>NC_133770.1:77929768-77977549 GCF_003597395.2 Chelonoidis abingdonii
TTAACAATCTGTTTATGACAAGAGAGCTCACAGGAAAGGGGACCTAGGAAACGTGCTTCTGGAGGGAAGAGGTTTTAGAAAGGAAAAGATCCACGTGTGCCAAGTCTCTAAGGAGACCTGGTCCCAGCAAAAGGACCTTACTGGACAGCAGTTCAGATAGGAATAGGCAGCTGGTGAAAATAGTCTTTGGGGAGTCTGAGTAAAACACATTCTCTGATGTGTGTGGAGAGGGAGGGGGATTGCTGTCTCCATCCCAGCCCAGTGTGCAGGGGAGGCCTTGGGATGAAGAGGTTGAGGAGCTAGCCTGCCCCACACACCGACCCGCCCTATGGTGGCAGGTCTGGGCCCAGTTTCTCATTCCAGCACATTGGCTCTCACCACTCGCAGATTTGCTATGGCAGGCTCCTCTGAATGGGTGGTGGGGCAAAGGCTAACCTTCTGACAGTCTCAAGAAGAAAAGGAGAGAGAGGGGAGAATTGGGGGAGGGTCACTTGCCCTGCATAATGCTCCCAGGTGAAGAAAGTGAAGATAGGATGATGATGGCAGTGCTAAGGGGTGAAGGCCCATGGTGAGCCATAGGAAACTGGAGCAGTTGAGAAAGGCGTGGCGGGGTGTGTGTGATAGCTGCAGCCAGGGGTTGGGAGCATTTGGATTGATCTGTAGGGTAGATGGACTTGGATGTTGGGGGGCAGAAGAAGGGCCCTAGGGGGAATAAGGGATGGTGGAGTAGCAGGGATAAAGAGGGAGGTTGAGGGGAGGGAAGTTGTTTGGGGATGGTGGGTGAATGGGAAGTTGAGGTTTTATGTAAGAATAAACCATAAATAACCAGGCTGGAACAATAGGGATAAATAAGGTTAAATCTTGTCTTGTGCTGAAGAAAGTCAAGAGATAAAAGACATTTTCTTCCACCACCAACTCTGTTCAAATGAAGCAGGATGTCTCAAGAGCACACGAAGAAAGAGCTGACTAATACCCCATCCTGAGTTCTTCTCCTTCCAGAAGATCGGCTCTACTGTTCAGGGAGTCCAGCGCTGCTCATGTTTGCCATTGCCATTGGTGTACTGCAGAACATGTTGTCCTGACCCTCCAATTGGAATCATGTTCCTGCAGCTGAGGATTCACCAAGCATAGTCTGTGCGCCTTTGCTGTAGAGTCCTGGGTCTGGCTGTAAATATACTGAACTGAAAACGTATATTCCAGAGTTTCAGCCCTTGTGTTGTAGGTCTTTTGTCAAAGAAAGTAAATATGATTGTATCTTATGCACATTCAAGGGTAGCGGGTGTTTTCTTTCCCTGTCTTTGGAGTCAAACTCACCATGCAATGTAAGTGAGAACTGTAAGTGCTCAGCACCTCTGTAAACTGGGCCACTTTTTTATTTAAGTGACCATGCTCCCTGATCCTGTTCCATTAAAGTCAATAGCAAAACTCTTTCTTTCTGATTTGAGTGGTGCAGGATAAGACTCTAAATGCGATCTAGCTGCCTGACTTTAGGTCTTAGCCAAATTGCCTCATCCCTGCTCTGTTGATGTGCAGTGTGCTATGTGATAGCCGTCCCTTAGTATTGCCAACCCAAAGCATTCAAAAATCACAAGTCAGCCCCTCCCCACGTGAGATTGTCTTAAAAACCATGAGACTATAGATAGCCCAGTTTGAGTTTTTTATTTGCCTTCTGGCCATTTGAGCATCATTCTTCAACCACAAGGGATAGACATTTACCTTTTTATTTTTTAAAAAAAAATTTGAAAGCTAAGATTTTCACACAATCACCTGACTCCAGGAGAGGATATTTTAAGAAAAAGCATCAAATACCATAGGTCTCACTATAAAATCATGAGCTGGTCAGACTGCTTCCTCTGGAAGCAACTGTATGTAAGTGTTGCCACATGTACATAGTTTTAAAGCACTTGGGGATCTCTTGTTATAAAAGGAGCCATGTAAATAAAGTGCCTTGTTCCTCTGTTATGTTTCTGAGCTCACTTGGCTGAGTGTTCATTAGCATGTATGAACGACAGCAAATTTTAAATGAAATAAAATTGGTAGTTGCACTATTTAATTGATTACACAACTATGAACTTTCATCTCTGGTATCTGGTAAATCAGGATGTCAAATGCAAATATGCTCCACAGATTTGAAATGCAAAGTTTGGTCTGACTGCCACATTTAAGAGTTCAATGGGAGCACAGTCACTGTGATGTTGCAAGTGCTAATGGAAATCCTGACAAATGAAATATGTGTGTGTGTCTGCCTGTGTGACCAAATGTAGTTGCTCGGTATGTTGATTGCACAACTGGTAAAATCGCAATCTAAAATAGATCTGCTCCCTGTACCGGAGCAGTAGGTCAGTGCTGTGGGTGTCCTTATGCCATTTTACAAGGAGAGGGAAACAGGGAACTCATAACGTTTTGTCTCTGGAGATGCCATAATATTAAAATTTCAAGTGTTTCTTTTCTCCAGCTGTAGATGTATATGGTAAGGGATGGCTTGTGCTCTGCTCTGGGTGGGTAAACAAGGAAAGGAAAAAGAGGGTATAAGGGACCTCATTTCCCTCTCTCTTTCCTTCTCTCTCTAACCTACCCACCCCATGCAGGCACAACTGCACTCCCCTCAACATAAGGACTGCATGAGGCTAGTTCTGCTGCCAGCACTGTTTTAGATTGTTAGCTCTTTGGGGCAGGGACTGGATCTGTATGTGGGGATGCTGGTGGGTACTACTGTAATGCTAATAATAGTAACAGCCCTTTGCAGCAGCCAGAGTTGTTGCCTCGGTGAAGATGGGATCTCATGCAGCACCCTTGGAAAAGTTATACTGTGGCCATCGCACTGGAAGCAGAGGTACAAGACTCTTATGTGCACCAGCAGATAACTAGAGAGAATTACCTATTTTCCCAGAAGTTCCACTCTTTATTGTACATCATTTAGTACAATGCCTCCCAGAGCTCCCACTGGGATGGTGATCCTCCAACCCCAATCACCCAAGCCTGTGCCTCGGAACCATGACTACCCCTAAATTCTCCAACCATATTATTATGAAAATGCAGCTTCTATGGTCAAGGGTTGCATCTTTGAACACAGCAATGCTCAATGCACTGTCCATCTATATTTTCTTCTAATTTTAATCTTGTATGTATGTCAAAATTCCAACAGGTTAATCTGGGATATAGAAAATGGATTAGCTGCCATATAGAAAGCTTCAACCTGCTTTGGTCCAAAAAACTGAGAAGTCATATTGCTTGAAAAAGATGTTGAAAATATCCCCTTCCACATTAGTTGTTTTAGTGATCAGAAAATCAATCTGCTAATTCTGCCCTGTGATGTTTTCAGTATGTGAAATGGGTCCGTCTTTAAAAATGTACTCAAGAAAGATTATTTAAAAAACAAACAACCCTGGCATTTGAGAGGTGCTGGAATCATCAAGTTGAATTGTTAGCATTACAGTGTAGGACAAGGGAGTGTCTGGCATCTAAAATGATTTGAGTTTGGAATGAAAAAAAATTGTGTGTGTTTACAAGGGGATGGCCCAATTAAAATGGGTCTGTTATTCATTTGTACTGAAACTTGCCCACTCATTGGATGGCATAGTCTTTGCCATGCTGAATATATAATCTAAGAAGAGAATAGGCTTCTTTCCTCCTCCACTACTCTTTATTTCTTGGGCTATGGCTTTCCCTCCATACCCACCCTCATTTACTTTAATCTGCGGCATTTCTAATGAGCTTGAGACTTAATCTAGGCAAAAGATATAGAATTATGAGTTGTACTGATTGTCTTTGTGCTTTTTTTCCCTTTTCTGTGTTGTCCCGTTGCCATGTACCTATCTCTCACTCCATGCTCACCCACCCCACATGACGATTGACATTAGACAGTGGATTCTCATCACTTTGTATCATCTCTCCTCCATCACACTGCTTAGGAGCTATCTGACAGATGGTACATGCTCTGGATGTATTAAGGCTGTGTGATGGAGAACAAGTCCATGCTGAAATGAACCTATAGGATACAAGAGGTCTTAAAATGGCCTAAAAAAGTGCCATGTCTATCATTCCCAACAGTGGGATTTTGTCAGTTTATGATCACATTTTAGGGCTTAAACACTTAGATAATGTCCTCCTTACTAGCTGGTGACCCACATCTTTCACTGTGGCGTGGAGAAGGGAGCCAGATTTGTGATTCCTTGCAACTATAACACAAACATAAGCTTTATATGTACATTTCCTGGTTAGGTTCAGTTGTGTAGACCAGAGTCAAACTCTCCTACAGTGTTGATCTTAACATTTGCACTGTTGGTATCTTATTTCCAGGGAACAATGACTGAAAAGTTGTTGAACTAGAGAGAGAGAGAGAGAGGATTTCACATATCTTAATGGCAAATCACATCCGTCAGAAGCACAGATAAGAAAACCCTGCTCTCAGGAATATCGGCAATAAATATGTGGCACAATACAATGTAAACTATGCAGGTCTTAAACTGAAGTCCTCACACATTAACTTTAGAAGGAATTTTGCGTGTGTATGAATGGTGGGATCAGTCGCCTAATGTGCAGAGATTTGCCACAGTATTTCTTTCACACCATTCTTTTTCAGAAGAGCAGAATTTTAGCTTGTTTGTTTACCTTGAAACAAACAAAAGTGCACAGCTCTGTAGTTGGAACCAATGAGCTTCTATGTTACAATATGGTACAGTGGCCAAGCACAGAGCTATCCTGTCCTGACTCTAAGGGATTGCAAAGAATCAGGCAAGGTCATGTGGAGAATTTCCTGTAGTGCCATTAAGAAATTTTATCATTGGGATGTTTGATTTGTGACAACCCCGAAGAAGAAAATTTATTTCAGAAATAGCAGACGCACAAGCAGAAAGATCCTGTTTCCCTCACACACAAAATTATTATTTGTATTATAGTACTACCCAGAAGTCACAATCAGGATCATGGCCCAATTGCTCTGTGTGCTGTACGAACACCTAGTAAGGGACAGTGCCTGCCACAAAGTTTGTAATCTAGGCTTGCAAAAGGAACAAAGTGGAATCAATGGTAATTCCAAGTGTTCAAGGAATGCCTCAACAAGCCTGTATTTTTACCCTCTCTATTTCACAGAGACATTTGATTTACAACAGGCTGAGGGATTCCTTTTAACCAAAAATCTTCACTAGCGTTCAAATTGTAAAATTGAAACTGCCATTTGTGTGAATTTCAGGAATAGATCTTAATTTTACTCTAGATTTGTGTATAGTACCTGCCAGGTGAGGGGAGGTGCAAAGCACACTTGAGGCTAGAGTGTTGAACTGAAGGAGTTGAGACAGAATTACTTCTAGACAGAGCATGTACAGACATTGTAGAGCAGTCCTGTAAAAAGGACTGGCTTCCTCAATCCTCCAGTTAAGTAAGCTAGTATAATGGTGGCAGACCAACATAGATTGTAGGCATCAACTCAATTACCTCGTCTGACAGAGACAAAGGGGGCTGATCATCTCTCAAGTTAGAGGAGGCCACTCAGTGAGTTGGCCATGCAGTTGAGAGAGATGTAGACAGGCTGCAGCTAAATATTGGATTACCTGAACAGTATGATCACAACTGGCACTACCTGGCACTCTTGTGGTAGCTGCTATAGAAATTCTAGTGCCTAGGCAGTTGGGAAAAAGAATTATCCTCTCAAACCCAGATGTAGCTGCCTACAGATCAGGGATGAGGCATGTTCTGGACAGAGAAGAAGGGGAGCAGTGTGGAAACTCACACTGCACACTGACTGAGCTATGCTTGTTCTGTGAACGAATGGAGGATTTGAGCCTTCAGTCCAGCCAACACAAGTGATTTTTTACAAGCTACTGAATTCACTTTAAAAAGAAAATATTTGATTACATCTACCACAATCTGCTAAAAAGACTTTAATTGTTAATATACATGAGGTTTTCCTTTTGGAGCCAAAGTGAGAGCTGAATCTTCTCTGATCTGAGGCCTGGCAATGGACTGGTTTTTGCTTTCAGTTTACTGGAAGGACAATACTTTATTCCACCAGCTCTTTCTCCTTTTGAAAATGACAGCTACCCAGGTGCTTCCTGTTTGTGGCTGCTTTTTTGTGCTAGATCCGTGCAGGATTAGTTCAAGAGACAAAATCGCATAGATCAGCTGGGGTGACACCCAGGCACCACTCCCAGTGAAAATGTGGTTGTAAAGTGAGCTCAGGCATTTTCAAATCCATTCTGATGGAATAGAAAACAGACTGAATTGTCCATTATTTTACAGATTTTGATTAACTGTTAACAATGTGATAATATGGAAAGGCACCGATAAAGCTGTCCTAACTCTGATCACAGCTCAGTATTAAGTAATTGGTTTTACAGCATCATTCACAATTGAGTGGCATGCTAAAGCATGACTATATTTTAAACCACATAGATTAGGGGCAGATTACCCTTCCTGTGGAATAACTCAGATATAGTCAGAAGGGATGAAGGCTTTGTGAGATGAACTTCCTAGCATTGTCACCAGAGTGTCTTGCAGACTAAGCAGTGTTTAGCTTCCAGTATCTGCACATCTTTAAAGGTTTGAGTGAGTTTCAGGAATCCATTGGAGGCCTGGGTCATTGGCACAGAGGACCTGTGCCCCTGGACATGCTCTGAGACCCTCCCCTTACCCTGGCTCCCTCACAGCAAGGTGCCAATGGAGCTGTGCTACTAAAGATACTCCTCCTGACACTGGATTCTGCCTAAAAGTGTGCATGTGTCAGGGGCGGGAGATGGTATTAAGGGAGATTTTACAGCACAGACTGACTCCTATATTTAAAAACGTTAGGATAGCCTCAGGCTGAAGTAAACTTTCATCAGATTTCCTGCAGGGTGGATGGGGAGGGGGACAGGATCATGCACAGTGCATACATACGTATCTCCAGTTTGTGGAACACCCTGTGCAGAATCTGGGGACGAGAGCGGTCAGTACTATGCAGCGGCCACCACCTCTTGTAGGTAGAATGGGGACTTCCACATGTGAAGTTTGGGAGCTGGGGAGTTTAGGTCTAATCGCAGAAGGCTGATGTTCTGGATGACTTATACCAGCACCTTACCTGTCATATGTTGTATAGGATAGAACATAACATATAAAAGGAGTTATCTTTTAATGATAACGTCTGACAGCACAGTACCTTCCTTGTGCTCTGTTTGAAATGTACAATATTTTTTCATTTGCAGGGTGTGTGTGGTCTCTACAAAATTGCAATCTTTATTTTTGATCTTCTTTCCAAGCAAATTTGAAGTCTGTTTCCTTTCCAGATGTTAGAAAGCTGCAAATGGTGACTACAGAACCATTTCTCAGACAGATCTCTTTGGATGGTAGGCACAGTGACGTACGGTCATGTGTAAGCTGCTGAGTCCCTTCTATCCGTCATGCAGGTTGGAATTCAAACACAATTTTCATTTTAACCTTCTTAATGCAGCTGATATAAAAAGTGCTTATTCAGGTAACTATATGCAACATGTAACCTTTTTCCTTCCCAGACTTAATGTACTTGCCTTCATTCAATGTAAAGCAATCCACTTCAGTGAGAACTTACTGTAACTCAGCAATTTACTGGGGAGTACATGAAGTATTTTCCTTGTGAAGCAAACTTGTTACATGCTGTAAGCTCCAAAGCAGCGATGCAATATTTATGTTGCGCCACGCTCCAGAAGATTTAAACATAATATTGCAGACTGGCAGGGGGTTATTCTGAACTAAGCTCCTCAATTATGTCAGTGTTTGAATTTAAACTCTTACTGCACAGGGAAGCACATTTAATTTTTCTTTGACTTATTCTAGAAAGTGGAGAGTTTTTTTAATTAGTGACTTTAAAGTGAAATGCACAGATTTTTCCCTTTGCTTAAAAAAAAAAGTTGCATAGTTTGGGCTTTAGGGGCTTTGTGCAAAGGGAGTTTTTCAGTGCATTGGAAGGAGAGTTAGTTGTACAACCCTTTTTCTCCATTGTCCCCATACTATTTCTAAGATTCCTGTCGCCCAATTATTGAGGCACCAACCCTCTCATGTTGCTTTGAAAATTTACCTACATGCTTCTTTATGGTTTAAAAATAAATCATTCATTCTAGATATTCTAAGTATGAATTGAAAAGCTCTTTACCCGAGGGGAACTCCTACTCATATCATTTGAATTACACTGGTGTAAAACAGGAGTAACCAGGGTGGTTCAGGTTCACTGTTTGCATATTCCCTTTCTTCATGTTGGTAAAACTCCGTTACTGAAGCATACGCACATGTGCAAATCCTCTTTCAGAAAGCTCCATTTGCCCAGCCTGGATAATCAGGGCTACATTGTCAAAATGAGCTTCTAATTCTGTTACCTTCATTTTGGAGTGCCCAATTTTAGACATGTAGGGCCAGATTTTTAGAAGTTCTGAGCAACATTTTCAGTAGCTCACAATTCAGGCTAAATTTTCAAAAGAGCTCAGCTTCCATCCAGGAAATTAAACAAGAGCCAGATTTTTAAGAGTTCAGAACTCACCATGATGAACACATTGAAAATCCATTTAGTTATTTTATTGTCTAAAGAGGAGCTGAGATCTTCTGAAATCTGGTTCTGGTTGTGGGAGCTGAGCCTTTCTGAAAATCTGGGCCCTAGCATCTGTAATTCCCATTGATTTTGGCTGGAGTTGTGGGTACTCAGCACTTCTGAAAATCAGGGGGTAGGTATTCTAAAGCTGGGCGTGTTTGAAAATTTGATCTTAATCCTATAAAATGATTTTCCTCTCTAGAGTAAGTTTGTTTCTTTTTTTAAGTATTAGAAGTGGTGAGTGTATGTTCTTATGTCCTGCGTACGATTCCAGCAGTGGAGCCAAATGGTCCTGATAGAACAAAGCACTTAACTTTAAGCATGTGAATTATCCCATTTGTTTCCATTCTTAATGTTAAGAATACACTTAAATTTTTATTAGATTGGGGCCTGTCTGAGCACAATGTATGGAGGCCAATTTGTGACACTGCTACATTATAAAAACTTACCTTTTGTTGGATATAACCTTAAGGGAGGTTGCCTGTTGGTTGATGAACAAAGGTGAAATGCTTTGTGTAATAGGGTGCTTGGAGGGCCAGGCAGCCAAGTAGTTAGCGCACCTAACATCAGCTCCTTGCTTCCCTGGCAGAGGTGCTTGGCAGCTGACCTTAGGCCGGGAACCTTCTGACTGCTACTTGCACCTAGGCCTCAGCCCTTAAGGAGGGGTGGTAGGGGGACCTGGGACAAACCTCCGGGTAGAGAGTTTTAAGTCCACTGCCCTGGGCTGGTTGCTGTGTATGTCCCTTCAGTTTGGGATGTGGGATGTTATAGTCCAAACAGTCCGTATTGTCTCATCTGGAGTAGCACCCCTTGTGGACCTTTTACAGTATCTTGCCACAGCCTTAGCTCCCTCTGGGTGGGGTAGATGTAACAGTCTAGAGAACCTAGCATCACAGTGTCCTTTCAGTCAAATAGTAATATTCACTCACTGCTGGATGCTCCACAGTTTCCTCGACAGTCTCTCTCTCATTTGGGGACGTGGTGCTTCTTCCTGGCTGCTGTCCTGGCTGTCAGGCTTGTAGTGATGCTCCCCTCATGTGAAGAGGCAGTAGGTAGCTCTGCTTCTCTACCAGTCATCCCTAACTGAGTCAGGTCCTCTTCTTTTTTTCCTCTGGAGGTATATGTGGCTGGGCCCACAGGCGCACTTTAACCTTTTGCCTGCTGGTGTGATGTTTCTCTGCTCTATCACATTTAGTCTGACCAAATAATTATTCCTTTATTGGTGCTGTGGCTGTGTTTGACTCCCTCCTTTGGTGTTAACGAATACAGATGTGTAGCTGAATTCACTTATCTGGCTCAGTTCACTAAATGTGCAGACACAGACTTTTAAATCAAATATTGATAAATACAGCCTTTAATATGTAAATTTATCTTGTAAACAAAACTATGTATGTCTCTTTCTAAGTGTGTGTTTTCTCATGGGGAGACATTTCTCTTGTGGTATTGCTTAGACTGCATTTATGCCATCTGACTTTATTCTCATTAGGAGATACAGAACTCTTGTAACCTGAGGATCAGAGTTAAGTATTGGGGAGAAACAGCTTCTGAAACATATCAGGTTACAGGGAGTGGGGAAGAAGTATTAAATTGTTTGACATAATTTTCCCACTACTTAGAGGGCTGTTGTCACTAGGGTTACCAATCAGTGCTCTGGGTCCAATTGTGTTATGTGCATACTGACAAGTAACAAAGTATTGTTGTAGTCATGTTGGTCCCAGAATATTAGAGAGACAAGGTGGGTGAGGCAATATCTTTTATTGGAGCAACTTCTATTGGTGAGAGAGACAAGCTTTCAAGCTACACAGAGTTCTTCCTCAGGTCTGGGAAAGGTAGTAAGATAGTCACAGATAAATGCAAGATTGAACAGATAGTTTGGCATAAGTAGTTAGCACACATTCTAAGGGACCATTCAAGGTGAAGTGGCTTGTAAACATCCCTATAGTCATAGGACAAAAAGGGCGGATAGTGAGTTACAGATTGTTATAATAAGTCATAAATCCAGTGTCTTTATTAAGAACATGATTTTTAATATCTAGAAAAGTTATGAATTTAAGCTCCCAAGCTTGTCTTTTGAAAGTATTGTACAGGTTTCCTTTGAGGTAGGACTCAGTCAGTCTGCATTGCTTTGGATTGTTATCAAGCAGAACCCATCATCAGCATGGATGCATGTCCTCTGGAATGGTGGTTGAAGCATGAAGGGATATTTGAATAATGTTGAAGCAAGTCATCACTTCAGAGGCTACTTGCTTGAGGTGGTCATGAAAGGTCTGTGTGAGGACAAGAATGATATTGAGATACATTGGCTTTGGGTCACGATACATAGTGTCTTGTGCGATTCTGCTGTCAATGTGGAAAGTAGAGACTACAGATTTGCTCAGATTTGGTCTCAGCTGCCACTTCTGGAAGTGCTCCTCCATGATATTAAGATCAGGTGCATGGATCACTTCAGGTTCTTTAAAGCTCCAGGCCTGAGTTGTGAATGCCAAATCATCAGCATATGCAACTTTCTGCACTATGGTTTCAAGCATCTCACTTGTGTATACACTGAAGAGTGTCAGAGAAAGAACAGAGCCTTGTGGTAGCCCATTATTCAAAGTGAACAGTTTGCTGGTTTGATCTCTGAGGTATATGCGCATCCTTCAGCTGCTGAGATAATCAGCAGCAGCCTGAGAATCTGCACACAGGAGATGAATAACAGACCATCCTTCCAGATTGCCGTATGCCCCTGGCAGATCTGTGAAAGCGGTACAGGTCTTGAGTTTGGAGAGAAGTCAAGCTCATTGCACTCCTAAAGCTTGGAAAACCTGCAGATCACCCTTCAAGGTATAGGCCAATCTCCCTCTTGAGCAAGGTGATGGAGCATATGATTCTGAACCAAATCAGGCCCACTCTGGACACCAGCCTACCCAAGGACCAAGCTGGTTTTCAACTGCACAGAAATTGCTGTGACCAGGTCCTGGCCCTCACTACAGACATCAAAGATGGATTCCAATGGAAACTCAAGACTGGCACCACTTTCATTGAACGCATGCTAACTCAACTTGACTTAACTCTGAAATGAGGCATAGTCTTTGTATTTTATGTAGTGAATATGTCCAGAACAGGGGTCAGCAACCTTTCAGAAGTAATGTGCCGAGTCTTCATTTATTCACTCTAATTTAAGGTGTTGCATGCCAGTAATATATTTTAACGTTTTTAGAAGGTCTCTTTCTATAAGTCTATAATATATAACTAAACTATTGTATGTAAAGTAAATAAGGTTTTTAAAATGTTTAAGAAGCTTAATTTAAAATTAAATTAAAATGCAGAGCTGCCAGGACCCGGGCAATGTAAGTGCCATTGAAAATCAGCTCACGTGCTGCCTTCGGCACACGTGCCATAGGTTGCCTACCCCTGGTCCAGAAACTGTGGCAGTGGGCATCATTTGCACTGTACATGAGTATTGCCTTTTAGAGACACTTTTCCTGCACTGCCACCAATAGTGGAAATTAAGTGCCGGATCCTGCAAACCATTACTCATATGAGGAGTTTTATTGGCTTCAGTATGACTAAGGACTGCACATGGGCAAGGGTTTTCAGGATCAGACCCTACTATTGTAGACTCTTTGATTATGCTTTCAAGAGGAGCCTTAGAAATAGTTTTAGGAAAAATTAAGCTAGAGAAGCTTAGTAAAACTGAATGGTATGCATGGTTACTCAGTATCCTGAAATTCAAACTTATTATGCCTTCAGTCTGTTAAAATACTTTGGTTTCCTCAGCTGACCTCAAACTTTTTAAATAGAATACTTGCATGTCTCTTATGGCTTTATAATATCTCCAGAAATGTCAGAAACTCTATTGCTTTTTCCATAGACGCATATGCACAAATAGATGCCATTTTTACAGTGGTTTATAGAAAGATGATCAGATTAAACTACCTTTTTGTCTAGACAGACTCGAGTAGTTGTGCCATGGTACGAGGAAAATGGGAACTGTATTAGAAATCAACTGCTTTTTATGCTGTAAATGGCGCTTTGTCTGTAACTGATTTAAATGACGTTACCCACATTTATGCAAACACTGGGAACAATGTCAACACCTTACAGGCTCAGTGGGTCATATTTTATGCTTTATATTGGTGTAAAGGAACATATCAAAGAAACCTCTAAAATATATGCATGGGTTGTAAAAAGTAACACTATAAAGCATCAGGATTTAAAATGCTTGCTGTAAGTGCTCAGTGGGATTATGCTGTCTTCATAAAAAGGCTGCCTGCACAAAGAGCCTAATTCCTGCCTTAAATTAACCTGCGGGGGAGCGGGGGAGCATGTGCTGGTATTCAGTGGCAAAAGCTTATGAATCGCTCCTAGGACATTTGCCCTGTGGATGGAGGAGGAAAATGGTCCATAAAGTTCACAATGAGTCTGAAAAGCAGAAACGTGTGTGGGAGTCCTGTTGAGCTCATTGGCTAAGTTTGGCAGCAGGGAGTCTGTGGTTCATCAGCTCTGCCTTCGTAAATAACAGGGAAAGGTCCTCTCATCCTGTGAGCTTTTTCTTATTTTCTTTTGTTTGCTCCTAGGTTTGATTATTGTAATGGGCAAAGTGCTATTTTTGTGGGGTTGAATTGTATAAAGGATTTCTAAAGAACAGTGTTTAAATAAAATGTGCTCCCCACACCTGTGTATGGAGGGGAGGCTTTGTATGGCCAGGGAGAAGAAAAGGATGTGTGGCTTCTTCATGTTAAGACGGAAGAGCATGGAAGCAAAGCACCTGAGCCGGAGTGAAATGGGAAGTGGCTCAGGTGGGGCCCCTGGCACATGGGAACCTGGGGGAGGGAGCCCCCAGACAGAGTCCCCTTTTATCTTGGACCAGCAGCCCCTATCCTCCCATCCTTTGGGTCAGATTAGAGGAAGGTTTTATGGTTTGCTGTGGGTATACGCTAGTCATCTTTTTGGAGGCTGGGAAGGAATTGTTCCTTTATGGCCCGATTGGCCAAGGTGGAGTGGGTTTTTTGCCTTCCCCTACAGCAGGTTGGGGACTGGGTTGAGTAAGCAAGGAGGCTAGGTTCAAGCTGTCACAGTTCATCAAGTGGCAGATACTCACCCAATAGTGGGTCTGGTTCCCTGATAAACTGAAATTGGAGGTAGTCTTGAGGAAAGATACTCTCCAAGGGAGGGAGGGTTGGGGCTCCTAACATCTGGTAAGCGAGGAGATAACCCCCTTTCCCCAGCCCTTAATACTCATACAAGGAGAGGGCAGCAGGATCCCAGCAAGAGGGGTCAGAGGGTGGAGGGCTTATGTCAGCCCATCCCAAATAGGGGAAAATGGTGAAAGAAAAAATGGCCCTGCCCTGTGTGACTTATTGCTGGGTATTTCTCAGATGAGTTAATATAGTTTTGGCCTCATTAAACCACATCTCTTGCACCTTGTCTGTCTTCCTGCATGCCTGGGAGACTGTGGTGTTCCATGGATTAAAACCATCAGGTACATTTCTTAGTACCCCTTATTCACAGGTTTCCATAAGCTCCTTTTGAGGATATTTGAATTCTTTTACTGACATCAGCTTTTCTTATTGTGCCTCCTCTGAACAGACTTTCTGCAGGATCTTCAGTCAGAATATTCACCCTTGTTAGACTTGCTGCAGTCAATGGACCTTCCAGAGAACATGGAAATAATCGGAAATGCGACATGTCCTTGCATAACATACCATAACTCCTCCTCCCCACCCAAGCCATCATTTTATTCCTGCGTGCAGTGAATTGGTGGGTGGCTGGGGAAGTCTTGAAACAATGTGATTTTGTTTTATAAAATATAATTTGACTGGAATATTTTTGCATTCTTCTCTGTGTTCCGGGAAATAAACACCTAGGTTTATCGTGTCATTTTACTCTGCTTTTAACAACGTTTGCACAAGAAAATAAATACCATGCAATATGATGCCTGTTAACTGGGTGTTCATGAGCTGTGATAGATTACTTCTAATGGCTGGTATTTTCTTACTTCATTAAATGTTCTTTGATAGGCTGCTGTTACTTGGAAGAAGGCGCTTCACATTCATCCAAATGAGCAGAATGCATGGAGTGTGTCTTAAAAAGTCCAGTATGTAAGCTTGATTATTAAAAATGCTGGACTATTTCCCTTATACGCTTTCTGTCTCTATCTAGCTGGCCTGATGCCATTTTCATGCCAGTCTCCATGGTAACTTCTTTAAGGATAAAATAACAGAAATGTGAGCAAGCTGCCTGCCCACAAAAAAGCTGCCATGGTCCTGGTGCCAGAGGCCTGACTAGACAGAATCCCAGAACACTGCATTCCAGAAGAGTTATGCAGGTTACTACAGCTGGTTCCATTTAAAGGTGCAGTGTCTCCTTTCCCCCTAGTTGCATTGTTGGAGAATGTCTCCTAACTGGTTTTCTCACATTTAGAAGCTTACATCTATAATACCTGTGTGTATTGCTTTTTTTCTGTTGGCAGCTTTGGATGATTAACTTTACATTGAAAGTATATTTGTCAAAGACGCTTTGGCTCTAAAATGAAACATAACCCAGTAACTAGGGAACTGTACAGGAAAATGTTTACAATTTGCTTCACAGCAATGTACTATTCAGCCATGGTAATATGCAGCATGATCCAGAGGGTAGGATGCTTGATTGGGAGTCAGGGGACCTAAGCTTTGTTCTCAGCTCTGCCACTGAGTCACTGTGTGACCTTGTACAAGGTCATTTTTAATATTTCTGTACCGTGGTGTCCCCAACTATGAAAAGGGGATTATAAAGCACTTTGAGGTCTAGAGATCAAAAGTGTTATCTAGGAACTTGGTAGCAGAGGTTGTATTTATTGGTATTGCTGGACTATGGAAACAATCGCTGTCATTACAAGACCATGCCATGATCTCAGGAAAGAGCTTGTGTTTGCACATCTGCATGTTTTATTGGCAGGGAGACTTGGATGTTCTTTTTTAAAATAAGACTAGTGGCCCCAACAGAGATCAGAGCCATACGTGCATCTAGGAAGGGACGGATCTTTCCCCAGAGTTTATAGGCTAAGTAGACAAGACAGACAAAGGACGGGATCAGAGTGGTAGTATCCCCATTTTTATAGATGTGGAACAACCCAAGGTCATACAGGGAGTTTATGGCAGATCGGGGAAATGAACACTGGTCTCCTGAGTCCTTGAATAGTCCTTTAACCCTAAGACCCTCTTTCCTCTCAGAATATTTTTGTTTGGTTTTTTTTGTTAAGCTGTAGCTTTAAAATATTTGCATAGGTTCTACTTTGTAAAGAAAGGGTCAGATTCTGCTCTTATTTATACCTGTACAACCTCAATGGGAACTGCAAAAAAAATCAATTGTTTAGGTGCTTAGTTTGAAAATGCTGTCTGCAGAGCCTTTTGTTATAGCATATTGAAACAATTCAGGAGTCCATGAATTTAGATGACTTTCCTAGTCTCCTTCCTTCATGAAATGTCACAAATTCCTATAGTAAAAGAATGTGGCACTTCAGTGTGCATGTAGCTGACTGTGCACTGTAACCTTTGAATGTCCTAGGCATGCAGCCTTTGTAAACCACTGCAGCTGGCACCGGACAAAAAGAGTGTTTGATAGGTTATTCTAATTCCACTCTTGACACTGAGTGCCCTTCACAGTAGCTATTAGTGAAATGAGCAGAAGAGGTGGTGAAGTGACCCTTCACATTCTCTTTTACGGGGATGCATTCTTTCTTAAAATGTAGGAAGCAGCACCTTGAAGTCGCCCTCATAAATGAGAGAGTACACACTCCTGAGGTGAATTTATAGAGCCTTTCTGACAACAACTGCCCTCTCATTAGTGTCACTTCTGCTGAAACTCTTCTCAGAATTGGAAGTGTCTTCTATCGGGGTAGTACAATAAATCTGGTGACTTAGCAAACGTTAACTGTAAATATATTTTTAGTAGAAAAAAATCACATGTTCCTCTGGGCTGAAGGGTAGATTTTTATTCAAGAAATTTAATTGTGATGGAGTGGGCTAATAAATGTTTCCACGCCATACTGCATGGTACCATTAATTACAGATATGGTTAACAGAGCGCACCTCTCTGCTGTGTTAACAAATGGAGGAGCAGTGAAGGCAATGCTGTAGAAGTGGGTGCTCCTCACATAAGTCTCTTCCTTGCATGTATTTAAAATGGATGATCTGGGACAAAGTTTGATTTTAAAACTGATTGCCAAAGGCAGCAAGGAAAAGAGAGTCTCATATCCTTAACTTAATACCTATGGGCCTGGCATAAACACCTAGATAGATGGAAGGCAACTTTTTTTCTAATATCCTGACTAAGATTTTATTAATGGTAAGAAACTAGCTGTAAATAATAGAATTCCCTTTTGGAATATTTGTTTTACAATGAGTATATTTGTTAGTAAATAATGTAGTTAATATTAACAAGATTCTAGTTTGATTATTTTGTACCTATATCTCTTTCATGTATCAGCTATGTCTGGAGAAGTGCTTTGGCTGCACCATAGTCTGATCTTTAAGTGCCGCAGTTATGGGGAGAGTTCTCGCTTTGTCTTGCACAGAATTAATGGAAGCTCTCTTTACAGAATGAATGGAGAATTTAGATCCTTTAGCAATTGGTTTCCATCATCTAATCAGTTTACCTCATTATACATTTTGCTACATGTTGTGTATATAGGATATGGTCATGTGGAAAAACCTATTTCCACCTATTAAGGTCAGTGCACAAATTCATGTGCATAGTAGTCACTTATCCTTATTCTACAGCCTATAAATATGCCACAAGATACAAAAGAAAAACGGAGAACACCTTGTTGGGATGTCATCCTTAGAGAGAGGAGCCAAGGTGGTGTCTGTTTCTGAAACGTCTGCTGTTGCTTCAGCTGCTAATCCAAATTCTGTTTCTGCTTTGCTACTGCTTCTGCTACTCTGGGAGATGCTGCTACTTCCAGCTTCTTTACTTCTGGCCATTCCATGCTGTCTTGGGACAATTCAGGGACACTTACCAACTTCTCTGTAGGCAAAAAAGGAAGAAAAGCAGTTCCCTGGCTCCATGAAGTAGAACTGCATGAATAGAAGTTAACAGCAGTCTCTTATGTCAATCTTCAGCACTTAAGAAAGAAGATACTGTTATAGAGCAGATTTCCATTAACTTTCTTGGCTACTTATAAATGAGATGTGGAGGGACCCTCCAAAGACCTCCACAGGCTTAAGAGGAAGATGGTAACGCAACCATGTTCCATACATAAGTGGCCAAATGCTCTCTCTCTCTCACACACATTTGTCTTGGTAAAGTCATGTGATCCAACATAACATTCAGAAAAGGAATGACATTGAAAGGCATGATCTGGTAGTTAGATTAGGGGACCAGGAGTCAAGATATAGGTTCTATTTACCACTCTGCCACTGATTAGCTGCATGACCTTAAAGGACTAGTTCACTCCCACAGTTTCTGTTTCCCTAAATGGAAAATGGACATAATGATACCTACTGTGGCAAAGAGCTCGGCAGATAAAAGGTGCTACTGGCAGTGATGAGTGTTGTTTAGGGTAAATGTCATCTTTTCTATTCACATTGTAGATCCCTCATTATATATTCAACACTCATTCTGTGTTTGGGACTTCATTTAAAATAGTTGGAAGTTCTGCACAAAAAGCCTTGCAAATGAGATCTCTACTGCAGATGACAGATCAAAGAATCTTAGAAATTAAAGGTGGTAAAGACTTCTTAATGTACTGTATCCAGCCCAACTCCCTTCCACTGAAGGATTTTCATCTGTAAAATAACTTCTAATGAGTTGCCTGGATTAGTGTCATTGCTGTTCATTGTGCTAGAGGCTGCCCTCAGCCTTCCAGCACCCCACTTTTCCCCAAACTGGCTAACACTGCCACTTTTAGCCCTTGTTCCTTCTGTTGATAGTCTTCAGACCACATGGCAATGTTTATATCTAATCCAATTTGAATTACTGTTTTAAGATTTTGCCATGCCTTGCTAAAATGAAAAAATATTATTTTTACTAAGTTCTTGTCATCCATCTCTTAAAAAAAACTAGTAAATATAATTATTTTCCTGTCATACTTGTTCTTAACAAACCCAGTTGCTTAGTGTTAATGGTTCCATTCTCCTTCAGGTGTCAGGGATTCCCTCCTTCTCCTTTAATACTCTCCATTATTTTGCTGAGAAGTGACAGACTTCCCAATGTTTAAAAAATGGTTATTTACTTTTCTCCATACCTTTGGCTGTTTTTCCATTTTTCCAAAACTTCAAATACACAGGTCAATTTTGCAAAGCCCTTGAACATGTACTTAAATTCCATTGACTTCAGTGGTCTTAAAGTTAAGTATATGATTTAAGGTCTTCACTGAGTTCAGGCCACATTCATCAATGGTTTGGTAGGTTAATGAGCTAAATCCTTTAATACCATAAAATGCATGTCACCTAGACTTGTATGCAGTTTGGATCATACAGGAGACTCTCTTGTCTTTAGTTTTAGGTTTTTGGGTAAACCTTATTGGAATAATGTATAATTAACTACTATTTCCTTCTGGGATTTTTCAGAATGTGTTTATTGTGAAATCCAGTCTTGGATTCTTAAAACTTCATCAGCCTTGCAAGAAATGTCCTGAATTCCATTGAGCAACATTGATCCTGCGGAACACTTTCCCTTAATACAAAATAGGTGGAATTTTAAGGCTCAGTTGAACAGACTACTTATATCATGTAGTCTTTTTATATTAAGAATATTGTGATGCTTTGTCATTCTGGTTAGATTTGAGTTGAACCACTGTTCCTTAAACCATGAAATCAATGGGACCAGAGTTTTGCTTTATGATCTGTGACACAGCCTCCCTTCAGTATCATGCTACTCTGCCTGAACTTCAATAGGAGTTTTTACTTAAGACTCAGAATTTAGTGCATTGACTTTAATAACTATATTGCTCAAACAGGAAGTGCTGAATTCTATAGCTATGATTGTTTTGTACCTTTTGTGGTGAAAAATTAATGCTATTGAAGCATCTGTGTAAAAATCATGTTGTGGCAGTTTGTTTTACTTACCTTAAGTGGCTCTTTCTGGGATTTGTCTTTATTTTGGTGGTGAGATTCATCCATTTTAATGATTTTGTGGTCTTTTACATTAGAAGAACAGATTGTCTTGGAAAAAATGAATTTGCCAGTATTTTGTATTGGAAAGTGATTTTTCCATCTGACCGCTCGTATTCCAGTACTGATGATAATTGCAGCCATTAAGTGAAAGGCTGCTGTGTTATCAGCTCCTACTTTCCTACTAGTTTATTGTCACTGACCAGAATATTTTTACTTTCCAATTATCTATTTATTTCTTTTTGCTTTTTGGGGTAAGAAAAATAAAATTAAATCTACCAGTGTTCTCTTGTAATAGACTGAAAAAAGCTCTTATTGTCAAAATTAGCTTGTATGTTGCCATTCAGTCAACCATGTCTTCCTCATAAATTAATATGCTTTCATAAACAAATAAGGTCCCTTCCTGCCCTCTGCATTGTCTGCAAAGATCGCAGTTTCTGCCTCGGGAAAAGAGAAAAGACTGTGTTCAGGAAACCCAATCTGAAAAAAAATGTTTTAAAATGTTACATTTTCCAGCTTTGCATATTGTAGTTCAGACAAAGTGTGTGAAAGAAAGGGAACTGTAAGAATGTTAATATGGCTCTGATTGCTGAAACATATGGAGCCAATCATTGGCACTGCCATAACACAACTGGGACTGGAAATTAGCATTTGTGTCAGACAAATATGGGGCATTTCTTTGTGCGTTATGAAAGAATTGTGCTTTCTCTCTTTCTCTTTTTTTTTTTTTAGAAATATTTTTTTCCCCAGCAACCAAACCTTTCCTCAAGATTGGGAAGGAAGCTTATCTTCAGTATTGCTGTCTTGACTCTGTTTCCCTGTCTTTAAAATAAAAAACAGGAAGAAAGATTTTAGCCAATGTCTTGTTTGCAAACAGTGAAAAATGTAAGGGTCACTCATTTACTCTGCAGGACCTAGAATTTAATAATCTTTCATTGACTCTAGTTTTGCATGTATTCAGAGGAGGTTTTCACTAAAATATAAGTGAAAAGGTGCTTTTATCTGAGAGATACCCTGTAAGGTTGCATTTTCTTATTATATTTGGGGCTATGATTTTTTTTCTATAGTCTTGGCTGTGTATTTCTGGTGGATGATGACTAAATTATCCCCAATTTTTAACTGATAGTTCATTGCCTTGCAGCTCATGAAAATAACACAGTAATTCTTAAAAATAAATAAATAAAGCATTAGAGAAGTGGTGCTACATTTTAAGTTATTTGAATGAGTTGAAATCCTTTCTGCATTACTTGTTTTGGTTTTTCCTTCCTTCCCTGTACTCAAGCTGAAAACTGTTCTTAATGGAGATACTTATTTTTCACTAACATTCTGTGTTTTTTCACAGTTTTGTCTTCTGTCACAAATTTGTAAATAACTATTTAAAAACAAGCTTTTAGAGATTTGCTTTACTTCATTTTAGCCTTGATCTCGCAACAATTACATGTTTGAGTAAATTAATGTTTGCACAATGGCTTGCATGCCCAGTTATTTGGAAGTTTTTGCAGGATCATAGCCATAGTTTGCAAAAGTCTTGTGAAGCATATGTGAAAATGAAATCTTTCCTTCTTCATTTGTCTTTATTTAGCAACATTTTCCCTCTGAGTTTCTAATAGAACCAGTTCAACATAACTATTTTTTGTTTATCAGTCATCAGTATCTTGGATGTCAGCAGTTCTGTCTAGTGTTTATTAACTTCTTTGTGTAAAGTGACAGGAGAGTGTTCATACATAGATTTGTTTTCTTTATTTTTTAGTGTCACACACAAATTTTAACCACTATCTGTGGTGATGGTGGGGAATTTCCATTTCTTGGCAATTTGAAGTATTTATTTTCTTTAGATTTAAAATAGATAAAGAATCCATATACAGGCTTTTAATACCCTGCAAATTATTTAAAATCAAACAAGAACAGAATATACAATGCAATCAGCTCAACTCTTCTACCAAATAACATTACATAATGAAATAGCATCATGCCCATATGTCAGCCTGTACCTCAATCTCCCTACCTCTTTCAAAAGGCAGGTGCAATGTGCCTTAAAAGTCTGCAAATCCATGCTGTTACAGAAGGGCATTCCATTCTGTTGGGGCTCTTACAAAGAGTGTCCTTCCACTTCCCCCTCTTATATCAAGGCAATCAAGAATCAGAACCTTTGACTGCAACTGTGGCATTGTATCGCATATTTAACGGACATTCAGAATTGGGAGAGCATAACGACTTCAAGTCTATCATGTTTTTAGCTTAAACTCTGCCCCTTTTTGGGGTGGTTACAGAAGTGATTAAGCACCCTGATTTAAAAAAAAAACAGACGGTCATGGCACCAAATGCCATGATATCACAGTTGCAAGATGTAGGGTTTTGAACCACAGAGCGGCGCTTGTTTGTTTATAAGGGTTAGTTGGAGGATGACATTGGGGGGGCACTGAACATGAGCGATGACTCTCTGGGTCTAATTTTCGTCTAGCTTCTGGAAATATCTCAGTTGAATTCAGTGGAATTACTTCAGTTTTAAACCAGTGTGAAAAGAAAATAAACCTTGGGATCTCTTCATCAGTAGATCTCAAAGCACTTTAGAAAGAGGGTCAGTATCATTATCCCCATTTAACAGATGGGGAAACTGAGGCACAAAGGTGAAGTGATTTGCTCATGATCACCCAGCAGGCCAGTGGCAGAGCCAGGAATAGAGTTCTAGTCCAGTGCTCTGTCCACAAGACCACACTGTTCTCCTGTAGGGTATTGGAATGCACTAAAGAGCTCCCCAAAGGGATACCTCAGAAGGGCCTCTGTCTGTTGGGAACAGAATTCATGGTCCATCATGCCAAAAATCAACCCAGTTTCCATTCAATGGACCCTTTAAAACATTGTGGCTCCACCTTGGGGTCCACCTTTCTTCTCCAGTTGCAGCATTGCACTGTTTACTCTAGTAACTCCTGCAGGTCTTGTGTGATGGGTGGGCAGAATCATGTGGAGAGACCAGAATCCATGGAAGACTTCTCCAGCAATTGTGGCATTAACCCTTTAAAGTTCATTTCTACACCAAACCTGGTGGTTCTGAAGACTACTTGGCTGTTGCATTGCTGCCACGCACAAGAGGAAGTCACTCCCATGCCCACATAGTGCCATGCAGCAATGAGTCAGGATTTGAAGAGGAAAAATAACATTATTTAAACCTTGAACATTTTTGCTTAAATATTACATCATAAATTGATGTTGCTGACAGATCAAACCAATATTAAATATGAGAGGCAGGGTAATATCCTGACTCTGATACTACAACCTCCATGCTACAATTAGAAGCATTTAAGTTAGTGAGGGGAAATTTAACAACTTCATTATGCAAATTATTCTATTCCCATGTAGTAACAAAAGAAAGTCAGAAGTGCTGTATTCTTAAACATGTCTTTGCATTTTATAGTATATTAGCATAAATTAAGGCTTTTTTTGTTATTTGAAGAATCTTTTCGTGCTGCAGAGAGATTTAGTTGTGACTAATTATCGTTTAAGACTATTTTTCTGTCTTTAATGAAAAATCTCCTCCAATCTGGTCTTATTGTTGTGGTTGCTCTGTTGACAAAGTAAAGAGCTGAAGAAGAAAATCTTTCATTTTGTAAAATGTGTAAGGAGAATATAAAATGCAAAGCATTAGTTTTTCCTTCAAAATTAGCATTAGCCATATGCAATGAATAGTGAAGGAAAACCCTTGAAATTAATTTGAAAATAGATCCTTTTAATGTTGCTAGGCTATTTGTTAAATTAAGACACAGGAAATAAATACTTGAAACCACAATAAAAACATTTATCTTCAACTTAGTAGTTAAACACAGAGGGCCAGATCCTCAACTGGTGTAAATTGGTGTAGCTTCATTGAAGTCTTGGAACTGTATTGATTTACACTTGCTTTATTGAGGTCCAATAGAGGTATGCCAGTTCTTACCAGCTGAAGTGCTGTCCCTGGGAGCACAGCAGAGATTGCAGGCAGGATGTGTGAGAGGACAGTTACCTTCTGAAGTTAACAATACAACATATAATACAGGGGTGGCCAAATTGACTGACCCTCTGAGCCACATATACAGTCTTCAGAAGTTCAAGAGTCAGGGCATGCCTGACTGGCCTCAGGGCTTCAGCCCCACAGGGGGCACCTCCCTGTGGGGCAGAAGCGAGAGGCGACTTGCTGGCCCTGCTTGGTCACATGGTGCCACCGGACCCCCCTCCCTGCATGGCAGCTGCTGAATCCCACAAGCTGGGAGCTGCAGCTGTGGGGAGAGGAAGCGGTAAACACCTGGAAATTGCAGGGAGAGTTCCTGCTTTTGCTGCTGCCTCTCCCCATGGAACTAAAGCAGCAACCCCTCCCTGCAGTTCTCAGCTGTTTGCCTCTGCTTCTCCTCGCAGAGCTAACATCTGGGAGCTGGAGGGAGGGGGCCGCTGAGGTTATAAGGGGCATGACTCAAGCTGTTGGGGGAGGCTGAACCTTTAAATTGTGCCCCACCCCACTCAGCAAGCACCGGTCATCTCTGGCAGAATCCCTGAGCTCTCTCCACCCCCAGTCTGGGAAGCAGAGAATGGGGGAGGTGAGGAGGTAAAAGAGCCACATGCAAATTGCCAGCCATGGTTTGGCTACCCCAATACTGCAATTAACCAAGAAACTGCAATTACTGTGGCCCAATTTTCTCTGTAAGAAATAGATGCTTCAGTAAACTAGATACATATCCACAAATTAGAGAAGGGCCAGACTTGCAAAATTTGGATCCAATCTTCCCTAAAATTCCATGATGTTCAGCTCCAGGGTTTTGATACTTTCCTCTCATTGGAAGAATATTTTCTATGTCAACATAACCAAAGTAATTTAAAAAACCAACACTTCTGCCTGGAGCTTCTAGGCACTTTCTGTCTGACAAATTTATTCTCTTCAAAAGGAGAAGAAAGATGATGAAATCCTGTGAAGTTCTCTTGAAAATGGCATCTGACCTTAATGTTAGGACTTCAGTAGGTAGTCTCATATCATGTACTGTAAATAAACAACAAAGGATCAAAAGACCCAAGTTACACTGATACAAACTATGCACTCTGTACAGTAGTTTGTATTGATTACATCATCCTTTAAATCGGCAGACATCTGACACTTTAATCAGCTACCCGCTCGTTGTACATCAATTTTTTGTCACACCAGCTTCACTTCCAGTATAGACACAGTACAAAAGCACTGAAAGATGCTTTAGAAAAATACTCGAAAGGTTTTATGACTTGCTTTTGGGGCAAGGGTCACTACTCCTTTGATGTTTTCTTTTTTCCCCTGGCATGGTTCATTAAATTTCCTGAAAGGAGGCTGTATATTGTGCACATAAATGAAATAGTGTTAACAAGGTCTCATAATTTAGCATGAGTAACAGATACCAAAAAAAAAGCCCTAACATCGAATGCAGTCATTTCCAGCTGTCCACGAAGAGCATGAGGAATTGTAAGGCTGGGGGCTTTAAAGATCGTGAATCAATTCTTTAAAATATATTATACAAGTGAATTTCAGTTTATTTGAGCCATATGTGTTTATATAATATTTATTAATATGGCTAGTTGCGTCATTGTGATGATGGTAGAAATGGGGTTCCTACCTGGGAACGTTATCGTAACTCAGTGACAGTATCTGCACAGTGTATATGGATGCTGAGGAACCATTTTTCTGATGTCCATGGCATTTCAGTAACTGTGGTACTGTAGGCTTATCAAAGCTACCAGTGGCTGTAGAATTTGACAATAAGAATATATTTTGTCTTCCCTGTGTGCGTGTGTGTGTGTAGGGTGACCAGATGTCCCGATTTTATAGGGACAGTCTCTATTTTTGGGTCTTTTGCTTAAATAGGCTCCTATTACCCCCTCATCTCCTGTCCCCATTTTTCACACTTACTGTCTGGTCACCCTACTTGTGTATGTAGGGATGTTCACGTATAAATGTTTGAGTCATATCTTTTACAACTGCTCAAAAATCAAGAAAATGATTATGTAAAACATTTCAAAGTTGTTTCCATTTCATATGGTTAGAAGTGGATCCATTTTTTTGGCAGAATTTTTCACCTTTTTTACCTAAAAAATCAAAATCTTAATCGTCACTTTTACATCATTATCAAAAAAAAAAATGCTTGTTGAAAACCCAACATTTCATTAAACAGAAATATTGTATGATTTCAACAAAAAGTTTAAGTACCTATTTAAAAAGTCTCAGAAAATTTCATGAAAAGTGGAAGATTTCAGTGTTGACAATTTTTTTGTGGAAAGTTTCTCATTTCATTTCAAAAGGCAGTTTTATAATAATAAAACTTTCCAAATTTCAATCAGCTGTAATAGGTACATAGATATATTAAAGTGTCCAGACTCCAACCCTAACCAAATATTGTATATACATGTGATGGTACATTGGAGTGCAGGACTCTGGGTCACCAGGTTACCTTCTTGTTTCAGAGAAAGAGAAACTTGCTGAGAGAGCTCCCTGATACAACCAGCTTGTTAGTCACCAAAACAGTCTTCTCAGAGCTCTACCAGCCCTTTGCTTTGCAGAATAACAATAAGTACACACCACAGTCTCCTCCAAAAGCATCCCACTCTCGTATCCAGCCCATGTCACTGGATCCTCTCAATAATTACTGGGTTCACTGTTCCCAAGGGAACCATACACCCAAAGCTTGAGTGGTACAACTCAGGATCAGGTCCTTTATAACATCACAGCATGGAGATATATTTATAGTGAGACAATCATAGGTTAATTATCAAAGATTAAGACTTGAGATACTGAGTAAGGATAATGGAAACAAATGGTGGTGTTATGTAAGTATAACATGCTTCTTAGAGTCTAAACTTAACTTTAACAAGCTAAAATTCTTGTATAAAAGTTTCTCACCTAAAGCTTTCTTCTAGTATCACCAGTGCATATGGCTTGATGCGAAAAATGCTGTCCTTTCTGCTCCCTCAGTGATGAATAAAGATCATAGAATCATAGAATATCAGGGTTGGAAGGAACCTCATGAGGTCATCTGGTCTAGCCCCCTGCTTAAAGCAGGACCAATTCCCAATTAAATCATCCCAGCCAGGGCTTCATCAAGCCAGGCCTTATAAATCTCTAAGGAAGGAGATTCCACCACCTCCCTAGGTAATCCAGTGCTTCACTACCCTCCTAGTGAAAAAGCTTTTCATAATATCCAACCTAAACCTCCCCCACTGCAACTTGAGACCATTGCTCCTTGTTCTGTCATCTGGTACCACTGAGAATGGTCTATATCCATCCTCATCGGAACCCCCTTTCAGGTAGTTGAAAGCAGCTATCAAATCCCCCCTCAAGATATGTCCTTTTGACTTTCCCTTATATTCCCCGAAAGTCAAGTTTTTGTCACCAGAGTCAGTAACCCCTAATGTTTGTTTTCCAGTGCCTGGTGACTTCATGTTGACTTCACATCCTCATGTTGATGTTGTATGCAAATAAGCATCCATTGTGTTGGCTTACAATGTTTAATTGACATTTGACATATCTTCTGCCTGGAGGACCTCAGCTGTTTGTCAGCTCTTCCTGGAATGTAGGTTTGAAAACATACGTTCAGTACATACGCTCAACTTCTTAAATATCATCCACCTTTCTAACTGCTGGTAACCAGACCCCCAAGCCCCCGCCCGACCTTGCCTCTTCCCCCAGTCCCCACCCACTGCTGCACTTCCGCCCCCTCCCCTTCCGCCCTGTCCTTGTCGCTTGCTCCTCTCCCTTTGTTGCTCGCTGAATCATCTCCTGCAGGTAGGAGGCAGCCCCAGCTGAGCAGGGGCTGGCAAAGGTTAATGACCTGGCACCTTCCCCTGCCTCATGGTAACTAGGCTTTTGGTTTGGGTGCCATTTAGAGTTGCCAGGTCTCTTTTTCAACTGGATTTTGTGTTCGAAAACTGGGCATCTGGTAACCCTAAGTGGCATCCAGACACAGAAGCCAAAAACTAGACTGTTCGGGTAAATCCCAGATAGGTGGCAACCCTATCCGTATGTGCATCACACAAAGATTATAAGGATCAGTATGGTCATGGCTTCCATTTAAGATCTCATGACATTCTTTATAGATAAATACTGATAAATAAATAGTGGTGAGTTTGTGAGGCCTGATGGAGTAGCTGTTATAGAACAGTGAACCTTTGCCATTTGGCATTGAGGGGTTCTTGGGGTCACAACATGTGTTTTTCAGAAGAGTGAGACCATACAGAGCCTTGTGCTTCCCTCACTTGAGGGGTGAGCAAAACAAAATAGAAAGGGTCAGAGAGGCTGCAAAAAGGGGGATGATCAGAGGATCATGGCTTTTTCTGTTCCTTTTCCTTCCTTCAAGCTCACAGATGCTCCTCTTAGCAACTGGAGCTCAGAGGATGAGAGAACTGAGGGGGATGGGACAGGCAATAGCGTTGAACAACCACTCTGTGGTTTTCACCACAGCAGAGAATGAAGTTCATAGTAGCACCATCATATTTGCTAGGTACTTTATCACTGAATTCGTTCTTTTGGTGCTCTGTGAGGTAGGTACATATTACTATCCAGTTACAGGTAAGCCGGGCCATTCTGAATCCCATTCCCCTCCTCCTTTCACTACTTGATGTATCCTCAAATGTGAGCCTTCTCTCACTCACTTTAAATACATAAAACTGGGCTGTGGGTTTTCATAGTAATAACGTGTGGCTGCTTTTAGCTCATATCTTCCATTTTAAAAGCATTGTTTGAGGTCCAATCTCCAGAATAAGTGTTTTAAAGGCAAACAGAAAATCTTGCGAAACTGCCTCATTCAAGGGAATGGAGGCTTTTGAACTAAAAGACAAAAAAACCTGTCTCCTATCTTTCCCCCATCACTTTGGTCCAATCTTTTTCTTTTTTCCTCTTCTCTGTTTCCCTGTTTCTTATATTTCACGTTCATTCCTTTGAAGATTATCTACTATTTGTGAACTTAAATTTTGTTTGTTCTGCATACAAGATTAAAAAAAAAAGGGGGGTGGGGAGTAGGGTGGAATCAGAGTCCTGAACTTTATATTCAGTAACAAAAGGAAAAGTAAATAAAGTACTTGGTATAAATGAATGCTAGGCTATGTCTCATTTTACAAACTGATAACATGCAATACAGTAATCAAACTATTAAAAACTTTTTCCTCATATCTAATCTTTAGTATATTAGAAATACCAAATTGTAATAATGATTTGGACAACAGGTTAACCTGAACATAACTCTGGAATATAGACACTGAAATGGTAGTCAATTGATTTATCAATTAGTCTCATTTTGTATATAATGTACCCATAGTTTATACAAGTTTTCTCTGGCACTGGTGAATTGTGTTTTTCAGTAGGTTTTGACTTCATTTTGCCACTGGTGTAATGTGTGCTCTTTTGATACCATTAGTAGACTTCGGGTCAGCTTTCTGCTCACCCTATACATAGCATTCTGTTACTCTAAATCAGTGTCAGAGAATTGGTCTCATAGGTTCATTCCCAGCGTGTATAATAGTTAAACAGTTGCCTGCTTGGGATCTATGAAATGGTGGATCAATGCCCAGAACTGGTGGGGGGTGGAGGGAGGGGGAGAGAGAGAGACACACACACACACTGGTAGTTTTACACTTGACGTTTGAGTATGGGTGGTCACATATAGAGCAGATCTGATGTAGATCTGGATTAATTTTGTCTAAAAATTAAAGAAAATAGTAGTCTAATTTCTTGTAAGACTTGCAAATAATGGCTTCGAAGAACTATTCAGTTTTCTGCTATAGATTATCCTTGAGAGGAATTTTAAGATCTCAGGTCCAATGTGTAGAACTTGAAGTGTAAACTTGCAAGTGTTTCTCACTGAAAAAGTTGTGCAACAGAGATATGACCTTATTTTGTTTAATCCATTTATTTGATATAAAAATATCAAGAATCATAGCTGCTAAAAGCTCAGTAGTGTGACTTCCTGGAAAAATGGTTGTTAATTTGTTTGTGATCCAAAGTTAGTGTCTTTGGGTAAAGTTTCAAAAGCACTGAAGCCCCAATTTCAAAAGTAATATAGGAACTTAGGGGTCTAAGTATGATTTGAAAGTCAATGCCCACATGATTTTAGTAAATTGGAATTTAGACCTATAAGCTCCTTTTATCTTTTTGGAAACTCAACAAGCTGACTCTCTTTCTCTGTTCATACCATATAATATGCATATTTTTATATGATCTATTATAGATCAAGTATGTCTGTAAGAAGTAGTGAAGACACTTGTAGGAGGTGTGTCACTTGGTGAAGGACATTTATTTTTATCAAGTTGACTCAGCCAAAGGTTGAAGGTATTGATGAAAGGTGTATATAATAAGAGTTTAGACTGAATGCAGTTCGTTTAGTTGTATTAGGTGACTTTTATACTCTCAGGTATTTGCATTGCTTAGAGAACCATCTGCATGGAAAATTAAAAAGCCTTGCTGGATGGAACATAAGAGCATCAGTGATGAATTAATCTCACTTACATGAAAACCAGATATAGCTTTGTGAGCTTGCTTTGAGGCATTCAATAGAGGCTTGTGTGTCACTGAGATAAAGAAGGTGCAAGCAGCTCAATGGATAGAGTGAAGAGATGAGGTGACAAAGGACACATTTTTACCTTGTACTGCTCTTTAAGGAGCAAGAGTCTCTGTTCAAATAGCTCTGGATCAGAGGAATGCACATGGAGAATTGTATCATGGTTTAATGGAGGCTATAAGTAGATATCTGAAATTAAATTTCTTCAGTATTAGAAAAAAAGTGGCCCCAAAGAACACTCTGGATTACTTGAATGTTATGAATATAATGCTAGTTGAAGCCTGTTTTAATTATATTGTTTAAAGTGCTGCTTAGTGTTCACCATATATCTGGATTCATGACTCTCTCTGGAATCAAGGCAGATTGGTCAATGTGAATTGATAGTAGTGGTTGGACTAGAGATAGTTGGTTTGCAAAGATTTCTGCCAATATTTGATTGTCTAGATTAATATTGGTTGGTATGATCAATGGATTTTTAATCTTTCTTACTGAGTGCATTTGTATTGCCTTCCAAAAAGGAATTGGACAATTTCTCCATTTAAAGGAGTCATGGGGCATCTGAAATATTGAAGGCACTAGAAGATCTGGAGAAAGCTTACTCAGCTCACTGCTAAAGCTGTCCAACAATGGACGTGTGTCAAATGGGTGTTTCTGATAGCATTTTGAAACTCATTTATTGACCCTTCCACTTTAATTGTACTTTTTTGTTTTAGTCATCTGAAGATTATTGAATTATCTAATATCAGAGGAGTAGCCGTGTTAGTCTGGATCTGTAAAAGCAGCAAAGAATCCTGTGGCATCTTATAGACTAACAGACGTCTGTTAGTCTATAAGGTGCCACAGGATTCCTTGCTGAATTATCTAAAAATCTGTATTTCTGCTGACTTCAAAACTCCATCTTGCAGCTGGATTCTGCATAGAAGAGGGGAGGGGGTTTCTACTCACAAGAGAGAGTCTATTTAAGCCGCTGGAAACCCCTCCATTTTGTCTTCCGATGACTCAAGAGGTAGCCTCTACACCCCCAAAGGATAACTGAAAGAGACTGGAACAAAGGACAGTAACTACAGGAGTGAGAGTGATTGCTGGACCCAGACTAGAAGGAGGCTAGTCTGTAAAAGAAACTTAATGGAATATCTCTGAGGGTGAGATTTTATTAAATACAAAAAGTGAGATTTAAGTGGTTCCAAGTAGTAACAGACAGAACAAAGTGAATTACTAAGCAAAATAAAATAACACACACAAGTCTAAGCCTAATACAGTAAGAAAGTGATTATAGATTAAATCTGACCCTCACAGATGTTCCAGCCTCTTTTACAAGCTTTACAGCTGCAAGATGGAGTTTTGGAGTCACATGGGCAAGTCACATGTCCATGCATGACTCAGAACTTTACAGGCTGAGCTACATTCCCAGGAGAGCTCAGATGTGGATTGGCGTCTCTCAGCGTTCATTGTTGGCTTAAGTGTTTCTTGATTGGGCACTTACTGAGAATAGTCTTTTCTCAAAAAGCTGACCTACTGCTTCACTGAGGCTACTTAAAATTCAACAAGTACATAGCCAATATCCATAACTTTGAATACAAAAATGATACCTGCATGTAAAAAGGATGAATATATCCAGTAGATCATAACCTTTGCAGAGATATGTTACATGGCATATCTAGCATAAAACATATTCCAGTTATGTCATATTTACACTCATAAGCATATTTCTATAAAGCATTATGGGGTGCAATGTCACACACCCCCTGCTGGACACTCATCAGGCTGCTGTGTCTGGATCCAGACCCCTGCCTGCCAGCCCGGATCCAGGCCCCTGCCTTTGAGCCCACCGAATCTGAGCAGCATCCAGTACTGCCTCTGGCTTCTCAGGAACACTGCTGGCATGCAGACACCCAGCCTTATCCCTTTCTTGAGAGTGGGATCCTGTGGTCCTACTGCCTGAGGCTCCATCCTCGTAGTTTTTTTAATCCTTCAGGGACACATTACAGCAAGGAACTCAGAAGCTTTGCGAAGTGACTTCTCACACACACTCACTCTCTCTCACACCCCTGATTCATAGACATATAGTAGATCTATACAGAACCAATAAAACCTTCATGCAAAAACCTTCACTTCAGTGTCTCCACCACACAAGTGCCTACTGGGTTTTGGTCAATCTTTTCAGCGTCCCCCAGACCTTCTCCTCCCACTCAACCTTCAGCGAGTTTCTCTCTCCCTGCCCTGGTAACAAACTCTCCTTTCCTTTGCTTGTTGAGATTCCGCAGTTAAAAGATTCCTCTTCACTCAGAGAGAACATCTTTTTCACAATAGCTTCTAACACCTCTTTCTTTCTTCCCCTTTTTGCTTGGGAACTTCCATTGCTCCAACTCCCCTCCCTGCAGACAACCTGCAGTTTTGTTTAGCGTGGGCAACTTCTTTAGCATGTTTTTTTCTATCAGGGCAGAGTCAATCCACATTCACTAAGTGTTTTGATTGTTCTGTAGTTGTTCCCAGTTGTGGTGTGTGGTATGTGACAGTGTCTTGGTCAGAAATGGCCAGTTCGATACACAGGGGATTAGAATTTGTGCACAGAGTTCGTAACATCAATCAGAATTCATAAAATGTACGAACACTGTCACATCTCTTCCCCCTTCAAGATAAAGAGAGCAGGGGTTCATTCCAAGTACCCATGGGATTTCTTACCCCCTCCCTTCTGAGACAGAATATCTGCTATTACCTCTTACTGATGTAATGTTCTTACATTCAGACAGGAAACAGTTCCAGTGATCATAACAATACAGTTACAGATCAGTCCTCAAATTCTTCAAAGAAATCTTGTCCCTTATGTTCCATGGGAGAGGTATCTATGAGAAGCACCAGCCACGTGCTTTTGTCACCCCAATACTTCTGATTTGTTGGGGTAGCCAGGAAAGGCTTGGCTTCCTGCAGAGTGGGTCTTAGCTCTGGAAGGTAAGAGGTCCATACAGGGCTGGATTTATACCTTACCCGCCTCTAGGCACAGCATCTTCAGCTCCCCTCTGCCTATAGCTGTCCTTCGTGTATTCCATAAAAAATGAAACAAAAAGAAATATAAACACAGTCTCCCTGGGAAGGCACAAGACCCTACACCACACATGGTGCTCCCAGCTTGAGCTAGGGTGCAGACCACCCACCCCAGGTGAGGCACAAGGGGGGACTGTATCTCTACACCCGGCGAGTGGTCCCTGGGTGTCTTCTGTCCCTCCCACAGCCCAGCGCAGCAGATGTGCTTCAGCTCTGCCTGTGTAAGTGAATGGGGCACTGGCCACGCCCCTCCCTCTTCTTCCCTGGCATGAGGGGAGGCAGCAGGGTGGCCGAGGCTGAGAAAGGACTGGGACTCCCTTTCAGCAGCCTCCCCACTCAGACGCAGCACACAACGCCCCCAGGCCAGCTGTCTCAGATGCTCCAGTCCCACATGCTGGGCAGCCACCAACCCACGCCAGGAGCCCGGCTGCCCACAGGAAAGCTGTGTGTATGAACTTTTAACCCACTTTTAGGTGCATCTAGAACACCCCCTAAGCATGTGCCTTCTGTGCCTAATTGGAAATCTAGCCCTTGGTCCCTATCTCTTTATGGGAAAGAATTTCCCTACCTTATACGGAGCCAACTTCCTTTTTCTTTCCCACCCTCTCAGTTTCGTTTACGTTTTTAAGGCTTCTGTACACAAACACACAGTCTGTGGCAAACTGAGGCGTAAATCTACCCCACGCTAGGCTGCCCCACACACTATCCGTGTGGATCCTGCTACTATGCACTCAAGTTCCATAGTGCGCTTTAATCTATCCTGTTTTGAAACACATACCATATAACAGATTTTTTAAAAGAATTATTTGTGTCTGCCATATATGTATTGCTTTTTAATTACATTCTAGCATTAATTTAACCAAAGAGATGCGTTTTGAGTCAAGTTTTACTTTTCAACTCTGCAAATTTCAGAGCTAAATCAGGATTCTTAGTCTTGCATTCCTCTGAAATTTGTAAGTATCAGCATGGGGAACAAATGTTTAATAATGAGTCCTCCAGTCTGGCAGAGAAAGGTAACATAATCCTGCAGCTGGAAGTTGAAGCTAGACAAATTCAGACTAGAAATGAAACGTACATTTTTTACAGCGAGGGAATAACCATTGGAACAATTAACCAAGTGGATTCTCCATCACTGACCATTTTAAAATCAAGATTGGATATTTATCAAAAAACATGTTCTTCTGAATGATCATTTTGGCGAAATTCTCTGGCCTGTGTTGTACAGGAGGTCAGTCTGTGTGATTACAGTGATCCCTTCTGGCCCTGGAATCTGTGAATCTATAAAGATCTATGATCTGGGCATAAGATCAGAATGCATCTCAACCTCTGACCACCGAGTTGTTCCCTTGTTGTACCTGGCTTATTTTGTTTGTTTTGCCTACTTGCTCTACTGGTTTTAGGATTCATTCAGAAAGAAAAAAAATCATTGAATCAGCCCTTCCAGTCTCTCAGGGAGATCTAAGATACTTATATTGACTCGGTGGTGTCACACTGTCTGGAGTGGCTCACAACTGAGATACCTACCTCAGGGCAGACTGTCAGAAAACAGGGCAGACACTCCAAACTGCTGGTATGTTCTGTAATTAGATTTCACCAAGCCAGTAACAAATATGAACTCCTGGATCACTATACCAGTCTTATCATGGAATCACAGGCATTCAGTCCCCTTAGACTCTCCAGTCTGTCTTGCCCCCAGACAAACTGGACTTTGTGATAAAAGGTTAGTTAAACCAAAAATCACAACACATCATGTTGCTCCCAGTCCCAAGAGACCAGTCACTTGCCCCAGATCAATTGGTACTCTAGATCTTACCAGTTCTATACTAAACTAACTGAAGGTTTATTAGCTAAGAAAAGGAAGTGAAAGTTATTGAGAGGTTAAAGCAGGTAAACTGTATGCACAGCTGAGTCACAGTTTGTAATTCCAAATGGTGACAATGTTGCAATAAACTGCCAGTTTCCCAAAAATCTTTTCAGGGACTTAGGTTGTCTCTGGAATCTCATCTCATACACTTCCTTGTAAGAGTCCAAATAGTCCAGAGATCCAGGAGCTTTCCTTGAATCTATACTTGTAGCTGCTTCTCACAGAAAACAAGCTGACAGGGTCACTACCCATGTAGGATTTTCCTTTGACAGAGCGTGAGGAATGCATGTTCAGTCTTTGACCTCTGATCATCACACACAATGACCACTTGCTTCAAAATTAGCACTTTTCTGTTAATAGTCTTCATTTGCATTCCACAAGGTTTCTTTCTTGTTTGGGTTATTTAACGTAAATATTTGCAACTACATAACAGGATACAGAAAAGTAAAAACAATTCAAGTAACATCCCATTAGTTTTCATGAAGATTAAACCCCACATACATTCTTATACATTTAACCATCACTTTAATCTCTACTAATACACAAGTGAATTGGCCTGGGGCTTCAGCATGAGCTGGTATCTGGACTGCCAGTGTCACAGGTGGCTTCTAGTTTCAGAAGTAGATGGCATTGTTTTCCAGGATTTGCAGACAGAAGTCTGTTTTGAATTTGCTCAGACTTAAACAAATGCTTTGATATGTTGCTAGCGGGAGTTGCTGTATGCTAGACTCCAACAGCTGTAGGATGCTCTTTAAAGATAATCACCTCAGCATACACTCACTTGAGTATATAGATAAATTTAATTTGGATAAATATTTATTTGAATATTTAAGAAACTAGCAAGAAGCCCCATCAGTTTGGAAATTAGCCCAATTAGTACCTTAGATGTTACACCAAAGACAACGCCTGTAGCCAATCTTGTAATAAACTATCTAAAAGTTTATTAACTAGAAAAAAGGCATGTGTTATTTACAGGTTAAAACAAGTAAATATATACACAAATGAGTGTATAGGTTTGGTTGGTTTAATAGTGACAGAGTTGAAGTGATCTGTCAATTCAAAGTGTCTGTCTGGGTGGACCTAGGAGGTAGCCCCTTGGAATCTCTGGCTTCAGTTTGGTGTGTCTGCCCCTGTGAGAGTTCAAACAGCAAAGAAATGGGAAATTTTCCTATGTCTTTGTTTTATTTCCTTCATTCAGTGTCCGAGACCACAGGATAAGCTTCCTTGCAGGCAGCATTTCCAAGGTGTGATAGGGCCATTAACCAATCTTTTGTATTGCAGTGTTCCTTGATGACCCATTTGATTTTGATCTTCTGGATGGGTGGAGGAAACACTCTTCCTATCTGATTTCACTAGTTTAGAGCAAACATTTTCGAAGTCATAAAGCAAAACTGTGGCCTTGTCTACACTTGCAAGTTGCAGCGCTGGTGAGGTGGTTACAGCGCTGCAACTTAGCAGGTGTCTACACTTAAAAGCTCAGCCAGCGCTGCAACTCCCTGTTTGCAGCGCTGGCTGTACACCTGGGTCTGCTTCCGGTGTAGCGAGACCAGCGCTGGTGATGCATGCAGCGCTGGTCATCAGGTGTGGACACTCACCAGCGTTTTTATTGGCCTCCAGGGTATTAGGACTTATCCCAGCATTCCTCTTCAGCCTCTCTGGTCATTGCTTCGCACTCCACTGCCCTGGGCTCAGAGCCTGGAGAGGAGAGGGGAGGTTGTAGAGGAACCCGAGAGGGAGGCTACTGAGGTGTTTGGAGACTCCCAGGAGTCATGCAGGCAGGAGCTATTTTCCAGCCAGGAAGAAGCTAGCCAGTCGCAGCTGCTGGGACTTGGTAGTGAGGAACCAGCAGAGGAGCCTGTTCCTGGTAAGAAGCTTTTATTATAAGGATGCAAATGTTTTGGGAGCAGGGGGGGCTATGGCTGCCTGCAAGCATGCCTAGATGTGGAATAGCCCATTGATTTCCCTGTAGCTGCTCTTTGCTTTCCACAAGCCACAGAAACCCCATGGCTTCCAGAGTGAAGCAACCCCCCACCCCCACCCCTTCCCAGGTGGCTGCATGTGCAAGATGGCTCTGAGAGTAGCTGCTGTGGCAGATGTGGGTGAGTGTAGGGTTCAGTGTTATTTCCCTGTAGCTGCTCTTTGCTTTCCACAAGTCACAGAAACCCATGGCTTCCAGAGTGAAGCAACCCCCACCCCCACCCCTTCCCAGGTGAGCTGCGTGTGCAAGATGGCTCTGAGAGTAGCTGCTGTGGCAGATGTGGGTGTAGGGTTCAGTGTTATTTCCCTGTAGCTGCTCTTTGCTTTCCACAAGTCACAGAAACCCATGGCTTCCACAGTGAAGCAACCCCCACCCCACCCTTCCCAGGTGAGCCACGTGGCAGCCCCCCTTCCACTGTGAGCCGCGTGTGGGGAAACTCGCCATCTCTATCTGCAGCTGCGGCCTCTCTGTGCTATGCTCAGAATGTGTAAATGATGCTACAAAAACTCTTAAAACAATGCAGGCTCTGTATTAACAGTTTATCTCTCTGTGTGTTTTTTTTTAAGTGACCTTGAATACTGCTCCATCAGTGCAGACTTCTGAAAGACTGCAAAGCTTAAGAAAAAAAACCAAGGAAGACTAAGAAGAGATGGTGAAAGCAGTTATGAATCTGTATTCCACAGAAAATAAAAAGTTGCAAGACTGGAGGGATAAGGAAACCATGAAAAAGGAACAGGCTGCCAAGATAAAGGAGAAGGCTGCCAAGAGAAAGGAATTGACTACCAAGAGAAGCACAGATCGGCAGGGATGACTTAAAAAAAGTGGGAAAAAAAAGCCTCTCATTTCTTTCATGTATTATTTTACTTTCCATAACTATATGAATAATAAAATTATATACATTGCATCATATATGCTGTTGATTGGTTATTAATGACTGCTGTTTCACATGTGTGGGTCCCCGCCACTCCCTGGGGGTGTGCACATGTGTTGGTTCCAGCTGCTCCCTGCAGGGTTAATGCCCTGGAAACTGCAGGGCAGCAGTGGACATGGGGCTGTGAAGGCAGGGCAGGGGCTGACTGGAGGTAGGGTCTGGCTGCAGGCAGGGCAAGGGATGTGGGGCTGGTTGGAGACAAGGGGTGTGGGGCGGGCTGGCTTCAGGCAGTGGGGTGCAGCAGGGGTTGACTGGCTGGAAACAGGGCACAGGGGGGGTGCGGGCTGGGCAGAGTGTGCAGAGCTGGTGCGGGCAGCAGTGTGTGGGGGGCTGGCTGGCTTTGGGCAGGGCTGCAGGGGTGTGTGGCAGGGGTTGGCTGGAGACAGGACAGGGTGTTTGGCAGAGGTGGCTGTGGGCACGGGGTGCAGAGCTGGCTGCAGGCAGGGGGGGCCGGACTGGTGTGGGCAGGTCATGGGGTGCAGCAGAGGCAGCTGGAACCCAGCCCTTTAAGTAGCCCCCAAACCCCCTTCTACTCCGGGGACCTTTTAAATATAGCGCGGGAGCGCTGGGGAATGCAAGAGGGAGGCGGGGCTCCGGCGGCTATTTGAAGGACCGGGGTGGCAGAGGCAGCTGGAGCCCAGGACTTTTAAATACCCCCCTCACTGCCCCAGGGCAGGGGGGCTATTTAAAGAGCTCCAGCGGAGCTCCGGAGCTCCCGGGAGAGCGGGCTTGCCTGCGGAGCTCCAGCGGGAGGAGGGGCTTGCGGGAGCTTGCCTTGCCGGCTCCGCCAGGCGGAGCTCGGCAGCCGGAGCCCCGGTCAGAGCGGGGCTTCTCCTGCCGTGCTCCGGCTGGAGCCGCCGGAGAGCGCGGCAAGCTGGCCGCGCTCTCCGCTCTCCTGGCCGGCGCGGCAAGCTCCCCCGGAGCGCGACAAAGCCCACCGCCCCACTCTCATGGCTGGAGCCCCGGCCGGAGCGCCGCAAGCCCCGGCCGCCCAGCCCGGCTGGAGCTCTAGCTGGGAGAGCGGGGCCATGCCGCGCTCCCGCCGGCGCTTCACTCAAAGGAGCGGGACCATGGAGCAGACCGCAGCTGGGGACGGGTAAGTTTAAAAAAAAAAAAAAAATTAAAAAGGTGCCTAAGGTGCGGGGCCCTCTTAGGCGTGGGGTCCGATTCCCTGGCAGCACGGGTCGTTGGAACAGGAAGCGGAATGACCCGCACCCTTCCGTCCCCTTCCCACAACCCACAGCGACAAAATGGGACGAGGTGCTCTGTGGGATAGCTGCCCACAATGCACCACTCACAACAGCGCTGCAACTGGTGCAAGTGTGGACACACTGCAGTGCTGGTCGCTGTCAGTGTGGTCACACTGCAGCGCTGGCCGTACACAGCTGTACGACCACAGCTGTAACGGCCAGCGCTGCAAAACTGTAAGTGTAGACAAAGCCTTACATATTTCCTTGTAGCATGAAATATAGACATTACACATAAAATTAATGCATGCAGCAACTTAAAACATTCTATAAAATCTAAACACTAAATAGTCTTACAAGACTAACATCTATTTTGATCAATACTAACACATAAGTGAACTGGTCTAGTTTCCAGCTATGAGTTTCAGTTCTTAGCTAATGCCAAAAGCATGCCAAGAACTGGCATCGGACCTGCCACTGTCACAGCCTCCGTTCAAGCCCAGTCAAAAATTTGGTTCTTCTGCCAACCAAATAAGGTAGCACAAATCAGACAGTGTAAGTGTTGGGGAACATATTTTGAAACATTGCCAGCTAATATGTAAAGCTCGTAATAGTTTAGCAAATGCAAGACCACCAGAGACTTCAAACTTTTCATTTCTGCACAGCATGACCTTTGAGATTTCTGTGACAACAGAAATATGGAACCTCAGATCCCCCTGACCTGAAGGCATAGGTCAGTGACTTCAGTGGAGTAGATTTGCTCTGAAGTAACTGAGAATTCAGTTGGGCCTTTGGTTTGTAATGTTTGTTGGGCGTAGTTAGGAATTTTGGATGAAAGACAATAATAGGTCTTGTCTTGTTCCCATTGACATCAAATTCTTAGTGACTTCAGTGGAAGCAAGCTCAGAGCCAATTCAGTAATAGCATCCATTGTTGTCAAAAAGCATTCGCTAATGCTTCCTGGAGTGGTAATGGTGAATAATTTTAGTTTTCTCCATGGATTCTTTTAATTTGCTTTTGTGAGCACATTCTATTTAAGGAGAACATGATCTTGCAGAAACAAAAAACTATGCAACAAATCCAAAGACTTGTTAAACACCCATCTCTCCCATTGGTTTGAATGGGAGATGTAGTTAATGAGGCAGCTTTTGGGGCTTGGCCTCACGGAATTATCATGGAAGCTACCAAGAATACGGTGAGTCAGTAGTGCCTCACCTTCCCTCTTGCCTGACTGTTTGACAGGCCTGACTTCCAGCCCTGGACTACAGTAGGGCTATAAATCCATTTGAAGTTCCTCCAACTCAACCTAGTTGCCTGTCAGAACAGGAGAAATTCCCCGTGTTCACCACCATATATTAGGGATTCTTCTCCCATGGTGTAGGCAAAAGTGAATCTGGATTAATGGAGTTTACTCACTGCTCATTTTGAGGAATATGGAGTTTAGGTTAGTTTATTCACTACTACTACTGCTACTTTTTTCACCATTACACCACTGGTCTCTTGTATGTACACAAGTGTCTCTCTGGCATTATTCCCCAGCATTTTGGTGAGGAAGAGTCACAAACGCCACAGTTGAGGAAGGAAAGGAGTTAGGTAGATACAGAAGTACATGAGATGCGCCTCTGTTTCTAAGTAGGGCTATGTGAGAGCATGCATCCCAGTTACCTTTACACTGCATCTGAGTAAACGGACTGAATCCAAATAAGGATATGTTAGTTTGTATTATTTGGATAAGTACAATCAGATAGGATCTACTGATGTGCTTTGGTAAGGGAATATGACTTCTCTTTTACTTCAAAGTTAAGGAACTAATAGACAAAGGTGAGTGACCTGAGGGGTACAACATCCTTGGATTTTCAGAAAGGTGCTTTATCTGACGCTGCCCCTTATCTCAGTTATTTATTTCCTCTAACAAAGTCCTAATTCCTGGCATGACTTAAAACTGATCAAGTGATAAGAAACAAGCGATCACACTGAATTGCTGTTACTCAGCATGGAAAGACGTTAATAGTGTGGTGCTTTGGGGGTCGATGCCGTGACCACTGTTAATGATTCTGGAGGAAAAGTAGATAGTGCACTGGTCAGGCTGATATTTAGCAAATTGTACTAAATTGTTTCCTTTTGTATATAGTATGCTTGTGAGACACTTGAGATGCACTATAATGCTTTGGACAATGGCACATAAAATGTAACTTGGAATATGGAGAAATTATGCATATAAGCAAAAGTAATGTACATTTTTCTCATGCAGTACATGGATGGGCTTCCAACTGGCAAGGTCTTGTGAGTGGAGAAAAAGACTTAGGAGTTATTATGGATAGCCAGTGAAGATGTTTCCCCAGCATACAACAGCAGTTAAAAGAGCAAATAGCATGCCTGGATGCCCAGAACAGAGGAAGTAATATAGAAAATAGAACACATCTCCGTGATAGGTGCTGATAGGGAATATTCTATCCCATTTTAGTCACATGTGCTGAAGACTGAAAAGATCCAGAGTAGAATTGGTAGAGATTTTTAAAATATTGAAAAAATGGGGAAAATTTCAAGAATAATTTTGAATCCCTGGATCCTCCTCACCACTTCTAAACCAGAGAAGGGCAATACAGGTCATTCAAGGTATGGCATGATTTATATATAGTGATCCTGGAAAGGAGTAGAACTACAGCACACTCCACTGATATATTAAAAAGTATAAATGTCATAGTGCAAACTTGATCCATCCCTTTTAGCTTTGTTGCATATTAGAGCATGGGTGTTCTAAAAGTCAATGAAATCAAAGGGCATTACATAAAATGGGGGAGGGGAGAGGCAGCAGGGGTAGCTCAGTGGTTTGAGCATTGGCCTGCTAAACCCAGGGTTATGAGCTTGATTCTTGAGGGGGCCATTTACGGATCTGGGGATTGGCCCTGCTTTGAAGAGGGGGATGGACTAGATGACCTCCTGAGGTCCCTGATATTCTATGAAAAAAATACTCTTTTATGCAGAAAATAGTTAACCTGTGGTACTCCCACAGGATATTAACAACTGTGGCTACATTATGATGCCTAATACATTTGTAGCTATGAAAATTAAAATATAAAAGTAATCCAGTCTTGTATTTCAGGACAAAAAGAGATGACCTGTGAGATCAGAAAGGAATTTCCTTTTATGAATAGCATTGCACAACTTTCTTAGTGTGCATTATAGGTTTTCATAACTTTCTAAAAGATGAGCTATAGGCTGGAGGACAAGATGCTGTGTTAGATGAACCATTGGTCTACATTTACCAATAGTATCTAAAACTATTTGCTAATGGTTCCAGCTATGATATAGGAGGAAATTTACAGTTTGACTTTTATTCACTGTTACGTGGAAAGAAATGTACAATTATAAAATAAGCACAGAAGAAATGAGGACACTTCTAAAGCATTTATGAGTAAAGGCAAATCCTATAACATCTGTCCTGTAAAGTATAAGGAAAGTGAATAATTGTGACAAAATATAGCTTTGGCGTTTACCCCATTTGTTACAGAACAAATGTGTAGGTGCAGATAATTTCCTTTTTTAAAAAGGCAATAAAACACAGTATAGTAAATCATGCATGCTAATCTGCACTGCTCTTTTTCCAATCCCACTGAAAGCTTCAAATGTAATGGGTATCTACACTCTCCTTGCTTTGCCCTGATTCCTGCTCTCTGTCATAGCAGCTGCTACTGTCAGCAGCCGCACAAGGAGAGGCAAACAACATAACATCATCCCTCCTTAAGAACAGTATCACCCAAACTCTATTTAATCCCACGAGTTTCTCAGCTGAAACCAGAAATGTGGTGACTAATGGCAGAACTTGAGAAAGGACATGATAGCCTAGAAGTGGATGATGAAACCTCTCCCCCATCATCCTTCCCCTATGCACAGAGGGGTGTATGAAGAATTTCTTCTGAAAAGTAGCATTGTCAAGCTGTACAGTGGAAGGAATCGAGTGAGTCCTGCATGAAATCTAATTGCATAGCAAGTATTTTTCCTTCTCTCCTCATGTGTCCTCCTTATTTTATTTCCTCTCTCATCTCTTGATTCTCACCTCTCCCGTTTTTTTTCCCCCTTTTCCATTTACTCTTAGCAGTCCCCCTTTCACTCCATTGTCCCATAGCCCCTATTTTGAGAGGTGCAAATAATTTTGCTAATTATTATTAATAATGTAGGGCTTCCTGGAGTGCCCATGTGGCTACCAGTCGGGATGCCTTAGTAAACATTAAAAACAGTAACAACTTTCTGAAGTGTCCTGTGAAGAGTCAGGAACCAAAGCACAACTGGATTTTTAAAAGATGCATCCACAACACACTTATGACAAGAGCTGGGATATTCTAATATCTCATCATGTATGGGAAAACAGAGTTAATTCAGCTAAGAACTTAGCCGAGAACTTGATCTGAATTTGGAGCCACTTTTGACACTCAACAAAAAAAATGGTTATTTTTTGGTGCATTTATTTTCAAATACACTTACCTCTGTAGTTACTGATTCTTGCTGGGAGGAGAAGTGAAAGTGCCAGAATACTCTGACTCAATTTTCATAAGATTTCTGGCCTTGTTTTATAGGTTGAAGAGGCTTAAAATTTTTGGATAAGGTTAAGATTGGATGCTTAACCAAACTGCACCAAACCTCAGGAGAGTTGCCCATAATGCAGGAGCTTTCAAACTACTCATCACCAAAGGATTTAACAAATGCTTCGGATATCAGAGCTGAAAAGAACAATAGTAATCCCTGCAATATACTCCATTACTACTATATAGATCAGACAGCAGGGGTAGCTGTAAGAATGTCGTTCATTGAATGCCAGTGTTTTTCTCTAGTCTCTGTGCCTTTCACTTCTGAAATACAGTCAGATGACAGTAGTCTAGAGCCTATGGTCCAGAGACGGTGCCAAATATGTTTATCTGTTTCTGGGGTAGCTTTTGATAAAATGTGTTTGTAGCTGTAAGTGATCCTAGTGTGGTTTTTTTAGGTGATATGTATAAATTCAGTGTCCTATGTATGTGCACAAACCTAAAATGGTTTCAAGTACTTTTTTTTTGCAGAGAGCAAACTATATATGTTGCACTTTATCTTCCTTGAACCTTAAAAAAATCCTTGCACACCTCTGTGGTGAGGGGTATGTAGATCTAGTGCTGTAAGTTTTGAATAAGATATCCCACACTTAAGTCTACAGACAGATGGACCTTTAAACTAAACTCCATTTTCTAAACTCACACCAGGGACATCTGCTACTATCTGCTGGCCTGTTTTCACTTCATGTGATGTGTCCAATTCTGGACTATTACATTTTTGTGTCCAAAACTTTTGAATTATATGCAGAACACCCATATAGAGCTTAATCCTCAGCTTAGCTGAGCAAGTACCCCCATGCTCTAGGTTTGGTCAGGAGCTGAACTGGCCTCTAGCACAAATCAGAGCAGTCCCAAGGCTGCTTTAACTTATGCCAGCTGGAACATTCCAACAGACACAGAGTATGCCTACGTTGTAAACAAAGGTGTGATTATAGCACAAATAGGTATACCCCTGCTAGCTTTACTCTAGCTAGCACAGTTAACAAGAGTAGTTTAGATGTGGTGGCACAGGCTAACACCTGAGTACCCAAGGCTAGTCCTTGCTGGAGCCCATGCCCACCACACCTGCACTACTCTTGTTATCCATGCTAGCTAGATTAAAGTTAGCATGGGTATGCCTACCTCACCTTCACTTGCAGTGCAGACATAGCCACAGTTGTGCCAAAGCATTGTCTGGCCATGTGCCCTCCTGTCCCTGCCTAGCCTGCCACAGAAGTCCCCCTATATAGGAAAATGGGAACAGGTGGTAGAGAACTACTGACTTTTATACTACTGGTGTTTACCCTACAGCAGGGCAGGAGCAATGCAAAAGAGGAGAATCTGTAAGAACTGAAACCATGAGAAGACATAACAATGTAGTCAAAATTGTGCATGTCTGGACTGGTGAGTATACTTGTTTGCTGTCCCCTCTCACATTTCAGAGCAAGAGCAAATATAACTGGACTCATTTTGCTTAGTGATGCTTTGCATGGCAAGAAACACTTGTTATATGAGTCTGTGAACCCTGGGGTGGTGGGGGAGTGGATTCCTGAAACTGCACCCACTGGGAATTTTGCCACTGACTTCCATGATATCAGGATCAGACCCAATGTTTATACTTACAGTTGGCAATTCTGAGTCTTCTGCCTGTGGTAGCAAAGAAAGCCTAGTAATTTTTGCACTAGAGTCCAGTGTTAGAGAACATAGAACTGTTTCCAACACTAATTTGATAGGTGAAGAACAATCTTGGTTTAATACAAAATGAAGCCAGGAAATGTTATTAAGGTATCGGGAAATATTATTTGCCTAGTACAAGTTATATTTAAAATACTCTCAAGGTTTCTGTTAAAATTGTATTTGACTTATCATTAAAGCAGTCACTTCAAAGAGGTCCTTAGTGCAGCTATTACTGTATTTTAAAGAAAGATCATTTTCCTATTGATTGGTCAATCCTAAAACAGGATAGGAACCTGGGATTTAAGACAGAGCTAGACAAAGCACTCATTAAAGGATGAAGAACACAGTAGGACTTTTGAATTTTTAAATTCTAGAGTTCAGTGAATCACTCATGATGATTTATTTATTCCACAAATGTAGTAGTTTTTGCTCATGAATTGTCTGCAAGGAGCATACAACTTTCTTGAATGTGTTTCTTATTTAAAACTATTTGCTGAATGTTTTTGGCAAATAACTCTTGGTCCGTGCATTGTTTGCAAAAATTCCAGTTTGAAAAATGTTAGTGTTGATTGGACACCCACATCAGGTGGTATTGTTTTTGTTCTCTTGTTGGTGAAACACTATAAACTACTGGAATTGGGTTTCTTATGGTGCAAATACTGTGATTTACAAGTTTAACACTTACATTCCATGAATTGTCTCCAATTTTTGTGTAAAATTCATAGTTACTATGATCTAGGGTGACCAGATGTCCCGATTTTATAGGAACAGTCCCGATTTTTGGGTCTTTTTCTTATAAAGGCTCCTGTTACCCTCCGCATCCCGATTTTTCACATTTGCTGTCTGGTCATCCTACTGTGAACACAAAGGAGGTACAAACAGTCAAAATACATTTAATTTCGTATTTGAGTGAACATCCAGGAGAGAGATTTAGAGCTTTAACGTCTGCTCTGCTAGTTTATCTTAATATGGTCTCATACATTGAGTTCCCTAACTGTTAGTGTCCCAGCTTTTCAGCAGCATGGCTCATGCCAGAAGAAGGCTTGGAAATGCTGTCTGTAATTTAAAACTCCTGTTTTTGAATTCATTTCACAGGGTATATCTGGAAAGAAGTCAAAATGCTTCCCCAAGTGATCTTTCCACTATCTGCATTGAACAAGAGTGCAGCTCTCTCCTCAGTGTTCCTTTTCAAATCTGTCTCTGTGACTTGACCTTCCCTTCCACTCCCCCCACCCCAGGGAGAATCCTGGAACTACAGTATGAATATTAATTTAGCAATAAGATTGTGATCTGGAGCTACAGCCCTCTCCCCCACCCCAAGTGCAATAGGCATGAAGATTTGATTTCACATCTGCTAGTGGCAGACAGATGTTTCATTGCATACTTTTTGGAAGAAAAAAGATGCCCTGGTCACCTAGTCTGTAGTTCTCTCAGGATCAAAGACCTGTTAACAAAAGAGAAACCCGTACATCAATGAAAACAAAAGGTCAGATTCACCTGGCAGGCAGACTGCCCTTTACAGAATATGTAGAAAAAGGCAACTTTCCAGCCACTGAGCCAACACATCCATAATTGATTTTTGCATATTGAATCATTTCATTTCTCCATGTATATGTGTCTACCTCTAAGGAGGAATCCTGATGGGTCCACCCGTGTAAAATGGTTGAAATATGCCTGACTATTCTCTTTTCTTGTCTCTCCGTTAACAAAATTTAACCTGTGGATTAAGTGTGGACCCTTTAAAAAGAGCACAATTTTGTTTAGTCATCTGGGAGTTTTGCCTGGCAAGAAACACGTATTGCTATTTTTAGGCTGTGAACTGTACTGGGAGGAGGGAAAGCACTTGATTGTATACCTATTGCGAGTTTTGTCAATTACTTAAATGAGAGCAGGGCCAGGCTTGAATGTTCATAATTACAGTTATATAAAGGGTCTCTATCTGTATATCTGTAAATGGTTAGCTAGCAGATAACATGCTGATAGATTGTATTTAACAATACATATCATAGTTTCTGGGTTTTGTAGGTCCAATAGAAGTTGTGCATCGCCAATGACTTCTTCCGTGCAGCTCTTCATATAGAGCTGCCAACTCTTGTGATTTTGTGAGTTTGATGGTATTTGGTGTTCTTCTTAAATACCTTGCTCATAGTACAGTCATGTCACTCGGTGAGAATCTCTGTAAAAAGGAGTGTTTCTAGACCTCATGACTGTGGCGAAAAGGTTTGAAATTATGACCTGAGTGCTACCGACAAGCTCAAAATCCAGAAGGCAAATAAAAGGTGACCAAATTTATTATTTTGTAATTATTTTATGTGTTTAAGCCAATGCCATGGTGGGCGAGGGAGTGGGATGACTCATGATTTTTGAATGCCTGGCAATGCCAGGGCCGCGCGGGGGGGGGGG
>NC_133770.1:77979111-78188997 GCF_003597395.2 Chelonoidis abingdonii
TGAACCCAAAGTTATGGAGACAGATATGAGTCAAGGAAGCCAGCAGAGTATCAGAAACCTGGAAAAATCTATGACTGGATGGGCTCAGTCGTTTGGTCACAAGCTGAGGTGGTTCAAAAGTTTTGGATTTTTTTAAGCAGAATTTTTTAGTGTTTCTTTAAACAATCAAACACAACAAGCAGCAAATATTTGGCCACACACTTCTGAAACCCCAAACCATATTCAGGTTTTGGCAGACTAATTTCAGCTTTTCAATTAAAAAAAAACCACAACAAATTTTGAAGGAAAGCAGACATTGTCCGTGGTTTTTTCTGCTTTTTAAAACCCCCCTAGTTTTTGATTCAAAAAAAGTTTTGGTGGAAAATATTTGTCCAACCCTTTTAATGAGCTTTAGTGCCTTTTAGCACTAGCTGATGCTGAGAACCAGCGATACCTTGTAAAGAAGTTTTCTCAAAACTAGATTTGTGCTGAGATGCGGAAGATTTATTTTTCCCAGGGCCGCCCCTGGTGGGGAGCAAGTGGGGCAATTTGCCTGGGCCCTGCAGGGGCCCCCACGAGAATATAGTATTGCAATTTTTTTTTATGGAAGGGGCCCCCAAAATTGCTTTGCCCCAGGCCCCATGAATCCTCTGGGCGGCGCTGGGCAATGCTGTTTACATCAGCTCTTAAAAACACCTGGCATTTCTGATTATCAGTTCATTTGTGTACTGAAAGCTCTGAAAGAGCATATTGACCTATTCCCAACTTGCTTCAGCACTGGTTTAAACAACAATTTAAAGAACAAAACTGTTTCTTGAGACTTGAATTACAAGGCATGAGCTCTCCTAGCAAGAACTATTGAATGAAATGTGTGACTTGCGATTTGTGAACCCTTCAAAAATATAAAGTGTAATGTAAAGAGAAATGGAAAAAGTTTAACTAGAGGAGTGTCCAAACAAGCGAAGAGGAACAGAATGGAACAGGACAGTTAGTAAGGAGTCACTGAAACAAAAGGTCAAAATTTTCAAAAACAGGAGGCTAAAGATTGGCTACTATTGTTGAAAATCTTGGCCCGTATTTTCAAAGCAGGCACAAACTGCACATTTTGTCTACAAAATCCTGCATTTATATGCACATATAAATTGGAAGGCTCGAGTCAGGCAATTAACTACCCTATTGTGTTCAGAACTATCCATTTTTTCATGCACAAATATTAGTTTTCATGGTTAAATTTGGATTTTTGAAGATTCAATCTGTGTCTTGTCTTTTGAAATAGTTAACCCTAAAAGTAGATAGAAGTTAGGATGTGCGTGTAAAAGAACAGGGAAGAAGAAAAAAACAAGACAATGAAATGTTTCTACTGTTTGTTCCTGTTGTTGATTCTTGTGTTTTTAGACCTCAGCCATACTGACCTTTTCTCCAGGGAGCAAGAGACATAATGAATGTGGTTTGTTTTTTTTTCCAAAAATGAGTTTATTAAAAGAAAAAGGTCAACACAGTCACTTGCAATTTGTGACCCACATACTCAGATGCAAATGTATGTGTCAAAGACACTATTAAAGTCCCTTGAATCTAGACATTTTGCATGATGTTGGCTTTTTAGTTAAGAAAATCACAAAGGAAAAATGATTGAACTAACAACTTCTTTTAGAGATTAGCACAGTGTAATTCTCTTATAAAGAGCAATTAGAGAAATTTCTCCTTTTGTTTCTGATTGTTATATCAGAGCAATCAAAACACCCAGACCTGTTGAAAAGTGGGTTTCACAAATAATAGGAATCACTGTGCCATATCAGACCAGTTGTCCATCTAGTGCAGTAAATAGCCTTTGGCCAATTCCAAATGCCCAAGAGTGAGGTACAAAGAGAAACATTTTTCATTGTGGATAGGATGAATTCTGTTAGGCAAGTAGGGTCTGAATGAGCAAAAAAACCTCACATGGATCACTTAATGTATGTGAATAGGACGACTGATTTCCCTAGGACTACTCACATGCTTTAAGGTATGCCCATGCTTACATGCGAATTAGGACCTTACTGGCAAGGCTGGTGAATTGCGTTCTCATTGGAATGCCCAAAAGCTGTTAATTATTGCGGCTGAGTGCCAGTTAAAAATGGTGCCAAATTCCCTGGTTTTGATGAGGAATAAAATAAATCGTTTCTATTCCCTAAAACAGAGAGCCCTACTGGCACAAGAGAAGAATACATACATCAGCATCCATGATAACTGTCTTTTGACCAACCAGATTTGAGCCATGCAACCAAATGGTCACTCAAAGCTACATCAGTAAAACTGAATTCTACTTTAGTTACAGAAGGTCATCTGAGTCAGGGTGTTTGTGTGTTGGTTTTTCTTAACTTTAGATCAGAGAGTTAATAATACATCAGCCATTTTATATTTTTACAGTTAATTTGGAGCTCTTATGTAAGAATTAATGGTTCATAGGAGCTGATAATTTCTCCAAAGAGCTTTTAATTAGATTTAAAATTCTTTTCTATCTCAAATGAGTTGACATCTTTCATGGGCTGCAAATTCTGTGCATGTTTTATTGTACTGATTCATCTATATGCAAAATGGCACCGATTCAGTAAAGCACTTAAATATGTGCTTAACTTTTAAGTGTTATCTTTGTTGTATCAGGTTCAGCATGGAGAGGAGATGGCTGCAAAGATAGCAATAGCTCAAGAACCTTTGTGGGGAAATATGTTCAAAGTCCACTTGAAGGTCTTTTATTTGCAAGGGGATTGACAGCTACCATTAAAACATTCAGCATTGATGTTGACTGATTAGTGGTACAACATGAGCAGCAAACAACTGAGATATTGTGGCAGCTGACCACATGGGGATACTATTCGAAATCTGGTAGCAGTACAGGGATATGTCAATTTAATGTTAATTTTTTATTTTGGAATGCGTAATGGATTTTTCTTCCTCTACCCTGGAAAAAAAACTCTGTGGATTAATGCTATTTAAAAAAAAAGCTTTTGTCCAAATGAGAGTGTTGCTGTTTCTGCTCTGTAGTGCTAAAGTTATGAAACCAGCTCATTTATCAGGAAATCCACATTCATGGCTGATTTTTCTCCTATGGGCAAAATCTTATAGAAAATTTATATCAGTGGTACAGGATTCTAGAGAGTGATTCAGAAACTCTGTAGAAAGCATTGCAATTCTCTGTTAAATACCATTGGTTTTTAGAGTCATTTCTAAAGAACCCTGTTGGTTTCATACATTTTTAATTCTGTAAATCTTTTTCCCATGTGGTGGTGTTGCAGAGTGGTGAGAGAGAGAGTTTGCTATGTCTGCCGGTTTGAAAGTGTAGTCATCTTCTCCAGAAAGGATTACAGTGGAGGGGTTTGGGTTTAAACCAACTGACGCCAACTTGACACAAGTCTCTAAGTGCATTCTTGCTATACAGTTTTTCAAGCAGTAAACTCAAAAATGCAAAACAGCAAATACAAACTGGACAGGAGAGCTTCCATGTTTCCTCAGAGCTTCCTGCCTTGGCATTCAGCTCCTTTATCTCCAGCCTGAGAACAACATCCTTCTTTTAATGCTGACCGGCAGAATTTTTTAAAAAATGTTCTTAGGTTTTTTTCCCCCTCACGATGTAAAAAGAAGCCCTGAAAGGTGTTTTTGTTTTGTTTGTTTTTTTTAACCTTAAAAATTCCAGACCTAGTTTTGCTGCTTGACCTCTGAAACGTCGCAAGGATGTTTATTGTGAGTGCTAATGCCTGAGCTGAACTGGTGAGGTGGTGAAATCTTTATCAAAGTCTTTCTTTATCCAGAATGTTAAGTAGTTATCAAAGTAACATAAGAATGAACAAAAACAAACAAAAAAATAAGAGACATTGAAACAGCCTGACAAATTCCCTGCCTTGCTTAATGCTCAGCTTTCATGCACTTTGCTCTTGTGATGTCACCATTCTCTCTAGTTGTCAGATTCTTGCAGCTTAGACAAGACTTGAATTTCTAATGTTAAAAAGAAGCAGAAAACAAAAACTATTAACCCCCTGCCACCACCACCACTAAAGTAAAGGATAACTTCTTGGATCTCTCTATACATCGCAAAGAGGGATAGAGGGGAGTCCATTTTTTTTCTTTACCTATCAACTTTGGGTATTGAGCTTAAAAAGGCTGAACTGCACTTAATTAGTCCCCAGCTGCCATTGCCTCCCCATGCTGCCTCTGAATCCTACCTGAGAATTATGACCCAAAACCTCAGGCTGTTGGCTGGCTCAGCAAGACTTCCTCTGAGGGGCACCAGCGAGGCAGAATGGAGCAGGGCTTGCAGTCCCCTCCAGCAGACTCCAAAAGATCTGTACATTCCATCTTAATTATTATTTAATACATTCCATGCTGCATTTTTGTTCTCTACAGCGTGACTTCACAGAGGCTGTCAGACCATAATTTATTTCCTGGCTTTGGTTGCTTTGCCTCACCACGGTAACCTTAGTAAAATATAGGTTATTTTTACAAATTAATAGAGCGTAAATACAGCTAAAATACATGTGGTTTGGCCAAAATGTCAGAGGTTAGTGATTTAAACATAGCATGTTTGTGCCATTGGGAATATGAGGAGCGTTCGTGTTTTAAAAGGGAAATATGTTGGCTGTGGGGTCGGAGAGTGTATATGCATGCACATGTACACAAATTGTTGAAATTGAATTTGCATTATGAACATTCAGTAACATTTGAACATTGAGTAACATTCAGTAGACATTATTTTAAAGGAAAGTTTTCTTCCCATCGCTTAAGAAACCCAGTGGCTGAAGAAGTTCAGTATTTCAGCCATTCATGGGTCACAATTAATGTCATCTCCATTGTAAATATTAGCTGATCTTGTTTCTCTCTAGTTTTTCATCTCTGGTTATATTTTAAAAGTAGTTAGTCCCTGACAGCCTTATATTTAAGGCTAGATTCTTCAAGATGCTGAGCACTCTGGCTCTGATCCAGCAAAGCACTTAAGCACATGCTTAACTATAAGGTCATAGATTCCTAGATTTCAAACTCAGAAGGGAGCATTTTGATCATCTAGTCTGACCTCCTATATAACGCAGGTCATGAACTTCCTCAGAATAATTTCTAAAGCATATTTTTTTATAAAAATATCCATCTTGATTTAAAAATTGTCAGTGATGGAGAATCTACCCAACCCTGTGGTTAATTACCCGTATTGTTAAAAAATTATGCCTTATTTCCTGTCTGAATTTGTCTAGCTTTAACTTCCAGCCATTAGATCATGTTATACCTTTCTCTGCTAGACTGAAGAGTCTATTTTAAATATTTGTTCCCCATGTAGACACTTACAGATTGTAATCAAGTCACCCCTGAACCTTCTCTTTTTTTAAGATAAAAGGATTAAGTCCCTGGATTCCACCATATTTTCCAATCCGTTAGTGATTCATGAGGTTCGTCTCGGAACCCTCTCCAATTTATCAGCATTCTTGTTGAATTGTGGGCACCAGGTCTGGACACGGTGCTCCAGCAGCAGTCACACCCATGGCAAATATAGAGGTAAAACAACTTCCTACTCCTACTTGAGATTCTGCTGTTTGTTCATTCCAGGATCCCATTAGCTCTTTTGGCCCCCACATCACACTGGGAGTTCACATTCAGCTGATTACCTACCATGATGTCCAAATCTTTTTCAAAGTAACTGCTTCCCAGCGCTCATCCTGTGCATATGGCCTATATTCCTTGTTCCTAGATTAATACAATTCTATTTAGCTGTATGAAAACACATATTGTTTGCTTGTACCCAGTTTTCAGGTGGTTCAGATTTCTCTGAATCAGTGACCTCTTCATTATTTACCACCCCCCCCAAATTGTTGTCTCATCTGCAAACTTTATCAGTGACATTATTTTCTTCCAGGTCATTGATAAAAATGTAAAATAGAGTAGGCCAAGAACCAATCCCTGCAAGACCCCACCCAGAAACACTCAAGAGCCATAACTAGGCATTTTAGCACCTGAGCGAGCAAGCATATTTGCATCCCCTAGAGGATACGCATGGGGGAATATCTGGGGGGGGTGTCATATCCTCCCCTGAGATTTCTGCCTTCCATTTAACACAGAGCTTTCAAACTGGGAGATGCATCCCCCAGTTTCAAAACCTTCGCCTCCTGCTAGAAGTTGGCAGATTGAAAGCTGGGAGGAGCCACTTGGGCCCCTGGCTCTCCTTGATGTGGGAGCTGGGGTGCTGCACAGCCCTCCCTGTCCTGCTCCCTGAGCCAGGCCACCTCTGAGCGGCACCCTGATGTGATCTTGCCTCTCTCTTAAAGGAGTCTGGCATTGGCTGGTAGCATCTACTGGAGCCAGCCCCTGCCTATGGAGCCTGGCTGCCATGAGATGGTCCCCAAGGTGCTCACTTGCCAATGCCCTGGCACTGCTGCTTCATTGATCAAGTCTTGTAACATCTGCTCTTTTATTTTGCCAGAGATTGAAGCCAGGTTGACAGGCCTGTAATTACCCAGTTTTCCCTTTTTAAAAGTAGCACAACACTAGTTTCTTTCCAGTCTTCTGGAGCTTTCCCAGTGCTCCAGGACTTACTGAAAATCAACATTAATAGTCCAGCAGCTCTACAGATAACTTGCATTCAAAGAATTTTAAAAGAGATATAATTTAAGAGCTATCTGGGCCTGCTGATTTTAAAATGTCTAACTTTAAAGCTTCTGTTTAGCATCCTCCATAGATACTAGTGGAATAGAACGAGTGTTGTCATCACCAGATGATAAGACTATATCATCTGTTTTTCCCCAAATGCAGAATTGAAATATCTAACATTTCTGCCTTTTTCTGCATTATTGATGATTCTACCATTTCTATCTAGTAATGGACCAATACCACTGTCAGAATTCTTTTTCTTCTTAATATATTTTAAAAACTCATTATGCTTATCTCTGTTGACCATAGATTTCTCATTTGTCCCTTTGCTCCCCTTATCAGTTTTCTACAATTCCTAACTTCTGACTTCTATTCATTACTATCATCTTCCCCTTTCTTCCATTTGTTATGTATTATTTTATTCATGAGTATTCTCATTGTGTTGAAGTGCTTTGCTGGATCAGGGCCAGCGTTCAGCCCGTTGCAGGTTCTAGCCCTTAATTAGCATTAACTATTTCTGCTTTATTTATGTATGCAAGTCTTCACTGACTCTGTGCAGTGCTTTTTGTTCAGTTGCCTGTCCTCTTTTCCTTTTACAGTACAGGACTGTATAATCTGATTCCTGAACCGTCCCTCACTGCAGCCACAGTGGCTGCTTGTTCTTGTTCTCTATTTTTGAGAGTATATACAGTCTGTGGTGCCTTAAGTATGGTGTTTTTAAGGTTTTCCTACCTGTCTTATGTGTTGGTGGATTTTAACACTTCTTTTTATTAGGCCTTAAATTGTTTTCTTGAAATCTACTATCTTTACATCACTGCATTCTAGGAACCTTTTCTTTGCTATGCTGAATTGAAGTAGCTCTGGTCAAGCTGCCATTTTTAATTAGTTCCTTTTTGTTTGTAAATTGATCATCTAGGACTGTTTTACCTCCAGTTTGAGTTTTCACAGTTCGGAAATAAAAACTGTTTTTTGTATGCAATTTAGATGGCTCTTTGATGCATGTTTGCCTGTTCTGTGTTTGTTACCCAGCAGATGTCTGGGTAGTTAAAATCCCCATGAGTATAGAATGCTCTGGGTTTGAGTACCCTGAAAGCTGTTTTTGGATCCTGTTCAGTTTTTATTCTCTCCCACACATGGTGATCCACTCTTGTTTCTCCTTCTCCTTCATCTTTCACTGCCTGTGTCCTATGACAGTTAGAGTTCTAATGGATTAACTGAGTACTAGAGAAGCCAAAGAATATTAGTTCTATCACATTTAAATGTGAATTGCATATAGTAAATAAGGTTCTGTGAATATCTAATTTGAGTGAAAGACCCATAATTCCTTGCAATGTTACTTGTATGAATGAGACATAATTTCTCATTCATTGCCCTCCTTGGTTTTTAAAAGGGTCCTTGAACTCTTCTACCAGCCAAACATAAGACCTTTCACCAAATCGTGGTCCCAGTGGCAAAACTTCCAAGGACTTAAATAGAATCAGAATTTGGTTCCTTCTGCTCTCTTTCCCACTTTTTTAGCATTTGCTTCCTCTGCATCATTTCCCATGTAAGAACTCTCCCTTCTGATCCTGAGGTCCCCTGTAGTCTTTGGTGTCTCTCACAATATCAAGCAATGATAATTATTTAGGCAAGGTGCTTTCATGAACGACACTATTAAAAACAGTTGCATTTAATTTCCATAAGAGACCCTGCTGAGCACCAGAGTAGCATGCAGGCTATCACAGCTCCACACTCAGAGAAAGGGAACCTATTATTTTTCTGGAGACAAGCAGGAATCTGTTCCCCATTCCACAGTAAATCAGTGAGGATATTTTTAATCTGGTTTCTTACAATTGTGCCTAAGGACCAACTCGAAATATGAATTTCTTGTTACTTAACACCAAACATAAACAGTTTGCAGGGCACAGTAATTAATAAAAGAACAGGAGTACTTGTTGCACCTTAGAGACTAACACATTTATTTGAGCATAAGCTTTCATAGTCTACAGCCCATTTCTTCGGATGCATAGAATGGAACGTATATTGAGGAGATATGTATACATACAGAGAACATGAAAAGGTGGGAGTTGTCTTATCAACTCTGAGAGGCCAATTAAGTAAGAGAAAAAACTTTTGAAGTGATAATCAAGATAGCCCAGTACAGTCAGTTTGATGAGAAGTGTGAGAATACTTACGTGGGGAGATAGATTCAATGTTTGTAATGACTCAGCCATTCCCAATCTCTCTTCGAGCCTAAGTTGATTTTATCTAGTTTGCATATCAATTCAAGTTCAGCAGTTTCTCCTTGGAGTCTGTTTCTGAAGCTTTTCTGTTGCAAAATTGCCACCCTCGGGTCTGTTATTGAGTGACCAGACAGGTTAAAGTGTTCTCCTTCTGATTTTTGAATGTTCTGATTCCTGATGTCAAATTTTGTGTCCCTTTATTCTTTTGCACATCTACCAATGTGATATATGCCATCATATGCCAGCAATGCCCATCTGCTATGTACATTGGCCAAAATGGACAGTCTCTATGCAACAGAATAAATGGACCCAAATCTGTAGCCCACAAAAGCTTATGCTCAAATAAATTTGTTAATCTCTAAGGTGCCACAAGTACTCCTGTTCTTTTTGCAGATACAGACTAACATGGCTGCTACTCTGAAAACTGTAATTAATGACAATACAAACAAATGGTGCCACCTGCATTATGGTGTACAGTAGGAATAACAATGTGAGGAACAAATCATAGCTTTGACTAAGGCTTCAATTCTGCCGCAAGCTTAATAAACTCATAGATGTCTCCCCAAAGCCCATTGTAGTATTGGGGCCTTACAGTGTGTCAAGTGTACTTGTTCTATTCAGAAATTCTCCCCATTGCAGAAAATGGCTTGGTGGCTAGTAAAATAAGCATTTGATGTTTGCTAAATGATTCTTGGTGAGTGCTTGACTTGTTACGTAGACGTTAAGCTAAACTCAGTAAGCTGTGTATTGTAGTTGGCAAAAAGAACCTGACTTTCTCATTCAGTAGGATTATGGAAGTGTTTGTGTCATGGACATTTTATAGGTATTCAAAAGGAGTTTCACCCAACACTGGTAAACGGGACTATATTGTTTTCATTGCTTAATGTAGGGGAATTGCCTGAATATTGTTTGTGCTGCTGTTCTTGATACGACCAGAAAAGATACTAGTTGAGTCTTGAAGCATGTTGCAGACATACACTAGGGAAAATAATGTTGTGTTTTGTATCTAAAAGATCGGTCTATGGAGAAATGAGGTGACTATACAGACTCTAAGTTGCTCTCTGACATTAGATTCATCAGGAGGTCTTCTAATGATAAGAGATGAAATAAATGTTCACAGGAATTAGACATACTGTACCAAGGCACATCAGTAAGGACATTAGGGTTCTACAGCACAGTGTGTGTAGTACCTTCGAATGCTATAAGAAGGATAAAAGGAACTCAAATTTTAATGAAAATTTTTTTGCCTTCAAATATTCACAGTTAATGTCTTTGAAAAAATACTCCATTAAATAAGATCTACATATAAGCCCCAATTTAGCATTTAAGCACATGCTTAAGTGGGTGCTGAACTGGACCATAATTGATTGAAGGAGAACTTGTTTATGAGCCCTCACCCAGGAAAATGTTCCATTTTTGATGTGGGTATTACTTTTGTATTGGCAGTATCTTCTACAGTTCCCTATAGTTTGTATAGGGAATGCTGCAAATCCTGTGGTAAAGTTGTTTACTTATCTAAAGGAATTGAAAAGATTTTAAGAGCCACCACTGTAATACACTGGAGAGAATTTTCAAGAGCTTGTAAAAATATTACCCTTATATAGCTGCCAAGGTCAGTGACTGAATATGTTGTTTTCCACTTTATCAACAGCTTTCAATAAGATTAGTGCTCACCAATAGACTTTGCTCACCCAAATCCTCTCCTTTAAGTCATTTGCTACTACCTTTGTGACTTGTGTGCTCTCCTGCTTCAAGTGGAAGAATGTCTTTGTATAAAAAGTCAATCCATACAGATGAGCTGCAATTCCATGGGAGCGTATCACACTGAACAACTATTTCACCGATGTGACTTCTGCAAAAATCAACTTTGTGCAGCATACACAGGTTATTTGTGAATGGTCTTACTCTCTTGCTGGAATCTTGTCAGGATGTTGTTGGGAACATCAAATATTATGCCCGTTAGGTTAACACATTGCTTCATTCCTTATAATGGTAAACCTGGTGCAATTAAAAGAAAAAGTGCCAAACATAATTAAACAGATGTTCGGTCAGTAAACAATGTTGGTGTTCTTTATTTTCAGAAAAGAGCAACTTTATAACTGGTACCATTTAAAGGGTCACATTCAAGGACCTTCTTGGGTTGCTGTTAGGCCTTAAAATTAACTCACAATACATTGAGAGTTATCTAATGTGATAGCACCATCCTTTGTGGTTACTGGGAAGAGGGGAAAATGGGCTTTTGCCCTTGTTTCTTGCTTTATGATGATAAGGGGGATGAAAACTATTTTTTCTTTACATTTTTCTTTACATTTTGTTTTTACACTGGAAATTCAGGCCCTGACTAGCCTGGAAGAAACTCTGGTGACTGTAAAGCTAATGAAACAATGACATCACAAGAAATGAATATGCAAGTTGAGCGATTAAGAGAAGGAGGAATTTGTAGTTAGACTGTCACGTTTTTGTCAATCATTTTGAATGAGGGAAACCTTTGTTAAAAATTCAGTACCTCACTCTTTTAATTAAAGTGTTAAAAACTCACAATAAACATTCCTTATACATCCAAGTTGTCGTCCAAGACAGATCAGACTTTACTTTCCTAATACTTCTTAGGTTAAAAGAAAAAAAAATAAAAGGAAGCCTCTTCCTTTGTTAAAAATAACAAATTTTCAGGTCCAGTTCAGCTAGATAAATAAATCTTTTGCAAGTCCTGTCATGTTTCTTTCCATGTGTGGTTTCCTTTAAGAGAATGTAATTCTCATGAAATGGTCTGAATTAACAATACTAGAGAATGAGGTTCTCTGTTTATCCACAGACTGTGGGCAGACTGTCTGCAGAATGGGCAGCAGAAGGAACATGCTTCCCCATGGTGCCCAACGATATGTCTCAGCTTGTTGTGGAGAAACCACTTGTACATGTGAGATCCCTTCCTGTGACTTTTTAATCTTTTGCCTCTGAGTTGAGCCTGCCATCAAGGATGCCAGTTGTGATGGGATTTTTTGGGATTTGGACATTTTTGCTGGGGAATTATCCTGAGTCACAGCAAAACCTTCACATAGGCCACCACAGAGCCATCAGACAGTAACAACTTTTGATTACTATCAATCTGTGCCAAATATGAACTGGTGACTGAGAGGCCTAAAGGCTTCTGATTCATCCCCTCATTGCACCTTGTGTAGTCATTAACATGTGTACAACCAAATCACAGTTCTGCACTCATAGGTAGCTTTTTACACTGGTTCTTCGCTACTTTGCACTGGTGTAAATGACAAGACAGTGAAGAATCAAGCCCTCTATATCCAATTCCCTGAACAAGTTAATCTTCCTGCTATTTTCAGATCCTGCTGCTGATCTCTAGGCTGACAGGAATCTTTGTTCATTCATATTTCACAGAAACTTTTAAAAGTATAATAAGAAGCAGAATGCTGAGTCATGCTGAAAATTACAGTGTTCCTAATCAGAAAAGCATGAAAACCATTTCAGGGACATATCTATTTTGATCTCAGGGTTTAACTTTGAGGGAAATAAATAGCAAGACACAATGTATCCATCTAGTTTTAAAATATATTCGTCAGGGGTTGACTTGAAAACTCTGCACCCAATCCTAAAAGTTCTGAACATGCAACTCCCATTGGGTCCTTTATCTGAGAACTTCAGCCTCTTGGATTTGCTATCCCTGTATCTAGATAAAATTCTGGCTACTCTTAACATACCCTAAAGTTTGCCAGGTACAACATATTGAATTTAAATCCCTTGTCTTGCAAACATTTCTTCTGTCTTTCAATGCTATCCCCAAATGTCATAAGACAACCCCCTTCTTGATCACCCTCCTATGGGAAACAGGTGTACCTGCATCAGTTTCCTTCTTTCCACCTGTGAAAGGAACATAGTCTCTTACATTGGCAAATTCAAACTCTTTTAGTCAAAGTGCCACAATATGCAGATTTAGCATAGTGAAAGCAGTTCCTCTCAATACCCCAAAGTAAAACAAGGTTACAGTGCGGCAGCTTTCAATCTGATTCAAATATCACCATCTCCAGATCATGCAATAATTAGGAAAATAGGAAGGAGTTATTTAAGTATACTTGGAACAAAGATTTCTAACAATGGTATTGGTCCATTACTAGATGGAAATGGTAGAATTATGAATAATAATGCAGAAAAGGCAGAACTGTTCAACAAACAGCTCTGGTTTGTATTTGAGGGAAAAACAGATGATATATCATAAGATAATACTGTTTCCATTCCTCTAGTGCAATGGTTCCCAAACTTGTTCCACCGCTAGTGCAGGGAAAGTCCCTGGCGGGTCGGGCCGGTTTGTTTACTTGTCACGTCCACAGGTTCGGCCGATTGCAACTTCCAGTGCCCGTAGTTCGCTGCTCCAGGCCAATGGGAAGCAGTACGGGCCGAGGGACATACTGGCCGCCACTTCCAGCAGCTCCCATTGACCTGGAGCAGCAAACTGCGGCCACTGGGAGCTGCGATCAGCCAAACCTGCGGACTTGGCAGGTAAAAATCTGACCCAGCCCACCAGGGGCTTTCCCTGCACAAGCGGCAGAACGAGTTCGGGAACCACTGCTCTAGTGTCTCAGGAAGATATTAAACAGCGGCTACTAAAGGTAGACATTTTTAAATCAGCAGGTCTGGATAACTTGAATTCAAAGTTTTAAAAACTGGCTGAAGATCTCACTGGTCCATTAATGTTGATTTTTCATCTAGTCTTGGAACACTGGGGAAGTTCCAGAAGACTGGAAGAAAGCTACTGTTGTGCCAATATTCAGAAACAGTAAATGGGATGCCCCAGGTAATTATAGACCTGTTGGTCTGACATTTATCTTGGGCAAGATAATGGAGTGGCTGAGAAAGGAGTTGATTAAAGAAGAATAAAAGCAGTAGTGGGCAGCCTGCGGGCCACCTGTTGCCCATCACTGAATTAAAGGAAGGTAATATAAATAATGCCAATCCACATGGATTTATGGAAAATAGATCCTGTCAAACTGATTTGATTTTTCTATGTGATTACAGGTTTGATTGGGTAAAGGTATTCATTTTGATGCAATATATTTAGATTTCTCTAAGGCATTTGACTTAGTACCCTGTGACATTTTGATTTAAAAAAACTAAAAAGATATAAAATTAATGTGGATTAAAAGATAGCTAACTGATATCTCTCAAAATGTAATTATAAATAGGAAAGCATCATAGAACAGGTATGTTTCTAGAGGGATCCCACAGGGATCCGTTCTTGGCCCTATGCTATTTAACATTTTTATTAATGACCTAGAAGAAAACATAAAATCATTACTGATAATTTGCAGATGACACACAAATTAGGGGAATGGTAATAATGAAGAGGATAGGTCACTGATTCCAAGCCATCTGAATTGCTTGGTGAGCTGAGCTCAATCAATCAATATGTGTTTTACTATGGCTAAATGTAATTGTATTCCTCTAGGAACCAAGAATGTAGAGCATAGTTTCAGGATGAGGGATTCTATCCTGGGAAGCAGTGACTCTGAAAAAGATTTGGGGGCATGGTGAATAATCAGCTCAACATGAACTTCAAGTGCAGCTGAATGTTTAAACAGGGGAATCTCAAGTTAGAGTACACAGAGTACATTATTTAACTTCAGCATTTTACACTGCTGGAATACTGTGTCCAGTTCTGGAGTCAACAGATCAAGAAGGATGTTGATAAATTGAGAAGGTTCAGAGAAGAGCCACAAGACTGATTAAAGGATTAGAAAACATGCCTTATAGTGGTAGACTCTAGGAGCTCAATCTGTTTAGTTTAACAAAGAGAAAGTTAAGGGATGACTTGATTACAGTCTATAGATATATACATGGAGAACAAATATTTAATAGGCTTCTCTGTCTGGAAGCTGAAGATAGACAAATTGAGACTGAAAATGAGTACATCTTTAACAATAAGCGTAATTAACCATAGGAACAATTTACCAAAGGTCATGGTGAATTCTCCATCACTGGCTGTTCCAAAATCAAGATTTCTGTTTTTTCTAAACGATACCCTCTAGGAATTCTTTTGGGGAAGTTCTATGACCTGGGTTATACAGGGGTCAAACAAGATGATCACTAGGTCCCTGCTGGCCTTGGAATCAATGAAGCTAATAGTCAATAACCATTCTCCTCCCAGTGCTCTAGCACTCTGTAGGCCATTCATCACTCTGCGAGGCCAGGTTGACTCTGTAGGCTATCCATCCAAAAGTTCCAAAACCTGCTTCTCTCCCGTGAGCTCTCTCCTGTAACCATAGGTCAGGTCTCCCACGAGAAAGCTCCCTGCAGGAATCTGGGGCACCTCCTTCTGGCAATCCCTTGTTCCTAGGCTGCTCCTGCATCCCTCCATTTGTGTCTTCTGCCAGAGAGTTCCTTACAGTATTCCACTTTCCAGGCCTCCTTGCCTGTGAGTCCTTCCCCTGCTCCTCAGGATTTCTGTACAGAGTCAACCCTTTGCTTCTGGATTCAGCTTACACTGACCAAACTGGTTTTTCCCCTCATTCATAGGAACCTGTGCACAAGTCTTCCTGCAACTCAGCAGGGTTCCCCAGTTCTAGCCAGCCCTCCCAGCAGCTTTCCTCAGAACTCATCATTGCACTCACAGTTACTGTTCTCTGTTCAGTTTCTTGCAGCTCTTTCCCTCAGGCAACTCTCTGTTGTTGCTCCTGTCTCTCCTCTGTTCTCAGTCAGCTCTCACTTGCCCCTTTCCAATCTCTCTTTGGATCCATTAGGCAGCTCCTACCTGCCCCATCCTCAGTCCTTGATGTGGCCCAGGTGTCCTCTCAAACCCAGTCAGGAGGCAACTGATGAGTCACAAGTGCACTGCCCCTCCACCCTTCTTAAAAGGGCCAGTCATGCTGTGTCACCAACCAAATTCTGGAAAATCCATGGTGCTTCTTCATAAAAGATGCAGAATAAACTGGATAAACTCAAAATTTGCAATGGGCAAGCAATTACTATCTCTGTCCTCTTTGGATAGATTATCTTTATGTTGTAATATGTAAATCACAGGAAATGTAAGAGCAGGAAACTGCCTCAGCTGGTAAAATAAGTCATTGCCCCTAATTTCCTTCCCGGTTAAGTTCTCAATGCCATTGTAGAAGAAAACTCTCCAGTTTCACCATCCATGATCCTTGACGTTTCAAATGTTAATATTGTTGTCAAGCTCTTCTAATTTACTTTGCGAAGTTTTTTGTTCCCTGAGGAATGAGACAAAGTTGCCATCCTGACCTGTGTGAGAATCTTCTAGAGCAGCTTTTTTAATCTCTGTCTCTTGGAAAACCTTGGAATTATGGAAGTGATCATATTTTCGTAATGAATCCAGTCTTTTGTAGATTAGACCCAGATTCTGTGTTGTGGTATGGTGCATTTTGAGCCTGAGCCAGTGGCACTTCCAGCAACAACAGCAGTTGCTACAGTCGGCCCTGTCTTGCCTTGTAATCCTTTTGAGGCCCAAAAAAAGATACTTTGGTGGCAGAAGATACTTACTAGGCCTACTTCTCTTCTGTAGCTTTGTGAAAAGATACTGTGCCTGAAGAGTAGCCAAAAGCCGAAGTAATTTGAATATTCAAAATCCTGGGGATTGGAGAGACCCAAATTGAAGTAATTTTCTCAGTCCACGCACATCTGAGTTAATTTTAAAGGTTTAGACAGTGTAGAGTAAATTCTCATGTTGTTTACACCCAATTAATCGCCCTAAAGATTCATGAATTCGATGCCTGGGTGTAACCTAGAGCAGAATTTGGGCCTGTCTCTGTAACATGCCGGTGCTAAAGCAAGTGAGACAAGTATACAATTGAAACGGACTGGCAAGCAGGGATAAAAAAGCTGCAGTCAGTGCTGACTTAATGAAAAGAAGAATTTAAATGATCTGGAAATTCTGAATTACCCTTTGAATATTTTCCTTATAAAAGCAGTTTATTGTGCAGTTTTAAATTACAAGGTAGTATATCATTGTCTGTTACAGTTATCCCCCTATTCCATTTTGTCTCTTACAGATGTCCCCATACTCCATTTTGTTTTTGTTCTCCTGTGGCCTCCCCTCCCTGGCTGTTAAGTTGTTTAGCAGGGCCACTGCCCTTCTAAAAGGGAGGGCCCCTTAAAGTTGTTTACCAAGAGCCATTGCCCTTTTCAAAGGGATGGCCAATTGTGCTAAGTGGGACCACTGCCCTGTTCAAAGGGTTAGTCCTGTTATCACCTTGTTAAACCTGGGCTCGGTGTAGGGTGGACAATGTCCAGTTGCAAGGCCTATTGTGTTTTTAAGGTCCTGGGCATGAGTCATAGGCCTCATGTGCTTCTGAGTCACCTATTGCACAGGACTCTGCCCAGACATGTCTCTGTGCTCACCTTTTTTTTTTTTTTCTCTTTCCCCTGCCTCTGAGCCAATCAAAAGTACTGGTGGGAAACTGCCTAAGTTTGCCCTTAAAACCAGACATTTTCTGATCAGACCTCAGAAAGGTTCCTGCATTGCTGCCTGGTCTGATCAGCCAGGGGTTCTGGGGGGTCCTTTCTCCGCTCTCGTTTTATTTTTGAGCGTACCCCCGTTTTTTGAACCCCCCCCACGAAGAACGAATTGCTGCCTGAGAGATCTCCTGATTATTGAGACTGTACCCAGCCTTCTGATGATTTTGCTGCTTTTACCTCTGCTGCTTCCTTTGGGGCTGGTAAGAATTCCTCTGTGAAATTCTGTGAAATTCTCTATACTTTTATTTTATTATCTTAGCTGCTCTCTCTCTTTCCCCAGCACCCAGACTTAACCAGCACCCAGCATAGCTGTGGTTAAGTTAGGTTTAGAGAATTGTTTGTATTGTGTTCTGTAAGTTAGGTTTAAGAAATTGTTGCATTGTGTTCTGTTACTTGCTAATTTGTGTAGTCTTGGTTAAGTTAGGTCATAGATAAGATTTTGCTGTGTTCTGTATAGTTGTGGTTAAGTCTGTCTTCCTGCTGCCCCCACCGAGCTCTCCAGTCACCCCATACCCCTCAGTCTCTCTGCTGTTTAAACCTGCAGCCTGCCTGCCCTCTGTCTCCTGAAGTTTAAATCTCCCTCTGCTCTCTGCTGTTTAAAGCTGCAGCCTGCCTGCTCTCTCTCTCTGCTGTTTAAACCTGCAGTCTGCCTGCTCTCTGTCTCCTGAAGCTCTCTCTCTCTCTCTCTCCTTTTCAATCCCTTCCTCCACACTCTCCTATTACCCCCAAACCTCAATTGTATTACTGAAGTCTAGCATAAAACCCCATTGGTTACCCTTTTTCTCTCTAACACACCTCACATTTTACATTTATACCACTGTGACACATTTTTACCTAGAGTTGGTTACTTACCACATTTTCCCATAACTGTTAGTTGGCTATATGCTGCTGTGACACACCTTTTATATAGAAATTGTTAGCTACTTGTTACATTTATACTTCAGTGTTAATTGGTTACCAACTGTATTGTACCCCACTGTATTGTACCCCACTATTGAAACCCCCTATACTATTTGCTAAAAGAAACTCCTCCCCAATCGTCTACCTTAACAAACCCCATACCCCTCACTATTGAATTTTCCCTGTTTTTTGCATTTTCTTAATAAAGTGTATTTTGCACCCCACCTGTGTGGTAATTGCTCCCCAAGATCCCATATACCTGCTGGCAGGGACAATCATAAATGACAGTGGACAGTGCACGCAATATACTATTAAAAGACTTTTAAGTCTACATCAAAACTACTGTATGTTGTTTAATATCTTAGTCAAATTATGTGCTTTATTCAAATGCAAATAGGAAGGAAATGAAGAGTAGCTGCTGTTTCCTAGATATACTATAAACTGCTTAAAAGGCTGGAGAGGTTGGACTAATCAAAAGTTTTGTCACTATTTAATGTGTGTACATCCTTTGAAGATTAAAAGTACTATATAAATACTAAGAACTATTTTTTTTACCTCCGTTAGCCTTTAAGCATCAGCTATTAAAAGAACTAATTCCTGACAGTAATTAGACACAAGGAATAGTAAGAGTTTGCACTTCTGTCTCTTTCACCCAAAGATCTTAAAAGCACTTCAGAAACGTGAGTAAATTTAGTCTTACAGCACTCCTGTGAATTATTATTAGCCATATTTAATAGATTAGGAAACTGAGGCACAGAGAGACAAGGTGATTTGTCCAAGCTTCCAAAGAGCTTTTTATGCAGCTGGATATATATTGCAGGTAGAAATGGGCAGAAATTTTTGGGGGGATTGTTTTTTGTCTCGTAACATTTTTTGATGAAAACAAAATTTAATTTACATCAAAGATTTCTACAAAGGTTTTGATTTTCTTCAAAACACTTGATTTTTTTTCCATTTTTTGCTGATAGCTGAAAATGTTTTGATTCCTGAAAAAACAAAAACAAAAAATGTCAAACAGACATTTCCCACAGAAATTTCTGATCTGAGGAAAAGGCCAGTTTTCACTGAACTTTAACCAACCATTTTGACCAGCTCTAATTCCAGATGGCTTGACTCCTAATCCTGTGTCTTAAAGACATGATCATCTTTGCTCACTTCTGGAATAGAGTCATGCGATGCTCAGTGTATCCCCTGACACCTTAATGTTGGTGGTCAGAGTAGATTCCTTTCTTGACTGCCTGACATTCAGATAACTGCAAATTTTCAGAAGATCACATCGAGGCTGATTAAATTGGAAATCTCTTTGCATGTTGGCTCTTTCTAGAGGTTAGCCACTGAGACGAGGGAAGCCAAAAATAGTAACTCCTCTTCTCTTATCATGAAACAGATTGGAGAAAAGGGAACTCCCCCCATAACAGCAGTTTTTATAAACCTTCCTCTCGCATCCTGGATGAGATGTTTTTTAAAGAGCTTCTATATTGAATTTATCTATCGAGATGTTTTACAATGCTCACAACTGTAACATCTTAATGCGTTACCACTTCTGAAAGCAATAACAATCTATATCTCTTTGGGCTTGACAAATGCAGTTTTGCCTCACTCAGACCCTACAGAATGCTGTTGGTAGGATAATTTTCCTAGCCCGTAGCTTTGATTATGTCACTCCTTTCTTTGCATTCCTGCACTGGCTCCCCCTTTTTGTATCGCATGAAAAATAAGATGCTTATATTCCTTTTCAGTCAATCCCTACCTTACCTATCATCCCTTATTTGATACAGGGCTGTTGATGCTCGCCTTCTTCTGATGCCAGCCTTTGCCCACTTGTTACATTTTCAAACCTACTTTCTCCCATGTTGCCCCACATGCTTGAGAGGAACTTTCCATAAACATCCACAAAGGTACCTCATTCTCCACCTTCAGATCCCTCTTCAAAACTCTCCTTTGCTGTGATGCATACAAAAAGACTTGACAACAACTAGGCTGCTGGTGTGCAGAGACCACTGCCCATCTTGTTGACCAATACTGTCTTATTGTTTCCTTGTACACCTTCATCTGGTTGTCCCTTGTCTTAGATGGTCAGCTCCTTGGGCAGGGGCTGTCTTTTTGTTCTGTGTTTGTACACCATTTAATACAGTGGGGTCTGGGCCCAGGACTAGGTCTCCTCAGAGCTATGGTAATATGAATAACTAATAATAATTAGTAATAAGGTGAGTTGGTCTGGATGAGGTAAAGGGCTTTTAAACTGTAGCAAAATCTCAGGAAGGGGTTGGGGTTTTCCAGGCAGCTGGCTACGTGCACAGATCAGTGACAGGAGCAGCTCCCTCCCACTTCCTGCCCAGGCCTGGCTGCCAAGGAAAGCAGCCAAACATACTGAAGGGGCGGTGCAGCAGGAGGACAGAGCCCTTCCCCTCCACAGGTAAGGGGAGGAGGACAGGGAGAGTGTGGGGGCCCCAGGCTGGGAGCAGGGTGGGGAGGAGACACATGGTGCAGTCACATTTCTGTACCTTTAGCTTGTGTCCCCCTAGTATGGGGAGGCACCAGTAGTCTCTGGACCATTGGGGAAATTATAGATAGAAGATGTAACAGAGAAAGAGAGAGAGAGAATCTCTAGGGATGATAGTTTTTCCTCATTCTGAACATTAATGTTAGGAGAAGGTGAGTCTTTCTGAGGTTCTTCACCGTTGTCAGATGACAAGTTGGGGTGGGAGAGTCTTTACTGGGGAGATGCAGAGCATGGGAAACAGAAATCTCAGTTGAGCTTTCCAACTCCTCGTCCGCAGAGTTTATTTTATCTCATATAAGCTCTGAAGGGAAGGGGTCTGTCTTTTATTGTTTGTGGTATTGTCAGCACTTATGATTTTATTGCACATCTCATGCTAGTTGGTGTGTTTCTTATAAGAGAATGTCAGCTTTCATTTTAAAAAAGGTAAGTTTCTAGACATCATTGTTGCAGAGAAAAGCTGAAAAATGTGACCCAAGTGACCACTAAAGACAAATTAAAAGAACCCCAAATTTGATGTTTAAATATATCATTTTGGAGGCTTGTCTCTGATTTTCAAACAATTGGGGGTGTTGGCAATTCTTTGTATGTTTGTACAGAGCCCCACACAACAGGACATTGGTTGCTGCAGTAATGTAAATGATACATTAATAATCTGCAACTGCCAATGTCTTTTTATTTTCCAGTCAGCCACAAATATTTTTCACTGGCCTGTACAGTCCAGCTATATCAGACCTAATGATGACTGGGGAAAATCTTGATGCTGTACCATAACACAACATAAATACAATATTCTATAGAGGGATGAACAGTCTTTCTGCTCATTTATAAGGTAATTTAATGAACAGTCACACTTTAATATCTGACATCTACAAATGGCAGAGACCAAGGCAGCATATGATGGCTGTCTGTCTGTCTGGACTGGTCAAAACAAAACCCAGCCCTTTTTTTCCATGTCGAAGCAAATCTACCAGAGTGCACAGAGAGAGATTTGTCTTTGAGAGGTGATATGAAAGATAAGTAATATGTCAAATAAAAGATATTACATTTTTTGTTCCTTGGGGAAAGGATGTAAAAAAGAAAACTTGAGTCTTTCTAGCCAGAGCTGTTTTCCTTTGACTTGCCATGATTTAGATTCATATAAAAAGATCTATTTGAAAGAAGCTTCTTTAACTATAGGGGCAGGTTTTTTTCCAAAGCCTTTTGTAAATGAACAAAGTAACCACTTGTCACATACACAGACTAATGAGAGTTGAGTGTGGGTTTTAGTGTTCATTCATATGCTTTGTATTCAGCTAGTCGTCAGTTAAATCTTTAGAAATCACACCACAGGAATCTTTTAGTTGGGAGTGGGGAGGGGGGACGAGAATCTAGTGAGATACTGAGAACTGTTGGGCGGAAACTGCTCTTTACACGCTTCCTAATCTGCAGTTCAGGAAATAAACATACACAGGAAGTCATTTAGCCTTTTCTTGAACTTATAGTTTATACAATGTGTGATAACCAAAGCATTTTTTCTGTACTTAAACTTTTAAAAATAAAATTAAATAAATACAGTATGTGCTATTAGTGCCAACATGCACTGTAAGTTCCAATTTGTAACAGCCATTTAAATATAGTATTAAAATGGGAAAGATGATGAAAATTTTCCCTGTCTCTGCTGAGTCTTCCCTTCCTTCCCTCGTCTTTCCTATTTAGCTATTTCCCCCTCCCCAACAAAATTCAGAACCAAAATATTAACCAAATATGGAACAAACATTACTTTTTCACACCATCACTCTACTCGCTCTGCTTGTGTTATATCCTTTCCCCTTACCCTATCTGTCTGTCTTGTCCACTTAGGTTGTAAGCTCTTCAGGACGGAGACTGTCGCTCATTCTTTACAGTGCCTAGCACAAAGGAGCCCTGATCTTGGTTGGTCCCTAGTCATTGCAGTTATAGACCTCATAATAATAAAGTATTATTGTCCTCTACACAACTATATTAAATTATTTTGATGTTGAAGGGAGTTTATATTCATGATTGCCTAATAATGGACATGTTCTTAATACAATCTACATGTAAAACATAATCTGTGTTCTTGAAAAAGGTGTTTTAAAAATAAGTTAAACTGCATTCCTCAGAGTGCAATGTATGGTGGCTCCATCTAAACATACCCCAACTACTAGGATCAGCATTTTAACATGTGTTTAGTATGTCCTTTCGACTTAAGTCATATTTTCCATTTTCCTTTATGATATATCGGTTTTACTTGAGGGTACATTTGTAAAGAATGTTGAGTTTGATTTTTTTTAAACAAGATCGCATCCTGTTCCCATTAAAGTCAATGGGAGTTTAGCTGTTGACATAACAGAGAACAGGACTGATAAGTACTGTGGCAAATTGCCGGTACTGTTCTCTGGGTCTCGCGCTTTCTCTTCTCTGGGGTAGGTTCAGGGTGATATTGGTTGCCTCTGAACCAGTTCTTAATCACTCCCCTAGTGTCCTTGGAGGAGGGGAGTGGAGAGGGAGGGACCTGGGCCCGCCCTCTACTCCAGGTCCCAACCCAGGGGCTCTGGGGTTGTGGTGAACCACTTGACTAGCGGTTTCTTCCCCTGGGTTACTTCCCTCTCATACCCGTCAGCTTGTGAAGGGCTTCTCGCCTCTCTTCTATACAAGCCTGGTGCCCCTTACCTAGGGTTTCTGTTGGGCTTCCCAATCCACCGCAGCACTCCTCCAAACCTTCTATTTCTCTCTGGACAAACTCTTCTCTTCTGCAATCTGCACTCTGCTCCAATCCAACCTTTCTCCTTCAACTACCACCCCCTGTCTGACTGAAGCAGGGGTTTATATCCCATGACTGGAGTCAGGTGCTCTGACTGGAGTCAGGTGCTCTAACTGGAGTCAGGTGCTCTAATTGGCCACAGCTGTTCTAGTTAATCTAAAGCAAACCTTCCTCCCTTGGCAGGGAATAAGGCCCCCTGCTAACATTCTTATGCTGCCCTCTGGCCATGCTGTATCACAGGACAATTCACTGGTGTAATTTGAATCAATGAGTGCCAAATTTCATTTCCTTTCCCCTGTGAAGGGGAAAAAACTGTAATGAAGGAGAGAAGAATAAAGTGAGAAAATATGTTCAGTATTTGAATTGTTTTGGAATCCTGGGCAAATAATTTGGTCAAAAATGTATCCAGTTTTTTGTTGTTTTGGGGGGAAGGGAGGGGAAGATGGACCACAAAGGCTGAAAGTGATTTTATTTCTTGTCTACAAGACCAGTGCTTATCAATTAAAATAGTCCTGAGGTATATGCTACAGTGGAAACAGCATTCTGTAGTAAAAAGTTTAAAATATCAGGAAAGAACATACATGATTATTAGTGCATAGACAATTTGGGTCAGTTTGCCACATCTTGTAGATGAAGGCATCAAGTTTGTATTTTCAGTGGGTGTGGTTGACTGTAGCAAATATATTATGGCCGTATGTTTTTAAAATGACAACTAATTTTGGGTGGGTCAGTTTTTGGGGGCCCTGTTTAACAAATCTTTGGTCCTAAAGCCTGTTTGTCTTTCATGGGAGGTTGCAATTTTCTAAAATTAGGGACAGCTTTGTAATATTTTGCCTTGCCCCAACCCACCATATTTTTCCAAGAGATGGAATCACCAGATCTGAGGAAACTTTCTGAGCACAGGTGCTAGATTATTCACTTTGAAGCTCCTTAACTAGTCATTGGTACAGTAGATTTCAATTTTCAGTTCTTACCAGTGAAAGAAGAAGGAAATTTCAAGAATCAATCTTGTGAAGGAATCCTATATGTAAATTTCAAACAGCTCCTCAAATCTGTATCACCATTAAATTCTCCTCTTGATGTGTGGCCCAGTCTAAATTCCAATAATCATTCATTCTCCTATATTTACTGTAGAACAGTGCTACAAATTGCCTTCTATTTTTTCATCCTGAAATGATGCCTCTTTCACTTCCTTAATGGGAATGCTCCTCTTTGTTCATGATAGCATGCTGAGATATGTGTATAAGAGTATTTATTAAATTTAGTTGGACTGTTTGTAATATATTCTAAAAGCTATTTTTATATTGCATTTTTCTTTCTTTCTTGATAGTCCAGCTCCACAGTGAGAACGTACCAAAACAGTAAATCAAGAGTGACCATGAGCCCTGGCTTTAGCTCACAGTGGAACAGCAGCCAACCTGCTTGGAACACATACACCTTTCCAAGAGCAAGCTTGCACTACCAGTCCCATGCCAGCTACACCTACTGTGCTGGGCACCCTGCTGTAAGTAATTGGCCTTTTATGTACCCTTTTATAAAAATTCAGTTTAGCTTCATATTAAACTATTGTTATGAACATTAGTTGCAATTTTGGGCGGTGGGTGGGGGTGGAAAATTGTTTGTTGCTCCCTTTTATTTTCCTTGAGGGTTGCTATTAGATAATAAGTGAATTCTCTTTTGCTTGGGAGAGTGTACATTTTAAATTATGTGGAGGAGTCAATAAAGCTGGGTGTCTCTTGTCATCATAATAGGTTTTGCTAATATTTGTTTATTTGTCATCATCCCCAGTGAACATAGTCTATCATCACTAGGCCACTCCTGCTCTCCTTTGTAGTTTACATGAGCAGTTGGCTAAGGAGGGGGAGAGAAAGGAGGAGTGTAACTATTATTGCATTTTCTATTTTGACAGCTGTGAAAGGGTCACAGTTGATGGCTATTAGAATGGTATTTGCTCATTTCTGAAAAGCTAACTGCACATAAAGCCCAGTGGCTCTTTTAATTTCGGCTTCAGGAGGTCTTCAGGTTTGAGCGGAACAACAAGGAAAGATTTTGCTAGTGTAAGCAGTCTGTTCTTTCTTTGGCTCTGCTCTTGACTTTGATGTCTGTTAATTTTGGGATTTTTTTTAGAAATTCTAAAGGACAAAGTTTTAATATCTTAACACCCTGCCACTTATAGGTTAGGAAGCTTTATCATCCTCTAGTACATTCTAATAGGAAAATTTTTTAAAAAAACTGATTTATTGGAAAGTGCAACTTAATTTACAGGGGAAAATTTATGATGTGTGATGTGAAGACATGGTTGCAAGATTGATTTAGACTTAATGTTTTGTCAGCAAACTTTTAGCCAAAAAGTTGCTTAGAAAACATCTGACACAATAATTGTGATAAATGAGAGGAATGCTGCAAATCTGACTGCTTTTTAAAATTATTGAGATATCATAAATCTCTGTAGATGCTGCTGTTTGCTATATTCCATTGTTTTGAGTTTTAGGAATTGTAAAAGTTGTCGGGGGGAGGTGCCGGGGAGGCAGGGGCGACACAGCTGGAAGCCTGTTGATCCTTCTGATTTAGAATGTTCTCTTAAATAAAGGGTCATTGTAAAGATTTACTTTATATTCCATAGATATTTAAACTGTCTTACCTCTCAAAGTTCGATTAGTGATCATCATAAAAAAATGCTTGTGAATTAAACCTAAAGTCTGATTATGTAGTGTACCTAAGGCAGACAGGCAGAATACTACACTACCATTAGATGGTGTAAATTCACAGAATGTGGCTCTTCATCCTGCTAACTTAGGTAGCAAAGTAGCAAGACAAGGTGGAGGAGGTAATATCTTTTATTGAAGCAATTTCTGTTGATGGGAGAGAAGTTTTTGAGCTTACACAGAGCTCTTCTTCAGGCCACCTTGTCTCCCTAATATCTTGGGACTGATACAGCTACAACAACATTGCATATGTAGAAGTGTGTCAGCCAAGGTATGAGAGCCTTTTTAGGCCAATTCTGCAGCCACTCTTTCCTTTTTTGAGACCAAAACTGGTAGTAACTCAATTAAAATCGCTTTATTCATGTCATTTTGTCCTAGTCATCAGGGCAACACACTCTAATATGTGGTTATTTGAAGCAACTCTTCAGTTTTGAAAGCCAGTCCAGCCAAGTGCTGGGTTGGTAGAGATTCAATACAGAGTTGTGTAAACGAATGCCCTGATTAGAAACACCAAAAATAAATAGTTAAACATAGGGGAAGGCAACTGAATTGACATTAGCATTTAATTCTGCTGTTAGCTTCCACAGTTGTTTCATAAAGCTTCTATGGTGATTTGGCTGAAGTCATCTCTGGCATTTTGTTATGGTGCCAGCTCCCCACTTTAGTTGGACTGATTCCATGAAGTGTCAGCAGCAGGCTACAAGGGGTTAGATTGACAGCTGGGATAACACTATATAAATGCCATCTCTTGCACACAATTTTTTTCTCTATTCCAGCTCTTCACTGTTAGTGCCCCTTTATTTGTCTGCATAGCTCTGAGAGTTTTTTCCTCCAGCCCTGTGCCAGCATCAGAGTTCTCTTTGAACATACGTAATTGGGTCATTGTGGTGTCTTGTGTGTTGGTTTTTGCCTAATGTTTCATTTTTGGGGGTGAGATGAGAGGGTTTTCAAAGCCAGGGGTAGCAGCTATGAAGGAAAACTTGTTCTTAGAGCATTCTCTGTGTGTTCCCACTCGCGAGATGCACCCGTGGACGCAGCTCTGATGGTGATACCTCGTAATGGTGCTTTTTGAAGCTTTCAGGTGCACTTCCTAACACTTCATCTCTCTATTCATGAACATTCTGAGCATGAAACTATAAAAGGGTCCACCTCACTTCCTTCCAGCCACAGCAACAGAGGAATGTGGACCTCTTCAGGTCCATCATACACAGATCCTTCTCTGTAAGAAAAAACAGTACCTTAGTGCAATACTCTTGTTAGACATTAGTTCTAGTGTGAAAGTTAGCATGTCTGGTTCATCTTTATTTTTAAAAGATAATTCTATTTCTTAGGTTAAATTAGTTAGTTTTGGGGGTTGTTTCCGATGACCAGATTCATGGCAGATCCAAAAGCTAAAAGCTCTGGCTTCAAGAGGTGTATCCCTTGCCCAGCAATCTTCATGGCATCAGATGTCCATACCAGATGCCTGTCATCCCCTGAAGAGGGTCAGGTTCCTTTAAGGTGCTCGATTTGCATCACTTTTACTCCAAAGGCTTGCAGAGAGCACCAGAATAGGCTATAAACTGGGGACATGTTTTACAATTCCACACGTTGATAGACAGAATGGCAACAATGTTGAAACTTACTTTGGTCTCAATAGAAGAAACCTACCACCCTGTTTTTAAAATGGAACTAGCAAATAAGAGCAGCAAATAGGAAGGTTTGCGAGGGAGTTCTCCTGGTAAAAGGGGAGTGACTATGTGACCCTTCGAGTGGGTTTGTTGTCTGTTAGTGTGACTGTTGTATGCTTGCTTGCTGTGCCTGCTGAATTTAAGTTTATAGGGCGGTCTGCTTGGGGGGGGCTGTGTACTGAACCTACAGTCCTACTAGGCAAGGCCAAGAGCTTCCTAACAAGGCTCTAGCTTGTCATCCTCTGATCTCTAATCCCTTTAGGATCCCTTGACAAGGGAGCAGAGCTAGTTTAGGGAGAACAGTGGCTTAAAAAGCAAGCTCATAAGCGACCAGAGGAGTTAGTGAACAGGGACAACAAAAGGGAGTTTAGAGAGGGATCATGAGAGCCAGATACGCCTAAGAAACATTTTCTAAACTTAGGCCAATTACCATCCCCTAAAAGGGGAAAAAAATCCATGCACAAACAAACAAAAAGACTTCAAGAGTAAAAATAATACAGGCAGAAGTGCAGCGGCAGAATGGGGTGATCCAGTTTATTGCACTCAATACAGGATGTATGATTACCTGCCTTGTGGGCAGGTGCCACACGTATGCCTTCGGTGCAAGCAGTACATGACCCTCAGAGACCAGTTCAGCCACTCTTGAGACCTGAGTACCTGAACTGGAGGAACTACGGGAGACAGAGAATTACGTAGACGAGACTTTTCCGGGACACAGCAGAGTGATCCCATCCACAATCTAACAACCTCTGTGCTGCTAAGGAGGATGAAAGTTTCAGGGAAGGAGGACATCAAGCTGGAGTGGAGGAAAATGATCCCATAGTAGGGGCTATCCTTTCAGATGATGCCATGGTATTCTCTTGCACTGATAATACTCCTCCAAGGGAAGGATCACCAATGATTAGGAAGAGACAGGTAATAGTAATGGGAGATTCAATCATTAGAAATATAGATAGCTGGGTTTATTATGACCTCATGGTGAATTGCTTGCCAGGTACGAAGGTTGTGGACTTCTCGAGACATCTAGATAGACTTATGAACAGTTCTGGGAATGAGCTGATGGTCTTGGTACATGTAGGGTACCTATGACATAGAGAAAGGTAGGAGAAGCCAAATTTAGGCTACTAGATAAGATATTAAAAGCCAGGACCTTCATAGTAGCATACTCTGAAATGCTCCCAGTTCTGACTGCTAGAAGCTGGGACTGAATGATGGGGTGGATCACTTGATAAATTGTCCAATTTTGTTCACTCCCTCTGATGCATCTGTCACCAGCCACTATCAGAAGACAGAATACTGGGCTAAATGAACAATTGGTCTGACCCGGTATGGCCATTTTTGTGTTGAGTTATCCTGGCTTCTCCACCTAAAAATAAAATTCCTCTTTCAATTTTAGACATACTGTTGCAACCTGCAAAGGCAGTTTGGGCTGCTTCTTCACTGAATTGGGATATTTTTAAAAAAAACTATCAAATTATATCAATTTTTCTATGAAGGATTTTCATTTTTTCATACTGACTCAACTCCTAATTCTTTAGTTGTGGCAGAAGCAGTCCGAAGTATGAGAGAAACACATTCCACTTGTTCTCACATGGAGGGAAAGAAGATAGACAAAATTACCTGAAAGGTGCTTTCATCAGTTTGCTTCTTATCAAGATGACACTTTACCAAGAAGTTGCATGATCAATACCACTTATGGAAGAAAATGGCCATATCTGCCAAAGTGTTCCCCACAAAGCAAAGGAACCTTGTCAATTCCTTGATAATAGATGGTGAAATAATGGCTAAACATTCTCTCTGAGTTACGCTTAATGTTTTCAGGCTCTACAGCAAGAGCAGTCATGTCAGCTATCACATTATGCAGACATGCTTGGGTTCAATTGTCTACTCTCCCACCTGAAATTAAATCAAAATTAGAAGACCTTCCCTTAGAAGGTGATCTGTTATTCCATAATAAAACATGAAATACTAGAGAAAATGAAAGATGAGAGATCAACTGCAAGATCACTGGGTGTCTACCAACCCCCAAGAAGAAGAGCTTTGGGACCAGTCTTCAGATACCTTTTTCTGTTCCTCATCTTATTTTTCATGAAGGCATCAGTTTCAATATCAACCTCCTCCTTCCCAGATGCAGCAAAGGAGGAAGTCTTGAATGAAAGGGAAGCAATCTTCATCTTTGGGATCAAATGTCAGACATCAAGTTGATGTGAGGATTGCTAGCATCAGACCAGTCTTCTACCACATCTCCTCACCACCTTTGGGAGACCAACTTCCAGATATGTCAGTGCTCGGACTCTACCGCATCACAAAGATGAATTATTGAGATAAGGTAAGATGCTTACACAATTCAGTTCCTTTTGCCTCCTCCACCCAAGCCCCTGCACCTCCATTCCTAATCAGAGTTTCCTGTCATGAAACCTGTTAAGATCAGAGCTTCACTCTCTGTTGGAAGCAGGAGCCATAGAGGAGTACCAAGGGAATTCAGAGGTCAAAGTTTCTAATCCTGGTATTTTCTGATACTGAAGAAAGATGGAGGGCTTCATCCCATATTACTCTTGTAGATCTGTATAAACTTAACTCCTTTATCAGGAAATTCCAATGCTGCATGTTGACACTAACATCATCATACCCTCTCGTATACTCAAGATTGGTTTGCAGCTCTGAGTCACAAAGATGCATGCTCTCACATCTCTACCAGACTGAGGCACCACAAGTACCTTCATTTTTTGGTTTGACAAGACCATTTCCAGTACAAAATCTTACCTTTTGGCCTATCCACTGTATCCTGGCTATTCACAAAATGTCTACCCATCGTAGCAGCTCATTTTCATGGAAGGGTATCATGGTTTTTCTTTATTTAAATAACTGGCTGATCAAAGCATCATCAGAGGAAGGCCTTTCCATGGACATAGCTTACCCATGTTCCCTGTTCAAAAATTAGGACTTACGATAACCTAAAAAAAAATTCTCTTCTCCTAAACAAAGCAACCTCTTTATAGGAGCAGTTCTCGATCCTCAGATAGGCAGACCTTTTTTCTAAAAGAAAGATTCCTGAAGTTTCAATCCATCTGTGACGTTGTACTCCATAATACTTTATAGAAATAGGCTTATGAGTGTGAATATGACATAACTGGAATATGTTTTATGTTAGATATGTCATGTAATATCTTTCCAAAGGTTATGTTCTTCTGCATGTGTTCATCCTATTCATATGCATGTATCATTTTTATATCTGAAGTTATGAGCATTGGCTTTATGCTTGTATTTAAAGTGTTTGCTGTAGAAAGCACCTAAGGCAGATTTGGTCAACATAGCGTGAAGGGGTTATTCAAGTAATTGGGAGTACTTGGCTAACAATGAACCTTGATAGCTGCCAATCCCCCCACATCTGATGACACATCTGAGCTTTCCTAGGAGCCTCCTGTAGAAGACTGAGTCATACATGGACATGTGACTTGCCCGTGTGATTCCAAAACTGCATTTTGTAGCTGGATTCTACACAGGGGGCGATAGGGGTTTCCACCCACAAGAGAGAGACTCTATATGCCCCTGTGAAAACCCCTCCATTTGGTCTTCAGCTGGCACAAAAGATAGCCTCTCCACCCCAAGGAGATGCCTGAAAGAAACTGGAACAAAGGACAGTAACCACAGGGGTGTGAGTGATTGCTGGACCCAGACTAGGAGGAAGTCTAGTCTGTCAAAGAAGCTTATTGGAACATCTCTGAGGGTGAGATTTACCTGCATTTAGGTTTTACTGTATTAGGCTTAGACTTGCATGTTTTTGTTTTATTTTGCTTGGTAATTTACTATGTTCTGTCTGTTATTACTTGGAACCACTTAAATCCTATCTTTTGTATTTAATAAAATCACTTTTTATTTATTAATTAACCTAGTGTATGTATTAATAATTAACTGGGGGGGGGCAAACAGCTGTGGATATCTCTCTATCAGTGTTATAGAGGGTGAGCAATTTATGAGTTTACCCTGTATAAATTTTATACAGGGTAAAACAGATTTATTTGGGGTTTGGACCCCATTGGGATTGGGTATCTGAATGCTGGAGACAGGAGCACTTCTTAAGCTGTTTTCAGTTAAGTTTGTGGGGGACACAGTTCAGACCTGGATCTGTGTTTGCAGCAGGCAAGCATGTCTGGTTCAAACAAGGCAAGGTACTGGAGTCCCAACTGGCAGGGAAAACGGGCTCAAAGCTAGTCTCAGCACATCAGGTGGCAGTCCCAAGGGGGTTTCTGTGATCTAACCCGTCACATCGTCATAGTGGGGTGTGGTCAAAATCCTACTCAGAAAATAGTTTTCTTTCTATGTCTAATGGGCCTCACTGCTTCAGCCATTTATGTAACACCTTATATTTGGCTTAGGATGAGAAGTCTGCAGCATTGGCTGGCTTAATTACAGACCAAACAAAGACAACATGTTGTGGTTGACCATATCAAGAAAGATACTCCTAGCCATCAAAAATGAGGCGGTTAGGTAAACAGAAATTAAAAGGTACAGCACCAAAAGTAAAATCCCTGCAAGTCGCATGGAAACTTTTAAAAGACACCATAATAGAGGCTCAATTTAAATGTATACCCCAAATTAAAATACATAGTCAGAGAACCAAAAAAAAGCCACCATGGCTAAACAAGAAAGTAGAATAAGCAGTGAAAGGCAAAAAGGCAACCTTTAAGAAGTGGAAGTTAAATCCTAATAAGGAAAATAGAAAGGAGCATAAACTCTGGCAAGTGAAGTGTGAAAATATAATTAGGGAGGCCAAAAAGGGTTCAGAAAAGGACAACAAAAATGATTAGGGGTATGGAACAGCTGCTGTATGAGGAGAGATTAATATGACTGGGATTTTTCAGCTTGGAAAAGAGACTACTAAGGGGGGATATGATAGAGGTCTATAAAATCATGACTGGAGTGGAGAAAGTAAATAAGGAAGTGTTATTTACTCCTTCTCATAACACAAGAACTAGGGGCCACCAAATGAAATGAATAGGCAGCTGGTTTAAAACAAACAAAAAGAAATATTTCTTCACACAATGCACAGTCAACCTCTGGAACTCCTTGCCAGAGGATGTTGTGAAGGCCAAAACTATAACAGGGTTCAAAAAAGAATTAGATGAACTCATGGAGGTCCATCAATGGCTATTAGCCAGGATGGGCAGGGTGGTGTCCCTAGCCTCTGTTTGCCAGAAGCTGGGAATGGATGACAGTGGGATGGATTACTTGATGAATACCTGTTCTGTTCATTCCCTCTGGGGCACCTGGCATTGGCCACTTTTGGACGACAGAATCTGGGCTATAAGGACCTTTGGTCTGACCCACTATGGCTGTCCTTATGTTCTATCCTTGGTATGGTGGAATCAGTGTTGCAACTTTCTAAATGAGGTAGATTTCAACCCCCGCAGCTCCATTAGGAGCAACCACTTCAGATGCCTCCAACCACAGGAATGGACAGTGCATTTTAACAAATTAATACTTAATGGCCTTTGGAATTCTCAAGAAAAGAGACTGCATACAAATACACTAGAGTTGAAAGCAAAGTGTTGGCCTTTCACATCTTTTCAGTCTCAGATCCAGAGCATGATAGTGCAAGGTGTTGCCATCATGTTTTCTGGAACTGCCTGAACAAGGAGGCAGATGCTCTGCCATGTTGGTGTATCCAGTGTGTTTATCCTGTAGCTCTACATCAGCAGGCAAAGACGACAATCTGTCACGTTAGCAGTGCAGGGATGTAATAGAATTGCTTGAAGGATCATTAAAGACACTTGTGGGGGTACCCAGGCATAGATTTGTGTGCAACCAGACAGAATGTGAAGTATCACATTTTACTCAGGAGCAGGGAGAGCCAATTTGTCCGTATCAGATGCCTTTCTACTGGACTCCCCCTCCTTCCATCTCATCCAGAGTGTGATAAAGAAAATAAGACAAGATGGTGTCAAAATAGGTTAGCCTAGCATGGGCAAAGCAAAAATGCTTTTGGACCCTCTTCAGCTCTCCAAGGGTGTGTACAGACCTCTCCTGTTGTCTTCAGATTTATTAACAGGAAGGCTGAATTTATCCCCTTTCCCTGCTCCTTACTGCATGAGCTAGAGGATTCTAGTGAATCTGGAGAAACCCTGCCCATTAGAACTGCAACAGCTATTGGTTAACTCTAGGAAACTGTCAACTGGAAGGTGCTATGATCTTGAATGCAGTAGCTTTGTGAACCAGGCAAACAAAAAACCTATAGATTCACTAGTAGCATCAATTCAGTATATTCTGGAACATGTCTTCTTGAGGTCCCTTCCAGACTTACAATTCTATGATTCTATGTCAATTAAACATCTCAGGGCTTCCTAAATGCTCCTTGAAATTTCACCTGGCAGCTATAGCTGTCCACTATGCATTAACAGACAAGTCAGTTTTTGTGCCTGATACAGTAAAGAAACTTATGAACGGACTTGTCAATATGTATCCACTGATTCAGATCCAGTACTGTTGTGGGATCTCAGTTTAGTCTGTACTGAGATAATAGGGCCTCTTGGAGAGTGTTCTTTGTTTCACCTAATTATAAAAACTCCTTTCATCATATCCATAACATCTACTAAGTGAATGAGTTAACTACGTGCCCTCATTCCTAATCCTCCATTCACCCTCTTTCACAAGGATAAAGTAGTACTTTGTCTTAATCCTAGATTCCTTCCCAACGTGGTGTCTGACTTTAACCTTCATCAAATGATTAATCTGCCAGTATTTTCCCCTAGACCTCACACTCACATGGTGAGCCACAGCTACATATGTTGGATGTTAAAAGAGCTTTGACTTACTCTCTTAACAGAACCAAGGGATTTAGAAAGTCTCCTAGTCTGTTTCATATGCAGATAACCATAAGGGACTCACACCTTCAGAGATGTTAAACTGTGCATGGAGGAAAGCTATAAACTAGGATCGGTTCCACTTCCTGTATGAATTAGGTCACTCTCTACTAGAGCAATAGTGCCTCCATAATGTTTTAGATGTGTGTGAATCAGAATGCAGAAATCTGTTGGGCTGCAACTTGGAGCGCTATACATACACTTACAAAACACTACTCCCTAACCGAAGCTCAGTTTGGCAGAGCAGTATTTCAGTCAGGACTCTGTGTCCCACCTTCCTTACGTGAGGTACTGCTTATCAAACTATTCCATGCAGAGGACACTTGAAGTACCTGTAACTAGATCTCTTTGAGATGGTCTTGGCATATTCATGTTCCTCATCTACCTGCACCTCTTCCTCAGTATTCTAATGGAATCTTAGTCCTGAGGAAGCGATTGGAAGGAACTGAAGTGATCAGAACAACACACCCCGTTTAATAGTGTCGCCCTCCAAATGTTGAGGATGTGAGTGCGAAAAGAGTCGGAGGGGTGTGTGAGTGCTCCAGTGGGCACTGTTATGAGATGCTTGTACAGTCAGATACAAACCTTCCAGTGCACCCTGTGGGTGTGAATAGGCAGAGCCCATCATGAAGAACTCCAGTTACAGGTATGTAACCTTTATTTTCTAACTCAAATTTTACAGTACTGTACATTCCAAAGAAATGAAGGTCTGTGTAAACTCCACGAAGTCTGCAGGCAAAATCACAGAAATCAGATTCTTGTCCAAACAGAGCCCTTAACTATTTACTTTAACCATGTATGTCCTGATTAATCAGAATAGGTGAAGGTGGCATTTTCTCTCTGACTAAATAATGTTCCATTTTAAGGATCACTTGAGACTTTGTGCGATATGGCTCTTAACTTGTAAATTTTTCCTCTCAGGGAAAGTCCCTGCATGATGCTGCTGCAATTTTTCCAGGTGGTATGTTACCATTTTGTGTGATGTTGAGCTTTCCTTCTGTGATACTACCATGTAATACCTAAAGATATTTAAAGACTGATTTCATTTCCTGTAAGGCGGACTTGCAGAAGTAGAGCAACTTTCTCAAAATCAGGCTGGACAGCAGCACTCTTTTAGTATTGGCCAAATTTTCTATGATAGGTCACATGCTACATAGATCTGTAATAAAAATCACAACCTCATTTAATCTCTTTGGAGTTCAGTGGATATATGATGTGCAGCCCATCCAAAGCAGAGCTACTCATTTCTCTATGGGGAGATATGCCGTATAATTCTGCATTCCAGTGAAGTTTTTGGCATTGTGGCAGGTGCAGGGAGAGACTTTGTTGCCCTTCATTTGAAGAGTGTGGCTGGGAGGATTAAATCATCATGCAATTCTGTATTTCCCCCCATCACGGCTAATTTCCAAGATATCTCTGTGAAACAGAAGCTGTCGCCTTTCTGATCTGCCCTGAGCCTCCTGCCTGGTTCATTTTGTAATGTCACAAACGCTGGATTGTGGATTCATGGAATAGAGCAGGGCTGATTAGAGAGGCGAAAGCTTCCTCTTACACATGTACATCTTGGTAATCAGCAATGATGGGAAAGGAAATAAATAGTACAGAACATATGAATTGGAAATGCCTTTCTAAGAACCCTTCTATTTCCCTTACTGAGCTCTGAGAATCACTCCACTTTCCCTATTTTAACCTTAACCCTTTCTTACCTTCAAGGACTTTCCAGCAGAGAAGTACTGGGTGGATTTGCTTTGCTGAAGCCCACCGCTGCCATTCTTTAACCAGACTTTCTTGGAGTGCTCGTTTTCCTTGCAGGATTCAGATCAACCCTTGACACTGAGCTTAGGTTATGCACTCAGCAGCACAGGGCATTGTGTCTGTGATGGGGTATACAAAAGTCCACACTGGAGAACAAGGGATTCAGGAGCAGCTGGGGCCCATGCAGCTCTGGCTGGCCACACCTGCCAAACCTGCATGAGCTGGAGGCAGAGTTTAAAAGGGGAAGCAGAGAAGCTCAGAGGGGGGCAAGCGGTGGAAAGAAATATACCTCTGCTCTGGGAAGGAACAGCCCAGGACTTCATTGCCTGACCCCTGAGAACCCTGACCTGACCGGGTCTGTAAAGGAGAGTGGTGACTGTTTGGGAAGGTCAGAAACTTTATTTTAAGTTCAGTCTGTTAATTTACCCTGTGGGGGCCGGGGGGGGGGGGGAGAAGGGGAGCTCAGGTAGGAAGTGATCCAGAGAGGCAGCTAGTTAGCTGCACCCCAGGGTGCAGAATTTAGCTGCATACCACTGGGTTCTGATCAGAGGCCAGATGCCAGGGTGGGCCTGGGCTCCTGTACCAACACCTACAAGTGGGACAACAATGGGAGTGTACCCCTTGGTGGGAAATGCAGCTAGGGAAGGCCCTGAATACACAAGGGTCCAGACCCCAAGTCCTGGAATTAAGGAGAAAGGTCTGAAGCCCTTGTGGGCATCAAAAGACTTCTACGTTCTTGGACTTTTATTTTTGAAGTACCTGTACAAAGGCATTCACTTGCCCTTGGAACAAATCAGCCAGAGACCTCTTCTAAGTGCAATCACCAGTGCTTTTTATTTTCGGTGCTAGTGCCCACCACCTTCTATTTACAGTCTGCTCCAAACCAGCAACCTAGGGGACAGCTAGCTTCTCCAGCCAGCAGGAATGAACAGCCTTTGGCTCCTCCCTTTCCTTTCTTTTCCCTCTCCCCCACCAGCCTTATATAGCCCCCTGGCTAATAAGGCCTGCAGGTGCTTCTCTTCTAGCAATTTGGCACGGCCTACTCAGCTAGCCCCAATTAATGCTTCTTAATTGGAGCTGGGCTAACAGAGGCCTGGCTCAGGACCTCCTGGCCAGCACCCTGTTACAGTACCCCAAAAGGCGTAGACTGGAATAATTGACCCAGCTGGAGGGGTGAGCCGCAAAAGAAGGGATGAGACCCTACAGCACTGAGGTGTAGAGAAAAGGGGGGATGTCAGGGAAGGGGACAACCTGCCACACCCTGCCTAACTACTAAGTGACACTGCTGGTGAGGGTCACCTTTCGCTGTCTGTTACAGGGCACTTCCAACCAGTGTGTAAAGTACATCAGTGGCATTTTGAGTCATGAAATGAGCAGAGAATCTGACATAATCTTGCCAGCTTGCTCCCCAGCTTTAAAGCTCATTAGTCTGTACATGGCCAGGATGGGGTGAGGTTTAAAGCCAAAAGGCAGGGAGGTTTATCACCAATAGCTAGTTTTGTGTGGTTGCTGATGAGAACTTACAAAACGCTGTAAGGGAAGAACTTAAAAGGAGAAATGAATGAAGAGAAAATGGAGAGAATAGCAAATCTTCATTCTGGGATATTAAAGCAGATACTTTAGTATTAAAGCAGAGCTGTGCTAGTTAGGAGGATTGTGGTGATGTGATCACTGCAATTCCGAATGCTAACAGGTGACACAAATTATTGAGTTTATCTATTATCACTATCTACAGGAGCAAAGCCTCAAAATAGGAACTTATTAGGCTGCAATACATTTCCATTGTGGGAGGAAAAATATTTCAAACTCCAAAACAAATATGTCTCTTAATTAACTTCCCTCACCTTTCGCACTTTCTTATAGATGAGACAAATTGTACCAGTGACTTTTAAGATTGCTTTCAATGCTGCCTCTTTAGGCCAGTTTTTCAAAGCAGCAATCACGTGCAGTTAATTCAGATCAGATCAGTTTATCAGCTCAGTTCATTGTAGTGCTTTCATACTCGTTCATGTGTGACAGCCCATTAAAAATTGGCCAGGCCTTTTAAAACATCACAAAATCCACAAATGTGTTTTACATTCAGCCTTTGAGTTAGCTGGGCATATTTGTTTTGTGTATTAACCTTTGAAATTGAGCTTCTTTCCAGGGTTGTAGGGATAAGTCACTGGTAATGTAGCAGTTTAGTCAAGGTAATTTACTGTATTTTACCTTCTAGAGAATTATAGCATAGATTAAACCCTCCCCACCACCACACTTGGAAAATGTGTTAACTATAGGTCATGACTTCGTTTCTCTTCTACAAGTAGAGCATGCTGCAGATCCTGCCTGAGAGGCATGCAAAGGAGTAGTGCTGAATCTACAGAAGACCCTTTCTTCGGTCCCCCACAGTGTTTGGTCTTTTGAGGTCTAAAGAGGAAACTAGACCATGACAAGGAAAATGGACATTCTCTGCAGCATTGTCTCCCACCCTCCAAACCCATTGGCCTACCTGATGAAAATAAAGGCAGGCCATGTCACCAGCATGGGCTTTCCTTCCTGTATTAGCTGTGCTGCAATGTGCACTGCAGCTAGCAGGAGGAGCCTGTCAGGATTTTCAGACCCACAGGACTTCAAATTCATGCAGCTTTTTGGGGATCAGGTTTGATGGCTGCACACCTTTGCCGCTTCCATGGGAATAGAGCTCTCTGATACTAAAGTGAAGGGTACTGTATAAAAACATGTGTAGAGGGAGATGTAGTGTACGAGGCCAACCAACAGAAGAACTCAGAGGACACAGCATATGTAAATTCATGGAATTTCTCAGCCACTACGTAGGAATGATGTGCTATGGTCCTGACCCAGCTGCAACTAACTTAATTTTTTTTTACTTCCATTGTATGCTCCCATATTATATTTTTAAAATCAATCATATTTTTAAAACCAAAGAAAACTCCAAAAATCTAGACAAGAGGAGAGACTTGGGGAAAGTGTAAATACAGAGCCCAGGAAATGTCTATATAAACATCCATTATTTTTTTAAAAAATGCTGATTTAAAGAGAGTTTTGGGGTTTTTTTGTTTTAATTTAGCAAATAGGATCTTTCTGCTTCTATTTTGCTGCTTTTCCATTACCCATTAGATGAAGAAGACAGATTGTCTTTAGGATTTGTTAGTAAGGTGACAGCTTCCTCCACGCCCCAGAGAAAGTTCTGGTATTAAAGCTGGAAGGTAGATGCTACAAACTCCCAACTGTCACATGTTTGGAGACATCTGACAGATTTTGAAGGATTGAGCATTCAAAACCAGTAACTGTGTTGCTTTCTTTTTAAATGATTAAAATGCTCAGAAGATTTCCTTGTTGTTGTAATCAACTCCTAAGGGTAAGGATTTTTGAGCCAGTCTCAAAAATATTTAATTTAAAAATATAAATAATTTTCCTGATGAGAAATGCTTCTTACTCCTCTTTTATTTTTAAATGGGGATATTGAATTAATACAAATCCCTCAGTTAAGTGCAGGTGGAATGGACAAATATTTTCCTTCTGCGCCTAGATTTGCTTCTTGCCACATGCAAAAGGGCTTTTGTTTATAACAGTGCTGTAGGTAGGATGATGTTCAACAACGTTTTCAGCAGTAGTTAATGTTCACATTTAAGCGGGTTGGAACAATTTGTTAGAAAATGCTACTTGAAAGACATTTCATTTAGAAAGAAATTCAAAACAAAGCAATTTGATAAGGTTGAAACACTAACGTTGTTTGTCATATCAGAACGAAGTTTTACATTTTGAAACTACTTTCATTTCAGAAAAAATTCTATTATATAGTAAGTTATAATGAAGTCAAAATCAAAATGAAATGTTTTGATTGAACCAAAAAATTCATTTCAGGAGAAATTTTAAAATTTAGTCATTTATTCCAATTTGGAACGAAATCAAATTTTGAACTTGCGGAATTACAACAGCCTGGTTCCTTTGAGTTTTTCTGTGCCCTTTCTAGTCCCTTTATGGCTAAAACCTGGAAATGTTGGCACTGAAAGTGAGTTGTAGCACTCACCAAAATCTCACAGATTTCCTCCTTTATGTAAACAAAAGTGTTAAACCAGTGAAGCTCAATAAGCATGGTATTTCCACTTGCATACAATAAGCATGGTATTTCCACTGCTGTATGGCAGTCCCTTGTTACTTATTTTTAAAGGGCAAACTTTTTGTAAGGGGTGGGGAGAATGTAGATAGAGGTTAGTGCTCCTTTTTCTTTTTTGCAATTATTTTATTTTTATTTCTTTGAGCCTTTCTTTGGAATATGTCACCATAGTATCTGAGCACTTTATCAATCAGTTTAAAGAATGACACCTCAGAATCACCCCTGAGCGAAGGGGTATTATCCCCATTTTACGGATGGAGAAATGGGGGCACATTGAAATTGTGACTTGCCTAAGGGAGATGCAGGATGTCTGCAGCACAGCTGGTAAAATCCCAGATCTTCTGGCTCCAGGTCTGTGCCCCAGTCAAAGATTATTTGTCATCCCTCTTTGATGGTGTTGCTTCAGTCACTGCTTTATGCACAATGCTGAGACATTCTGATCTAAATAAGAATAAAGACCCTCAGCCCTATTCTTAATAATTAAACCCATAGTTACATCATGAATGAATCTGGCCCTTGGCCCCTAAATATAAACATTTATATTTGTTGTTATTTATTAACATGGCACTTACAGGCCCAGGGACAGTGCAACCATTTAGGCGACCTAGGCGGTCGCCTAGGGCACTAGTATTTCGGGGGGTGCCATTTTCTTTGGCAGCGACCGTGGCAGCTGGATCTTCGACTGCCCTGGTCGCCACCGGCATTTAGGCGGAGGGTGCTGGGGCAGGGGAGCGCGAGGAGGGCTGCCTGCAGCTAGTGGGGGGGGGGCGTGGCACACAGGGGAACTCCCCGTCCCAGCTCACCCCTGCCCCATCTCCTCCCCGAGCATGCCGTGGCTGCTTCACTTCTCCTGCCTCCCAGGCTTGCAGCGCCAATCAGCTTAGGCGCCGCAAGCCTGGGAGGTGAGAGAAGTGAAGCAGTGACGGCGTGCTCGGGGTGGAGACGGAGCAGGGATGAACTGGGGTGGGGGAGCACCTCAGGGCGGAGGGGGAGAGCTGCTGCGGGGCGAGAGGGGCTCAGGGTGGGGAGGACGCAAGGTGGAAATTTCGCCTAGGGTGCGAAACATCCTTGCACCGGCCCTGTACAGGCCCCACTGAGACCAGGACATCATTGTGCTAGGCAGTGTGTGCACACATAGTAAGAGACAGTCCCAGACCTAAAGTCAGTCTACTTAGATAAGATGAAAAGTTGGAGGGGAAACAGAGGGCCAAGGTCACATAGTAGAACAATGGCAGAGCTGGGAATAGATCCCTGAGTTCCAAGCCAAAGCCCTATGCACTGGGCCTTGCTTTATCCTTGTATATTTCCAAGTATATGACTGAGTCAAGTGTTCTCTCGCTGAATTTATATATTACCTGTACGATTATGGAAAAGTTTCCAGTAGATTAAAACTTCCAGATAAAAGCAGAGCATAACTGGTTTTGCCTCTTGCATCTCATCAGTACCTTTCTTCTTCACTCTAGTAACCTCTCATTAAAGACTTACAACACTTGACATTTGCCCTTTTGGAGTTTGTGGAGTGTCTCTCGGAAATGACAGTGCTTCCTTTGATAGTGTCTCTTACGCTGGCCAGGACTTTTTGTTTTTGTCTTCTGGATCTCAGTGAAAATTTAACTGCAGCTTTTTGTGATGTTTCATTTTAGAGTTTCAAGCTGGAATAACTGGGTGTTGCCACATGGCATTTCTTCAGATTCCCTGATTGGCTGAACTTACTCTATGAACTCCCCTCTCTTGTACTGCACAAATGCCCATCTTTTTCTTTCTTTATGTATACATGTGGCTCAACTCTGCAAACACTGTTGGTTTAATTTTTTTTCATTTACTCCTCTGTTCTCAAGGCTTTATGGGTCAGATTGTCCTTTACATGAGAATAAACCACATAAGGGTCCTGGAAATTTTGCAGGATTTCCTTTACAGAGCTTCCCTGGTGCTGGTCTATCCAGGGTTTCATGCCCTTCTCTGTGACCCAACCTGTAGCGTGTTGTATTAATTTAGATGAAATAAATGGGCCAAAGGTGTTAACATAACCCAGTAGTCACTGTCCAGCATTAAATAGTGTTAAATAAGGTCTGGGATTTGATATACAGAGACCTCAACCTGTTTAACACCATGCCATTGGAAACCCTTTTATCCTTTTAATAAAGATACGGGAAAGAAGGAAAGTTAAAATATTTGAAATGTCAAGTATTACATAAGGCTTTCATTTCAACAACATTTCGTGTTCCCTTTCCCTTTAGCCAAAGAGAGTTTTAAAAGGAACCCTTTTCCCTGCTTCTTGGACAGTCTCTTAGATCAGTGGTTCTCAACCAGCAGTCCAAGGCCCCTCGGGGGCCACAAGCAGGTTTCAGGGTGTCTGCCAAGCAGGACCAGTGTTAAACTTCCTAGAGTCCAGGGCAGAAAGCTGAAGCCCCACTGCATGAGGCTGAAGCCCAGGGCCCTCAGCCCCACCACCCAGGGCTGAAGCTGAAGCCTGAGCAATGTAGTTTCATGGGGGCCCATGTGACATGGGGCTTCAGGCAGTTGTCCTGCTTGCTACCCCATAACGCTGGCCCTGGCTTTTATATGCAGAAGAAGAGTATTGTAGCACAAGTGAGCAGTGGCATTTTTTTAGCCTGTTGGGGGGAGGGTGCTCAGAAAGAAAAAGGTTGAGCCCCTGTCTTAGATGATATCAAAGATGGTAATTGTCCTTTTGGGGAAAAGAAATGAAGCTAGTTGAGATGGGCTGGAGCTGTTGTTATTGCTGCTTTTGTTAAAGTCCAAGCACATTTCTTGGTGTTTGGGATTGGTGTTTCTAGGGGTGCTGATGTCATCTGGATCCCTCTTTGGTCTGGTCTGATCAGGACATCCTTCAGGATTAGGATAAAGAAGATCTGTGGTCCCAGAGATGGTGGAGGTGGTAGCCATGATTGTGAAGCTTCCTTCAGTAGCCTCAGTCTGTTCTTCTCCATTCTATTTCCTCCCCATCTGTTCTTTCTGTATGTTCTTTGGCCTCAAAGACTCTCTCTTTAAGGACCAATAAAGAGCGTGGCCAGTGGAATAACCCATCCCCTCATTATTTTGTCTGCCAATTAGACCTAATATCTGACACACTAATTTTGGTTTGCTAGTTTCCAGTTTCATATCTTCTGTTTTTATCAAGCATGATTTCAATATAGTCCTTGAATTATATCAATGTGGCTTTGGCTTTTTGTTGGGACTAATTTAGTCTGGTTTTCTTGCACCTTTTTATAACATTTCCTATTGAAAATAACTTGACCTACTTTCCATGGTAAATTCCCAAGAAGGCAAAAGTTATAGACTAATTGTCACAACAAGCCATGAGCAGGGTGTTTGTCTCCCAACCAGGAGAATATCAGAAGCCTGTGGCAGATCCCTGGCATCATGACTCCATTAAAGCCATTATTTCTAGTGACTCCTCTGCCAAGCCCTTAACAGGGGTTCCATAGAACAGACAGGGAAAGAGACTAAGCTAATGCCATCCTGTACGTGAGGCATGGTCATAAAGAGCACAGCAGGTGGATTGTCAGGAGATCTAGATTCTATTCTTAATTCTGCCACTGATCTTCTGTGTGTCCTTGGATAAGTTATTTAACTTTCTCTGTCTCTTTCCCCATCTGCACAATGTAGGTGATAATGTGTTCCTACCATTTATAAAGCACTTAACGATACGTGGGTGAAAACCACATTATGACTGCTAAGTACAATTAATGTTGTTTAATGTAAAGGTGTATGTTTAAAAATTAAGTTGCTTAACTTTCAGTAAGCACTTTGATTTTTGACCTGCTAGCATAGCATTTTGATTGAAATTCCTCCTCTCTTCAGAAGCTGCGCTAGTAGAAATCCTCACATTGTATACAGTAGAATGAAAGGTTAGATTGAGTTGTTTTTCTACCCAACTATAAAGTGATTTTCTTCTTAAATCTTTTTCCATTTGGCTGCTACTTAGCGTCTTTTGTCTGCCTAGGGAGGACAGGTGCAATTATTCACCTCTGAGCCCTGGGAAAGAGAATGTAATTCAACATGGCCTTTTATAAAGGAATGTAATTCACTGCCCCACATACAGGACATTATGTGGGTCAACTAGAATTCTGAAAACTACAAACATAGTCATTGAGGGTGTACTGTGTACAGTGTATTGTACCGAAACAGCTTGTTTATCTTAAATTTGGTGGAAGGGAAGTAGCAGAATTAGTTATAAATTAGGTCAGGGTGGAATAGTCTTTTTCAGTCACGTAAGGACAAAAATTCTTTTCTCTGCTACATGAGGGGAAAGGATTTGTGAGGGCTCCCTGCTAACTAGTTCACAGCGATAGGGACTGAAAATAGGGCTGCAAGATGTACACCTATTCAGATCCTCTATTGCACCTCCTCCCCTGCTGAAGGAGGTGGCTAGGATTCCAAATCCAGAGCCCAAACTGCATTCTGTTTGGAAGGATTTCTCCACCCCCCCCCCCCCCCCCCCCCGCCCAGGCGTTCCCTAGGACCCAGTTGAGTTACTTAAGCTGAGAACCAAGAGGATTCAGACCATATGTCAAGCTGTGCTAATTTACAACTGCAGAACACTTGGCCCACAATGTGCTAGTGTGTATCTACCTACGTAGGATGTTCAGGTGGGTATAGAATAGCAGTAAAATCCCTTAAATAGATACCTTTTTTTCAGATTTCATCATTTTATCTTTCCCTTTACTAAGAAAATAGCTCATTTTATTATTTATGCTTGTAAAGGATGAGCCTTTCCATTGTAATCCCATATTTTCTGCCGTCCAGAAATTTATGACACTTTCAACATTGAGGCTAAAATTTACCAGGTCTGGTCTTTGTCTAAGGTGACATTTTTTTAGAAAATGTGAGCAGTAACTGTTCTGCTTCTCCAAAACAGTGGAAGTTTGATATAAATTACACTTTTTGCCATTATAAAACTTTGTCCTTGCAATCTTATTTCCCTTCCCCCCCAACCCGGAGACGCAAGACAATAGGTTTTGTAAGAGATGCAATTTTTTGAGGCTGGTAAATATTTGGTCTTTCCGCTACACTTTATTGATTAATTCAGGAGCAGAGATCCTTCTTAAACAGATGTACAATATTTTCTCTGTAAGTCCATTTGAATTATGACTTTTAAAAAGTGCAAATGTAGTGATTCAGTGACGGTTTGTTGCTTCTCTTTGCCCACTTTTACATAGAACCTTCCTCCCTCATTTCAGCTCCAAAAGTATTAATTTGGGGTGAAACGGGACAAAACATTTGTGAACTTTTACATTTTGCAGCACAAGCGTGGAATGGTAGGTAAACTGAATATAAAAATTTGTCTGTTTATGGTAACAAAATGTAATTTCCTTAAGAGAAAATTCACAGACTGCTGTGCGTGTTTCAAATGTTCAGAGTCTGGGAATAAACAGCTGTGCTGCTGTTCTATGACTGTGTGTACCATGTGACAATTACTTTTCCCTCTGAAATGCTATGAAGTAGAAAGTGAATCACATCATATTAATAATAGGCAGAAAGTATGTTAGAGCTTCTGTGAGGCATTACTACCTTGCATGGCCAGCTTTTTTTGAAAAGTGCTCTGCTTTTTTAAAGGGACACCATCACTCTGAAACCCTGTCAGTTAGAAAAATTATAATACATTAAAAGTAGTTTCCGGTACAACACCCGCTTCTCAGTTTCCTGTCAGATTTTGTGCTTTAACCAGCACAGGCCCTTATCCTGCAAGCTGCTGTGTGTGGGCAGATCCCAATGGAGGGCCCCATTGACTTCATTGTGGCTCCACAGAACACAGAAGTCGGTCTGTGTGCAGCAGCTTGTGGGATCAGGGCTGTATTCCCCATTAAAAGAAAATGTTTTTCATTCCTTGTTCCTGCGGTGTGAAAGACACACATGCGAAAGGGAAACCAGCCAACTAACTGAAGTTATGGGGGAAACAGTTAAACTGGCTGGAAACAAAATGCCACCAAATGCAAAAAGTAGACAAATTAAGAATTTTTCCCCCATGTAATCTCTCTCAAGTAAAGAAATCCTAAATGTTACCTGTAACAACAATAGATACATTTTTCAGACAAATGTATGCTTTAAAAAAAAAAAAAACTTTAAAAGGATTCCAAGGTCAAATTTGCCCTCAATTAGGGAAGCTTTTGCAAAATCTAAGATCAATAGAAATATTTTAATGACTTTTTTTATTCTATTTGAAGCCAGTTTGGGAACAAATAAATATTCACTTACAGTTTTGGCAGCCCAGTCAATGTAGCATTGTGCTACTAAACCCAAAAGGGACAATGACCTAGGCAGATTATAAACAAAAGTAAAACTGACTAGCCTACTTTCACATGCTGAGAGAATGCAATAAATAGTAAAACTAATTTTATTTTAAAAGTAACCCTCTCTTCCCCTGGTGCAGCACTTGGGTTGCTTCATGACAGTTTTTAGAAATAATACACATTTTAAATATCAAACTAATGTGCAATAAATAAAATCAAAGACAGTGGCAGGGAGGGAAAAGAGGGAAATGACTTCACTATGACTTGTCTTGCAGTGATGTAACTCTGACAGGTTCCCCCCAGGGTGACACCTGGAATTGGGGTACCACTGAGCCTTCTGATCCATCAGCCTGGGCTCCCTCTCACACTGTGCTGCAGTTACAAGCTGCAGACATGCTCCTGGTCTTAGGGCTTGGCTACACTGAAGAGTTGCAGCGCTGGTGAAGGGGTTACAGCGCTGCAACTCACTCTGTGTACACACAAAGCCCAGCCAGCGCTGCAACTCTCTGGCTGCAGCGCTGGCTGTACACCTGGTCTGATTGGGGTGTAGCGATTCCAGCGCTGGTGATGCAGCGCTGCTCATCAGGTGTGGACACCAACAGCGCTGTTATTGGCCTCCAGGGTATTAAGAGGTATCCCAGAATTCCTGTCCACAACAAACCGGAAGAATGGCTGAACTATGAGCTCCCCGGAGCTACTTATCTAAAAACAAACACAGCTGCTCTTTGCTCCAGCGAGCGAGCCGAGGCGAGTCTTTGGAATGTTCACAGCTGTTTGCTTGAGGAGAGAGGGGAGGGGGGAGTCCGTGTTGAGCAGCTGCTTATGTGGTCTGAAGGCTATTTAGGAGTGCATAATTTGCATTTAGTGAATAGGATGTGGGTGGGAGAAGGGTCAAAACTTTTAAAATGATTGAAGGTAGATGCTGTGTATCTTCCAGTCCTTAGAACTTGCAAGGCAGGGAGCTGAGAACAGTGTCAGCTCCAAAAATCCACTCTCTCTGTCTCCCCCACGCTCCCTGTCACACTCCACCTCACCCCCCTCTTTTGAAAAGCACATTGCAGCCACTTGAATGCTGGAATAGCTGCCCACAATGCACCACTCCCAACAGCGCTGCAAATGCTGCAAATGTGGCCACACTGCAGCGCTGGTAGCTGTCAGTGTGGCCACACTGCAGCGCTGTTCCTGCGCAGCTGTACGACCACAGCTGTAACTCCCAGTGCTGCACATTTCCAAGTGTAGCCAAGCTCTTACACTTCCACCAGCATACACACAGATAGGGACACACCCAGCTGCAGTTACATGCAGTCTGTCTGAGCAGCCACTGCATGTGAACCAACAAAAGAGAGGATACAGCCAAAATAACCCCCAGCCTTCCAGCCTAGGACCCCAGAGCTGTACCATCTTGCCCTGGTCCAAACACCAACCAGTATGAATTTATTATCCAGTTCGCCTTCCCTTCAATGTGGAGAGGAAATGCAAAAGCCCCTCTGAACCAAGATTCCCATGCATTTCCCTCCAACTACCTGGTTTGATTAAAACATAAAATAAATGTATTAACTACAAAAGATAGATTTTAAGTGATTGTAAGGGATTTCAAACAGATCAAAGCAGATTAGCTAGCAAATAAACAAATTAAGATTACTATACTAGGTAGATTGGATATGAATTAGCAGATTCTCACCCTAACTGATGGTACAGGCAGGCTGAAGATTATTAAGGGGCAAAGTGCACTTGCTTTACAGCTTGGAATCCCCAGGTTTTTCATACACAGGCTAGAAATCCCTTTAGCCTGGGTCCAGCACTTCTCCCAGTTCAATCTTTGTTCCTCAGGTGTTTCCAGGAGTATTTTTGTGTGGGGAGTGAAGAACAACCGCTGATGTTACTCCCGCCTTATATACCTTTAGCATACGGCAGAAACCCTTTGTTTCAAAACTTGATTCCCAGACCGGTTTGTGGAAAAATACAGACATCCCAAGATGAAGTCCAGACACATATGATCTTGTCACCTGCCCTTGCAGTGTTATAGTAGCCAATGCTTACAGGCTGGACAAACACCCACAGGAAGGTTAAGCTATTCCACAGTCCATTGTCTTTGCTGATGGGCCGTCAGCCCCATCTGGCTTCTTCACTATTCTACCTGAAAGGCTAGCTGTGGGTGTCCAATATTTTGCTCTTGACCAGGAACGAGTCCAGGATCTAGAGCAGGCCCTTTCATGATCAGCAGGTTTGACCATCTGATATGTGCTCCCCCCCCGCCATTCCATTAATTCCAAGGATGTTAAAGAAGATAAGACCAAGAGGAGGCTTGGGTTATACAAATAGCTCCTGCCTGGCCTCCCCAATTCTGGTTTTTGGATCCACTGATCCTATCTAAACATCAGTTCTTCATGTTTCTGATCCAGAATGACATGATATTGCAGAATCATGGTCTAGTCCTGTATCCAAATCCAGCATCTCTGCATCTCAATATGAATGGTATCTGGATGTCCATATTAGGTAAGAAATGTTCATCAGCAGTAGAGAACATCTTAGTTCAGATCATGAAATCATTTACTAGAATAGATATTCTGGAAAAGGGAAGAATTTTTCTTCAGGGCCTCTATCTAGGAGTCATACACTCTGTTCTGTTCTGATTATTTTGGATTATTTGTTATCTCTAAAACATTCAGGACTATTTGCAGGATTTTGGAAAGGTCTAATATGAATTTTTCTTCCCATAAGGAAGATTGCTCCAATGTGGGATTTAAATCTAGTGCTTTCTTCTCTTATGGACCCCCTCTCTTCCATCCCTGCTTTGAACCACTACCAAAGTGTCCAATTCATCTATTGTCTATGAAGGTAGGGGTTTTGGTACCACACATGTAGAATACATGAATTGAAGGCCTTAATGATAAGCTCTCCTTGTATGGTTTTTCATATGGACAGGTAATTGAGACCACAACATCTTTTTAATTCTAAATTTTTATTAATTTTCATATCAATCAGTTTGTTCACTTACCAGTCTTTTTCACCAAAACTGATTAATCTTCAGCTAAAACTAAACTACATAACTTTGAATGTAAAAATTTTTTTTATTATGCTATCCGAATAGAACTACAAAAGTTTTTGTTGCTTATGGTAATAAATCTAAAGGAATGGCCATTTCACCACACAGACTTTAAAATGGAAATCTAATGGTATTAGGACTGCATATAATATTAGTAAGTGAAGTCCTCCTCCAAACATTTGGATTCACTCTACCAGGGCACCGGCAACGTCAGTAGCACATTTAAGTAGGGTGCCAATTTTGGAAATTTGTAGAGCAGTTATCTGGACTTCAGGCCACACATTTACAAAACATTATTCATTAGTGACAGCTGCCCAGTCAGATGCCCGTTTGGAAGGGTAGTTCTGAAATCTCTTTTCAAATAGGTCCTAGCTCCCACCTCTATTGAAGAGGACTACTAGCTAATCATCATGAGTGATTAGCTAGTAAGTGCACATGTGCAGTACATGAAGTTATTTACCTTAGAGTAGCTGTGGTTCTTCAAGATATTTGCACATGTGGATCCTATGACCAGCCCTTCTTTCTCACAACTTGTAGTCCTATAAATGGGGATTCTGGGCAGTGAATTAACTGAGCGGCAGTGGAGGTCACCTTGCTCCTTATGACCTTGGTGAGGGGGTGAGGACACAGGGACCTAGAGAGTGCACATGGATGATTCATACTGAACCCTGCTAGTGAAAATATTCCAAACGGCTGTGCTAGTGCAGCCACACACCATGAGTGGGATCCATGAGATGTGCAAACATCTCAAAGGTGTATTGTAAGGTAAGTAACTGTTTGGGTTGTTTTTTTTTGCTACTCTTGTATACTCAGGCAGATATTAAAGCTATAAACACCACTGAAAAAACTGTCTTCAGATGCTTTCAACAATTGAGGAGGGATGAACTGAGGGAAGAAGCTGGGTAGATCTTTGGCAGCTCCTCATCTGAGGAACTAAAGTGAAAACATAGGATCACAGAAAGGTTGGACTCAGAGGGATCTTGAGAAGTCATAAAGTCCAGTTACCTGTGCTAAGGCAAGACTAAGTAAATCTAGGCCATCCTTCACAGATATTTGTCTAACCTGTTCTTCAAAACCTCCAATGATGGAGGTTCCACAACCTCCCTTAGAAACCCATTCCAGAGTTTTGCTATTTTTATAGTTACAAAGCTTAAGCCCATTACTACTTGTCCTACTTCCAGTGGACATGGAGAACAAATTGTCACAGTTCTCTTTATAACAATCCTTAATATATTTGAAGACTTATCGGGTTCCCCTCAGTAGGCTTTTCTCAAGACTATTTATGCCCAATTTTTTAAATCTTTCCCCAGAGGCCAGATTTTCTAAACCTTCTATCATTTTTATTGTTCTTTGAATGCTTTCCAGTTTGTCCACATCTTTCCTCAAACATGGCTCCCAGAATTGGATGAAGTACTCCAGGTGAGATCTCACCGGTGCTGAGTAGAGTGGGAACAGTTATTTCCTGTGTCTTATATACTGCACTCCTGTTAATACACCCCAGAATAATACTGGCCTTTCCCATAACTGCATCATGTCATTGACTCCCATTCAATTTCTGATCCACTATAACTCCCAGATCCTTTTCAGCAGTGCTACCACCTAGCCAGTTATTTCCCATGTTGTAGCTGTGCATTCAAGTTTTCCTTCCCAAGTATAGTACTTTCCACTTGTCTTTATTGAATTTTATTGTGTTAATTTCAGAGCAATTCTCCATTTTTTTCCAGGTTGTTTTTAATTCTAATCCTATCCTCCAGAGTGGTTGCAACCCCTCCAACTTGTTGTCCAGGAGCGGCTCTAGGCACTAGCAAAACAAGCAGGTGTTTGGGGCGGCACATTTGCAGGGGGCAGCATTCGGGCCATCCTTTTGTTTGTTTTTTACTCACTTCCTCCCCTCTCACAACCCTGCAGAAGTGGAACCACGGAGCAGCTGGGGATCCAGCATGGGAGCTGAGAACCCATGGGGCCCTGGGAGCTGTAGTTCCTTGCCTAGCTCCCTGCCTATAGAGCCAAACCTGGGGCAGGGAAAGAACTACATTTCCCAGCAATCCCTTGGCAGCTATCAACAGGAAAGGGAGGGGTAGGGAGTGAGGTAGCTGAGCTATGCTGCAACTTGCTGTGAGTCAAAAGGGGTGGCACTGTGAATGGGGAACAAGTATGCCCAAGGAGTAGGCTTTGCCCCAGATATCCCCTTCATAAGACTCCCCTAGCCTGGATTAGGGATACTGGTATGACCTCACCTTGCAGCCCCCAAAGAAGGAACTGGCTGGTCTAAATGGACAGTGCCTCTCTCTATCTGAAGCCTAGCAAGGGAGGTATGTGGATCCCACTAGAATTTAAAATGAAAAGTAATGGAGGGGAGGCTCTGGATCTGGGCAGCTTTAGATACAGTACCAGGCACTTAGGAGGATTTCCACTTCTGAGCCATGGAAGCAGAAATTGACTTTTCCCTTCCAAATATAGCTAATATTCAGAAAGGGAATCTAGCACCTGCCTTCCAGATTTTAACACCCTCAAAATTCAGGAGTGCTCAAGCTCAATTTGGGCAGCTGTTACTTCATTTCTCCCAAATCAAATATACTGATTCACTGTAACTTGCTGTAGAAAAAGTAAGACAAATGCTTCCCAGTGGTTTTTAGGACTGGAATTGCTATTTTCAACAGCCATTGCCTTTTTTTCTTTGTCTTCCTTTTAAACAAATAAAACTAAAATGATATTGCATTGGCAAATTCCCCATAGAAAGAAAGAGTGGAACACAAGAATAAAGACACCTCAACTTTTCCTCATTTATGTCGGACAGTCTTATAATATGCATCCAGATATCCTCCAATTACACAAGCTGAAAATTGTTCCACTTTACTGCAGTTCTGTTACCACATGGGAACCAATCCTGCCTGTGTTCTGTGCACATCCAAAATTCCTGCTGAATGACCTGCCCTGGGAGCAAGTTACCAGTGACCCAGGGCTGGGACAGCAGGAAGGTGCAGGTTGAGGGGAGAGCCCTGGACTGGGATGGCAGGGGGGTGGAGGGAGCGCCGATGGGAGAGAAAGGGAGGAGCTAGCGCTGGGGCAGCAGGGAGTGTAGGTGGGGGAGGAGAACCCAGGGCTGGGGCAGCAGGGGAATGGAGGGAGGGAGTCCAGGGCTGGGGTTGAGGGCAGCCAAAAATCAAAAAACCTAGAGCTGGCCCTGTTGTTGTCATCCACAAATTATATAAGTATACTCTCCACTCCATTATCCAAGTCATTAATGAAAATATTGAATAGTACTGGACCCAGGACTGACCCCTATGGAACGCCATAGTTAGGCCTCCTAGTTATACAGCGAACCATTGATAACTACTCTTTGAATACAGTTTTTCAACAAGTTGTGCACCCACCTTATACTAATTCCATCTAGTCCACATTTCCTAAGGTTGCTTATGAAAATGCCATGTGGGACTGTGTTAAAAGCCTTACTAAAATGAAGATTTATCATGTCTGCTGCTTACTCCTCATCCACCAAGGCCAGTAACCCTGTCAAAAATAGGAAATTAATTTGATTTGGCATGATATGTTTTTGACAAATCCATGCTGGCTATTCCTTGTACCTTATCCTCCAGGTGTGTACAAACTGATTGTTTAATAATTTATCCCAGTATCATTCCAGGTGTCAAAGCTAGACTGACTGGTCTATAATTTCCTGGGTCCTCTTTGTTGCCGTTTTCAGAAATCACATGCTGCCATCAAGGCTAAATGGTAGTTGGCTGGTGGTGTCAGTACATAGTTAGCAAACGAGACAAGGCTCAGAGAGGTTGTCTCAAATATATCCTATGCCTATGTGACGTTATTTGGAGCTTTAAAAAACAAGGAGCCATGCAGCTGCCAACAGTGTGCCGCTTACTGAGGCACTCAGAGTAAAGGACTCAGGATTTCTGTAAGATGTTCGTGACTGCCCAGTCCACTGAGCATTTTCAGGTAGCAGTAGGAAATGGTATCACAAAGGTATGAATTTCTGATACAAAGATGTTTCAGGAAAAATTAAAATACATCCTACATAAATTGTGTAGCTGAAAAGATGAGCCAGTTTCATACCTTGCTCAAGATGTGGTTTTCCATGAGAAGGTTTTGGGCAAAAATAATGCCAAGATTTCTTTTTATTTAAAGCTGTGGCATAGGTAACTATGTAACTGGTTATGAACTAATTGTCTGCACATTGGATATTTACATTCCGGAGTGCTGTCTGCAGAGGGCACTACCACAATGTTAAGCAGAGCTGATGCAGCATGTTATGATTTAGAGCAGGGATCCCCAACGTGGGCGCCCGCAGGGGCATCTTAATGTGCCAGCGTCCTGGCCCCCGGGAGAGCACCCGCCAAATGCCGCAGTGGCATTTTGGCGAGGACGCCTCTCGATGATGACGCTTGTCGCTGACAAGTGATGTTATTGAGAGGCGTTGCCCCGAGTTTCGGCGGGGACGCCTCTCGCTGATGTCGCTTGCCGTCAACAAGTGATGTCAGCAAGAGGTGTCGCCCCCAAATTTCGGCGGGGAAGCATCTCGATGACGTCGCTTGTCGATGGCAAGCTACGTCATCGAGAGGCATCGCCCCTGAATTTCGGCAGGGACGCCTCTCGCTGATGCTGCTTGCCATCAACAAGTGATGTCATCGAGAGGCGTTGCTCCCAAATTTCAGCGGGGATGCCTCTCGGTGACGTTGCTTGTCAGCGGCAAGTGACTTCATTGAGAGGTGTCGCCGCCGAAATGCTGCCGAAATTCAGTGGCATTTCGGCGGGTGCTCCACCGCCGCAGTGGTCCTTCGGCTGGCACCCATCAGCCGAAAAGGTTGGGGACCACTGATTTACAGACACACTGTGCTCTCTTTCTCGTGGAGGCTTCAGTTCTGTTGTTTTCCCTTAAATCTAAAATTGAGACTAAAAGAATATAGTTGCTCCTTATATATAGACAGCATAATAAGCCAGATCCTCAGCTGACCGAAATGGGTGTAGTTCCATTGAATTCATTGAAGATTTACACCATCTGAGTATCTGTCCTAATAAACAGTAAAAAAAATACTATTTTTCTCTCTTAGATTTAATAAGCAGTGGTAGTGTCTGTAACAGAGATAAGGAATTTTTTGCAATTCATTAAGCAAACTTCTCCTACAGGTTACATTGATGCAACCTCACTGAAGTTAACTGGGTTGCCCTGGTATAATCGAGAGAAGAATTTGGCCTATGATTTTTTACCTGACCGTATCTTTTTAATCAAGCATGCTGTGCTATTTTACCCTACCACCTGGCTTCCCTTTGGATCATGGGGAAGAGAGAATATTTCTCTACACATGAGGAAAAGATTTTGTTGAGTATCTACTAGTTTCTCTCATATGGTTTTTCCCTTTCCCCAAGAGAAGTCAATGCTAATTGGCTGAGAGTTTAAGAAAATAATCTTCTAATGTGAAAGCACGTTATGTTATCATGAAAGGGTCAACATAATTTTGATTCCCTCCACCTTCACCAAAACATTAAATATAAAACTTAGTGAGCAGAAGTAAGTCTGCTCACTCACTATGCTGCATTTGAGCAGTTTAATTAGACTTTGGATTTAAGGTGTTTTTATAAGAAGAAAATTGTTTTTAATAGTTTAGTTTAAAAAAAAAAAGCCCATAAGGGCACTTTCCCATGTACTTGAACATGATTAAATGTAGCAGGGGGTTCTTCCTTCACGGAGTAAATTACCTTTGTCTCATGTGTATATTGATATAAACTTTAAACACTTGGCTTTGGAATTTTACTTAGATGGTTTCTCTCATTGTTTGGGGTCAAGAGAGAGAATTTCGTGGAAACTAACAGGAAATCTCTCTTTGATTATAAGGAATAGGTTTCTAGTTTCTTAGCTAGAAGAATAAAATCACTAAATTTTCATTTGCCTTTTAACAATATATAAAGCAAATTAAGATACTTAGTTTTCACCGTACATAACTTAATCATTCAAAGAACACAAAAAAGAAATTGCCTCCTCTTATGAGTCATTCTGATTTGATACAGTGATCCTAAAATGTATTGGTTTGGATTATTCATGACTATTTTGGGTTAAGTTTGAAAACTGAAGGGTCTGATCCTTCAAACACCTTTACCGGACATTGCGCTTTCACCCAGTAGTAGCATGTGTTTGCAGGATCTGACTCTAATTGAGGTTCTAATGTAATGTAGAACTCCTTCTCAGTGTATGAGTTGGGGTGTTACTTGATAAAATACTCCATTATGTCTGCTAGTGCACCTCCCTTGTCCTTTCAGTTTTCAAACAGAAAATATTTCCATTTTTGAAGCATTATGACAGATTTCAACTTAATGAGATAAATGAACTGGAATCTCAAGACATAAAAACGTTCAATGAATAAATGATCTTTTAAATCCAAATTTAATTCTTTAAAAAAGTCGACTGAAAATCCTGACATGTTTTAAAATATTCTCAGTAAATCTTAGTACTTGCATCTGGAATTACGCTTTAAACCTTTTGGTGCTGTACTGCAACATGTTCGGGCCTTTTAAATAATCTACAGTCATACATTTTAAAATTTTGATATGTGACTACAAAGCTAGAAATAATATTTTTTTTTAAGTTCGTCATTCAGAAATCAATAACGATAGTGAGTCTTTCAGTTCAATTGAGTGCAAAATCCTGATTTTTTTATAACAATACACATAATAGTAGAAAGAAATAAAATGTTCAAATCTGAGCCTGAAATTAGGCACCTTAGATCCAAATTAGGTACTCTAATGTGACCCCAATCTAGCAAAGGACTTGTGACACAAACTTAAATCCTACTGAAGTGAATGGGACTTGAGGTATGTCAAAAGTTAAGCCCTAAGAGGCTTGATGGATCTGGGCCTATAAGAGTAGTACAAGCAGCATTGCCACCTACAGTCATGAACTGATCTGGGGACTTCCTAAAAACCAAGGACCCCTTCCACATACATTTTTTATACTGTTGTCCCTGGGCAGAGCTGGCAGCAGATGTGAGGGCCTCATAGGCTGGTTTCTCATTGGAGGAGAAAGCAGTGACACAAAGACATGGTATTTTGTGAGTGAAGCTTGTTTGTTTACACCATACAAGAAAGATTCAGGCAGAAAGCAAACCCTCCAGCTGTTTGCAACCATTTCCCCCCAAAGAATATGCATCACAAAGCTAACAACAATATAGAATTTCTTCAAAGACTGCACAGGCTAAGACTAAGAATTTGAAATGCTATGGATGTGTCTGCATTTCAAGCATGAGGTGTAAGTTCCATCTTGAGGAGGCATATGTGCTAGCTTGGATCAAGCCACGACGCTAAAAATAGTGTGTAGCTGGCCATTGAGACTCTAGTGATGAGAGGGCCTAGCTGCCCAAAGTATGTACTCATCTGTTATATATATACACTCAGGATAGCTAGCCCCTCATATCACCCATGCTGCCCTGGCTACATTCTGTTTTTAGCATACTAGCTTGATCAGAGCTAGCATGAGTATGTTTCTTTGAGCTGGAATTTATACCTCCATCTTGACGTGTAGACTATACCCTCTGTGTAACAATGTGGTGACTTCTACCATAGCAATATCTCAAAGGCCAGTTTGTGGTTTGATATAACTTGGTTGAAAATGTAAATTCTCTTTTTTAATCCACTCTTTAACCAAGCTACTCATAGTCTGTTTTTCCAAATGCAGTCGTTAATAATGATGGAGGGCCAAATACTCTTAGTCCTATCAGTAATAATCATCTGACCAATTTATTCCTATCATGAATGAACAAATCAGGTTAGTGCAGGGTATCTGGCAATTTTAGCAGCAGTTTTCCCTATTGTAAATTGTATGTCAGTTCATGGCATATTTAATAAAACAAATTTCTGATTTGAATTTAAATATAAACCCATCAAAATAAGTGCTATTCACTGTGAGTCCATTTTTTCTAGAAGGAAATTTATTATTTAATGGAGTCTTTACTATCAAGGACTGTTGAATATTGCTTATTCAAGCTACAGAATTGGTGAGTTGAACCAGTGACAGTTTTTTTAGCCCTTCCTTAGGTGCAAAGCTCTGAGATTCCATGTTTATAGGACATTTTATACAAAATATGGTATATGTTCATGAATATGAAATTCTGAGCAGTAGGAAGCATATCACATTTTTATAACATGCTCCGTAGTAGTACTCAGTTCTTTGTGACCAGATTATTTTTATTAACATGAACAGTATTTGTCCTTCAGTGTTTTTGGGTACTCAGCTTGTTTAACAAAGTGTTAGAGAGGCAGGAACTGCAATAAGGTACCACATAACTTTGTTAAAAAGAGAACAAAATTGCCCCTGATAGATGAGAAATAGACAGTACATTGAGGAAAATGTATTCCCCAGTATCAGTTCATGCTCTGCAGAGGTCTCTCTTTTTGAGTGCAGTGCAAGTCAAGAAAGCCATTTTTCCGCTTAAGGTAAAAAAATGAACAAAGCATGAATGATATTTTCAAATTGTGCTTATTTCACTTTTACGCAATTATGTCAAGGTGGATAGGCGGCTGTCGAATTACATTCTTCAGGGATTTCACCAGGACTTCCCAAACACATACCACACCATCTCAACCTGTACACCAGTCATATTTCACAAATTAAGTAAGGATGGAAGCTGGACAAGAGACCTCCAATGAAAATCTATGATATGACAAAAGTAGTAGAGGCAGTTCATTAGGCAATTCCTTCCAAATCAGCAGTGAACCAGTGATAGAGACTAATGCTGAAGAGTCCTTAGTTGCTAGGAGCACATGGGTACCAGGATGCCTGCTTCTCCTCCATCAGTTCCATGGTTGCTAGGGCCTCCCCTGACAGAGTGAAGTCAAGGTTTAAGTATGTGCATTATGTGGTCCTTGAGAGTCAAACTGTATACAGTAAATATAAGATTATTATTTATTATTAATAATAAATAAAAAGTATGCAAAACATCTCATCTAAGCATCTGAACCTTGTTTCTGCCTCGGTATTCCCTATTTCTAACACCAGGGGGAGGAGAGGGGAAGTGGCTTTCCCTGGAGTTTTATCATTGCAGTGTCAAACTACAGAACCAGTAAAGATATCTGAGCAGTCCTGGCTTACAGTGGCTGCTCTTAGTGTTTTCCAATTCCAAAATGTTGCAATTAGATAACAGTTGTGAACATGTGTAGTATCATCTGAATTTCCCTATACCTAACCTCTGGTACCAAAAATTATCCCAGGCAATTGAAAAGTTACTGTTTTCATGGCCAGCAATAAATCCCCGGGCTAGTTGCTGGGTAGAATCACTGCTCTTTGACTCTTCTGCTCACCAGCTACACCTATCAAACATTCAAGAATCCCCAGCCACATGGTTTTGAGGCACAGATAGCTTTTATGTATTTAGGGAAGGGAAGGACTCCTTTGCTGCTTAGACTCCTTTGCTCCCTTATATACTTACTGATCTTTGCCTGCCTCTCTAAATGTAACAAGCTTCCTGAAGCATGGAATGGGATGTGAGGGAGGTTTTTACTTTGGCGGATTTTCTTTTGGAGGGCAGCTATGAATCCAGTAAAGATAACAATACCAATGTCTTATATAGTGCTTTCCATCCATAGATCGCAAAGTGCGGTACAAAGAAGGTAATGATATTTTCCCCATTTTACTGATGCATAAATTAAGGCATAGAGGGGTGTGGCCAAAGTCATCCAGTAGGTCAGCTGAACAGAAGCCAGGTCTCCAAAGTCATAGTCCAACACCCTATCTGCCTGATCACATTGGTGGTTTGTATTATTCACATTGTATTATTATTGTTACTGCTGCTTTCTCCATTACACAGGTGCTCAGGAGAAGGGCTCTAAGAATGGTTGCTTGAGAGGGCAATGCTGTGGATAGTCAGTACTTCACACTGAGGACTGGAATTAATTCTAAGTTGGAGAGCTGTTTGGTATTAACTTTCTGACTATATTAATTTATTTTGCTTTCTTGTTATAAAAAAACTAACTTTTGAGGAAAAGACTTGCTGATTTGCATGTTTTTTTTTTCTGAATCATAGCACCAGATGACAGATATTAATTTTGTGATAAGAGAGCTAAGTAGCTTTTGTGGTATGGGTGGCATATTTGGTAAGTAGAAATAATTCACCTCTGATGTGTGGCTGAAACTTCCTTAAATTCTGAGTGCCGCCTGAAAGTAGGAAAATACTGAATATATTCCTTTGCCCAGGGCTTCTCTAACTTTTTATTACATCAGAAAAGTGAGACATTAGCTGATGGATGACAGCTCCTCTCATCTGTGATTGTGTAGGGCCCCCTTCAGTCCCAAATACCACCCTTGTGTATCTACAGAAAACACCTATATGGAAAAGCAGTAAGAAAAAACTCTCTCTTTTTAGCAGTCTTTAGTGCAAGAAGTTGACAGTTTAGGAGCAGCCATCACAATGTGGCCTGGCACATCTCTGTAGATCTACATTAAGTGCTCATCAGACCACCATAGGTTTCATAAGCCTTGGATTGGGTACCCCGAAACTGAGGTATGCACAGGGAAAATACACATTTTGGGTTAGCCCAACTTGGCCACTGGATGTCAGTGTTGCTCCCCATGAACATAACTTTCAATTGCTTCTTTTGGGGGTGGGGAGAAGAGGTAGGAGTTGTAAGCAAACAGACTTGAAGACAAAAATGCCATGGTAGTCTGAGATAATTAAGTGCAGATGTCAAGCTCCGATCACTTTTCAGTCCTTTCCTAAAAGCCCCCAAGCTTTGTCAGATGGATCCATACAAATTATTTGCAGTAGCTGCAGGTATTTTTTAACTTTAAAAATTTGGAGAAAAAAAATTTCCTTCCCTTGATGATTTTTTAAAAATATGATGAAAACAATTGCAAAAAAAAAATTATTCTTGGAATATTGTATGATAAAGTAACTTTTTAAGAAGGGAACAAAAGAAAATTATTCAGCTAAACAAATTGTCCGATAGTACTTTGTTGAATCATTCCCAGATAAGTCGTAACATTTTGGAATGTTTTTGAATATAAGTATCAGATTTGCTGTTCTTTTCTGCACCACCTTTTTAAAAAAGAAGGATGCACTTGTATGAATTTAAAATAACTTTCTGGGAGTGGGGAAAAAGACACATACTGAATCTCGGGGGGAGGACAACCCAGGAGAATGTTCCCCCATAAAACCCTCACAATTTTCCTATTGATGCAACAGTTAAAATTTTTTCATGATTCCCTCCATTTCCATATGGCTATCTTCACTGCTGTTTTCTCTGTGATTGAGGCAAATTCCCAACACACATTTTCTGTAATTGTTTGTTTGTATGATTGCTGTGCTTATATTTGTTCAATCAATTGTGGATATCCTCAGTTTCTAAATATCCTGTTAGGGATTGTCCGAATTCTGTAAAATCCTGGAATAAAATATACTTACCACAACCACACTCTTGCAGAGCTCAAAAAAGCTGGAAAAAAATTGTTTCACAGAAATTCCTAGGAAAATTTTCACCATTTTTGTTTCTGTGATTTTAGACCCATATAATTTTGATTTGTTTTTGTGAAATTTCAAGCAATTGGACATAGTGGACTATCAATTTTTGCCCTAATATTTGTATTTGCAGATTTTACTATCTCTTTCTCCTTTGAGGCAACATCCTGAGGGTCAGGAGCCAGGTATTTCTAAGTCTGAATAATACTTTATAGTTATGTAGCACATTGCAAATATCAGTGTTGCTTCACTGGATCTCAGAGAGAGAGATAATAAACATTACCTCCATTTTACATATGGAAAAACTGAGGCTCAGAGAGGTGAGATGACTTGCCTAATGTTACACAGAAAGTGGTGGCAGAATCAATAGAACCCAGTCTCCTATTTTCCAGTACCGTGCTAAATCCAGTAGCCAATACTGTCCCTACTACCTCTCTTATCACTTAACCTCTCTTATCAGTCCCTCGCTTTACAATTAATGTGGTAACACTCAGAGGTGCTGGAACCTCCTAACTTGAAGTGGTTTCCATTATATACAGGATTTATAGTTTGTTTCAATGATTTACAGCGCCTCCACTATACAAATTGTTCCAGCATCCCTGGTAACACCAGTAATATCATGCTCCTTTGTTACTAATTTCAGTCCTGATCAGTTCTAAGTTCCATGTGGGTAGACTTCAGTGGGGATCCACGTGGACACAGGATTCTCCTGCATGGAGATTAGTGCAGGATTGGGGCCATTTGTGTCCTCAGTATGAAAATAAAAGTATAAAGTCACACGAAATTTGATCTGATTAGGTGAAGTATTTTTGTGACAGACTTTCAGAAATGTCCACAAATTAGATCTCTAATCTGGAGACATTGCACTCTCCTTTTCCCACCCTAAGATTCTGTTATTGGATATATTGGATGTGACATGAGGGTGAAGGCTTCTAAAGCATATGCACTGAAAAAACAATGCTTTAGGTTCATCTTTAAGAACCCAAGTATCCAGTCTTCTAATAAGATAAGAATCTCGTAAAGCAAGTTGTTGTATTTGGACTTTCTTCATTTACTGAAACATGACTTAGGAAAACTACCTGAAAGTCAAAAACAAAAGTAGGTAGTGTGTATGAGAGTTCTTAAAGTTTTATTATATATACAAACACGCACTAATGAGAAGAGCAGAATTTTGAGTAGCAGTAGATGAAAAATTAAAATAATTCAGGGTAAGTGATGTGTTGCAATGTAATCATTCAGTACGTTTTGATCTCATTTGAATTCAACACTGTTCACAAGTGAGATTTTAGCAGAATATTTTAGAATAGCTGTGTAATCTGTAGGACAGGAAAATTGGAATTTTTTCATTATACACCTGTGCAGAACCAAAAGTTGGCTTCATTTTCATGGAATGAAACTGAAGCACTGCACCTTTGAATTCTCCTTTGCAAAAAGGAATCCAGTGGCAGTTACTTTTCTGTTGTTCATTTTGTTTCATATTTTTACATTTTGTTTCTGTTACAAAGAAGATGAAAAGTAAAACTAATTTCCCAGCTGATTCTTTTGTCTCTCTCCATTATGACAAATGTAATTTGCAGCATTTCAGATAACCTAGAAATCTGCTTAGGTGCTTGGAGGGCAGATCCCCAGCTGGTGTAAATTGTCATAGCTCCTCTAATATGGCAATTTATACCAACTGAGGATCGGCCTCTTATTGCTTGCTACTGTGTGTGCACACGTGCACTATCATCATCAATCATGTAAACAAGAAAAGGCAAACACTTTGGAGAATAATGTTTTTGAGATAACTAATTGTAATGACCCATAGTCATCACTGGGGATTGAATTTAGGGTCTTAAGCATCAAAAGTACAAGCACCCGACTATTTGAACTCCTTTAGTTGTAAATTAAGTGGCAGGCTATTATAGTCATTTGGGTCTGCCACCAGAGACATGTGCTGTCTCACTACTAAATGAGCTCCAGTGGTAGAGACCTGAGTTTTTGGCACTGAAGGTTTCAGATTTGATCCCTGCTGATGGCTTTCGGATCCCTGGAGTTTTGCGACCCTGGTTCATTACACTGAGAAAGCAAAGTATCTAAGACTATATATATTTGAACATACATTTTGTTTGTGTGTCTTTTTCCCAGCAAAATTACTTAATCAGAGAATAAATCTTAATTTCTGTGGAACTTTCATGACTGTCTTCTATAAGTGTTCCAGAAAAGGTGACATCCTATTCTGAAATATGAAAAAAAAAGTGTTTTAAACTATATCTTTGGAATCTCTGAATTTGACACTCAAATATAGTTTAGGAAAGAATATTTACAATTTTGATTGATTATCTCCAAAAAAATTTTTTAAGCCAGAATAAAACTAACATATAACAAAGGCACTGTTTAATGCAAAATTCTGGTGCTGCTAATGCTCCACTGTAATAACATTAGTGATTAATGCACTGCAATATCCAAATATGATCCCATTCAATATTCATGTGTGGGATTATTAATTACAATCTTCCAAGATGCTGTTCATCAACCTGTCATCTTCCTCCTCTTTCTTTTTTTGGAGTAATATAGATAGCAGTCCATGCCAGTACTAAGGTTCAGAAAGAGAGCGTACACAATTAAAATTATGCATACAAAGTGCATTTACCAACAGTGTTTCATGCAATTAATCAATATGGGCCAAACTCTAGTTAAATCACTTCGGATGGAGGTACGTACATGTATAGGCAGAACTTGCCCCTTAGTATCTGATTATTTATTTTATCATAAAATGTAATTATAAGATTCAGACTTCAGAATATTAGTAATTCTAAAACTGTTGTTTGTTACTGATATGCAGGATTAGTTTCCAACTCCATTTACAATATGTATATACGGGAGGGCTGGGACCATTAGAAACTACAGGGTTAAAGGACACTCTTGATTGGACTTGTTGGCCCAGCATTTTCTCTTTTAATCTTGTACAAAAGTGCACAGTATTAGTCATGTCTTCATATTCTGTAATGGCCTGCACCAGTTCCCACTGAAATAAATGAAAACTCTCTTTTTGTTTCAGAAGGAGTTTGGGGGAGGCTGTAGTTGCATACTTCAGAATCAGCGGTCTAAGTGGTCAAGCCACAATTTTAAACTATTTATCCACAGTTAGCACATGGTGGTATCTAAGGGCAGGTCTACACTACCACTTACATAGATCTACTTACATCACTAAGGGGTGTGTAAAAGCCCCCACCCCTGGCGATGCAAATTTTGTGCCATCCACACCGGCGCTATGTTGGCAGGAGATGCTCCCTCGCCAGTGTAGCTTCTGCTTCTCACTAAGGTGGAATAATTGTGCCGATGAGAGAGCTCATATTCACCAGACATGTTACAGCAGCGCAGATGTAGAGCTATTTTGTAGACTTGCCCTTCCCACTTCTCCCTCACCAGTCTTAAAACAGGATTTTTCTGTGATAATTCTCTGCAATGACTGGCAAATGTTGGTTTTCTAATGGCCTTCACTCTGGGCCAGAACCAAAGCCCATTAAAGTCTATTGAGTTCTATAGAATTGAATCAACATCAATTATATTGATATCAGTGGAGCTTTGGATCAGGCCTTATATATATTAAAATACGATTTCTCTAAAATACCTGAGGCCTTTTATTTTTAGCACATACAGTAGCTGATGCATTTTACTTTGTGTGTAATGCACTGTATAATATTTTTCAGTATACCTTAGCTTGAATTTTACTTGTCGTCTTAGGAATAAGTAAATTTGTTTCATACTAGCTCAGCTGTATAATCAGTTTAAAGCAGCAATGAATTGTTATTGCTTCTAAATTTTGCAAACAATTTCTTGTGACCAATGTCCTTGATGATTGTCTAGTATTACTTTAAAGCCTTGGCATGACCCTGCATATGGCAAACACAGGATTGTTTTCAACAAAAGTCATTTGTGAAGAGGTATTGTATAGAAATATTACTCAGATGAAGCCTGTGTCAAAAGAAAATTGATTGTTCTCGGCCTCTTGGGAAAGGATGCAAACTGTATTACTCTTTGTGGCTAGCTTAAATGATCAGTGTTACTGTTTCTGAGGAAGCTGTCTGCTTTCTAAATAGTAGAGATAAAGGTGACTATAGAAAACGATGGATGTGGGATAAGTCTTGCTAAGGAAAAATATTGACCCAAGAAGAAGGATGGTAGTATGTCTGTGTTGGTCCAATACAGTATTTTGTGGGTCACTGTCTTGAGGTTGGTTGAGAATCCATGACTTACACTACAGATCAGGACTGTATGGGTGAGAGAAAAGCCCGTTAGGTTCATATAGCTTTCAACAAAATAATAAAGTTGGTGAATTGACTTTAACTAATACAGGAGAGAAGAATATCCAGGGATCAGATTCTAATACCATTTACCCCAGTGTAAATCCATAGCAGCTCCACTACTTTTCATGGACTAACTTTACACTCACTCTGATGTAGCTGAGATCAGAGTTTGGCCCCAGGACTATAATGAAACAATCTTCCTAGGGAAATAGTGGAAACCCTATTGCTTGGGACTTTTAAAACTAGACTGGAAAAAGCACTAGAAAAATGTACTCTGAGGACACTCCTGCACTGACAAGGAAGATGGACTGCCTGACCAGTAGGTCTTTTCCATCTCTAATTTCTGTTATACTATGGAATGTCTGCAGGCATTTCCAGGCTCTTTCCTACCATTCATTCCCAGATAACCTAGAGAAACAAGTCATCTGATCTAATTTCTGGGCTTTTGGCTTTTGTGTGTGCAGCACAGAAGCAGCATGAGTGTTGCCTGTGTCAACATTTCCTTGTCTGAAAGATGAATATATATTGTGGTTAATGAGGGAGCATTGTGCACCTTTTTCTTTTTTACTGACTGCTTAGGTGAAGGGCGCAACTTGGGTCTTAGCCAGCTTGACTAATTATCAGTGAGCTGTTCAGAAATGTTATATCTGTCACAGATTTGACTTGAAACAGAATGCCTATAGCACACAACAATCTCCTGTTACATGAATATTCACGCTTTGTCACTGACTGAGTTTCCCAGATAGTTGTTGCTATACAACTTTACTTGTCAGCAGTCACATCTGCCCACCAACTCTGTTTCTACCTTTTCTCCATTGTTTAGGTAATCTTTCCTTGGCACATAACTGTAAGCAGTTATTAAGAAAAGAGCCTTGGGACACAGCCACTAAAATGCTATCTGAGAGTGACTTCCTATAGAAGAAATGGTAGTTGCAAAGTTATACCTAGCCCAATGGCCCAATTATCTTGTCAGTGTGTGAAATACAATATGAAAAAATGGGGATAAATATACTCAGCTAACAGACTCCATAAGGATCAATAATGGCTTGGAACTATCTCTAATCATTAAACAAGTGCATAGCACTGTAGGAATGGCTGGAACTTTAAAAAGAAAATAAATGCTTATGAAAATTGATTAGTGAGTTTGGGTGCCTCCATTTTTTTTAATGCCTAAATTGAGACAACTCAAAGGCGCATGATTTCAGGCAGCACTGCACATCCATCCTCTGAAAGTGAAGTCCTTTTTAGATTCTCCAACTGGTCCCCAAAATGGAGGAACCCCAAGTCACTAGTCACTTTTTTAAAGTCTTAGCCAAGGTCCTATCCCCAAGTCACTTACAGTTTATATTTGGACATAATGTGAAAAGACTAAGTGAGAAATAATGTCAGGGAAGGTGGAAGGAAGGTTTACCACAAAATTTGATTGTGCAGTTTATTTGTGAAGAGTAAGTACAGCATTAGTGCTTTTTATTTTGGGGGTTTTAACAATATTTTAAATGTAACTTGTTATGGTGATGTGGGAGTGGTAGATGCCAACCTAAATTAATGGCAAATCCAGTTGTCCTGTGTATTTCCTGATACAAATAATCACCAGTATACTTCAGATGGTGAAATTATACAGTGCCCTTCACAGAACATCTCTGGGTTCTTTATAATTCAGCACAATCAAAAACAATAGCAAACTAACGATAGATTAAAACAGAGTTAGCTGTCTGATTGTGAAAATGCACTCTTAATCATGGGGCATAATATTAAAACCTTAAGATGGGAAATCAGACCCACAATTACTATGAGCATTCAGAAAATAGCAGTAGTGTTTTACATAAGCCAACAAAGCAAGAGAAATTTCTTATTTAGGGAAGCCATACTAGTGTTTTAAATAAACAGAGAGGAATCTTTAGTCTTTGAAAGCCAGATGTTTTTCAAGAAAGAAGAAAGATGCATGAGGAAGCTGATTGAGCTAGAGGATTATGCACCCGTACAAATGGAAGTCAAATTAATTTTTTTCTTCCTAAAAGATAAGTCTGTAACTCCACATCAAACAGGAATTTCATAGAAACACAAACGTGGATTGTGACAAGGTCTCCTGCCTCATTGGTTGTACAAATGCAGCACAGACTGTTCTGCTGCTGCTCCTGCTGGGCAGAGTGAAGGCGGCAAGGGGAGACTACCAAGTGATGAGAGCAAAGGTTTGCAGGAGCTAATGTCTGTAGGGTTTTAAAGGTGAGGACAAGACGCTTGAATCTAATTTTGGAATTTTGTGGCTTGAGCCCATCTCTAATTTCAGTCAAAAAAGATCATGCCATGCGAATCACTCCTATGAGACTAAACCCTGTGACTCCAAGCTCTAGAATTTCTCAGCCAAGGTTTGGTTTTTCACTAGTATTTATAGCTGCTTTCTAGGACGGTCTGACTTTTTTTAAAAGGTAAAGCCTGATATATATTTACTAGTATCACAATCAGTGATTAACTTCCTCGTGAACTTTAGGCTCTCTGCCATATCCAAGGCATAGTACAGAATATATGATCTGCTTTTGACTAGTGTGAAAATAATGGCATTTCCTCCTTGCAGCACATATTATCCACCAGATGTCTTATATTTCCTCAGATTAGACTGGACTGAGGACTTGCCTTAAACACCAGAGGAGTGCAGGCTTCTGGAAAAAGGTAGCTTGAAGAAACGTTCAGGGACATTGGTGGGTTCCCACTCTCTAGCACTCAGGATTTTCAGTTCAGCATTTACTAAAACTGAGACAGAAAACATTGCAAGTTTGTCTCTCTTCCTGAAATGATTGTTTGTCACCATTTGTGCCATTAAAATTTGTGTCTGTGTATTTTCTGACTAATGCTGAGACTTTCCCTACACTCTTCTTTACTCATTTTATTGTTACGAACTGGTTTTCATAACTATTTTTGCAAAAAATCAAGGACAATTTTAGGCATTAATGTGAAGGTGGCAATGCAACATGTTTACCCTTCAGCCATTGATTACATATAGCACTGTCAATTTTTATTAATAAGATCTAATAGGAAATACTGTACATAATATGTGAGATGGTTGTATCTAATGGGTTGGGAATAGACATTTGTTAAATCCACTCTAAATTTTGGAAGTTGCATTTTTTCCACTGTACCAATATACAATAATTTCCTCATTAAAGTCACAACGCAATATCTTCGGCTGCCCCGGTCACTGCCAGGATTTAGGAGGAGGGAGCTGGGCAGGGGAACTCCCCACCCCAGTTCACCCCTGCTCCGCCTGCTCCTCGAGCACGCCGTGGCTGCTTCACTTCTCCTGCCTCCCAGGCTTGCGGTGCCTAAGCTGATTGGTGCCACAAGCCTAGGAGGTGGGAGAAGTGAAGCAGCCACGGCGTGGTCGGGGAGGAGGCAGGGCAGGGGTGAGCTGGGGTGGGGGCGTGCCTCAGGGTGGAGGGTGGGCGATGGGAAGCTGCCGCAGAGGGGGCGCCTCAGGGCGGAGGGGGGAAGCTGCTGCAGAGGGGGTGCCTCAGGGCGGAGGCGGGGAGCTGCCGTGGGGAATGTACTGTACTGCTCAAGGTGGAAGTTTCGCCTAGGGCACGAAACATCCTTGCACCAGCCCTGGCTACTTTGCGTGTATCAGATGCTGCCCCAGCAGAGTTTATTGTATCATTTCTACAAAATTATCTGGACTCTGTCTGTACTTTGCCAAAGAAAACACTTTGTAAGAACCTCTTCCATTGATCTCCACACAGCTAAGTAATAATTTTGTCCTTTACTATAATCATAAGAAATGAACTGTAAAGTTAGATAGGCTTTGGAGCATATTTACCAAAGGGGCTTATTCAGGAGAGAACTTTTATTTATCAAATATTATCTGAATAAACACAAAGGGCCAGATTTTTCAAGTTATTTAGGTTCCTAACGATGCAGATGTTCAAATTCCAGTAGGCACTTACGTGCATCTTGAAGTATCTTTATAAATTTGGCCCCAAATGTATATACTATAAATGCATTGTTAGTGTCACATAAAAGAACATAATTACAATATCATGTCTTATTCTTTTTGTAGACTCAAATGTAATTTGGTTTGAACTGAACTGAAAATTTTCCAAATCACATTAACTAAAATTTGTATTTATTGGCCTAGGTGGTGTTCATATAATTGACATTGAAATATACACCCAACTGTTACCTGCTGTAAATGAGAGAGACTCCAAGACTCAACCAGTTAAATAGGAAGTATTGTTTGAGACGGTGTTGGATGTTTTAATGTTTCTCCCAGAAGCAAAATCAGAGCTGACCTCTCTGAATTTGGGAGTTTCCTTTCTCTCACTTCTTGTTACAAATTTACCCAAGCCAAGAAGAACTTTATTCAATCCAGTTCTGCATTATTGGTGTCCATAACCTTGACAGGTGCAGAGGAACTTGATCAGCTCAACTAAGTTTTCAGAATAAAGGGGTCTGAAAAATCACTGCAACGATTGGGCTCTGTGTTTCTGGAGTTTAGTTTAAACATGAGTGTCCCTCTTTAATATCATACTCAGACACATATTCATGTGAATGAAAGGGAGAATCAGGAAGAAAATATAACTCCATAGTTTCGTTCCCAAGGGCAGATGTACTTCCACAAAATGAAAATAAATGAGCTGGTATTATGATAATCTAATACTGTGATGTTATGTACAACAGATGCATTTTTCTGTTAAGGGTTTAATCCCTTCAGGCCCATTAAGCAAAGGGAAAAGTTTAGAAGGGATGCAGTAAAAAGAAGGCATTAATGCACCTTTAAAAGAAACTGGTTTGAGTATAAATCACAGAGGGAATACAATACAAAATAGTGAATGAAATATTTATACATTCTGCCAAGGCAGAGTTTATGTACTAGCGAGAGAAGCCCTGTTGAAATGGGTCTTCCCCTTTGTTCTGAATCTATTTTTCCAGTTGCTCTGACACAGCTGTTGGTTGCACAATCACTCTGAAGTTGATTAGATTAAAGAAGGATAGGCCTGCCTGCTCAGCATGAATGACAAACAAGAGTTTGTATGTATTCTAAGCATGTACTCTGAATATACAAGAGTCTATGTGTGTGTGCGCACACGCATGCTTCAAGACACAAATTGATTCCTTAAAATTTCATGCTACTGGATCAGAATGCTTGTGTTCTAAAGAGCAAGTTACTATGCAGTATTATACTTGTTCTTAGTTCCATGTGCTTGAGAATATGGGGCAAAATACTCAGCTACTGTAAATCATAGTTCTATTGACTTAGCTAAGGCCCATGATTATCTGATTTATGTGGCATTACTTTTAATTGCATTAACTGAGAAATAAACTAAACGACATGATAAAAGCTCTGAAAGCTTGCAGAGACAGATTTTCAAAAGGCAGAGAGGGGAATTAGATGCCCAACTCTGATTGAAAGTCAACTGGATTTTGTGCTTTTGAGATCCTTCCCTTTAGACTTTGATGTGGTACTTACTTATACAGAAAAGATCTCTTAAAGGCTTTTGATTTCAATCAGTTGAAAAATATTATTTATTTCCAAAGATATTTTCTTCTGTTTTAGAATGAGCATAGTACCTGTAGACATTGGGAAACTTACCACCTAGAAGACGGGTTCCCAGGTTGTCTCCGAATGCACTGTGTCTTAATAGAGACATTCTATTTGGAACACTTGTACTGACCAACTCCCTTCTAACAATTGCATAGCATCCTGTAGCAGCTACATCAATTGGTTACATGGCAAAGTGATATTAGGTAAGTATTTAAGGTATTTTTGGCTTATTTAAATTTATCAGCTGGAGACGAGAAGGACAGCAGCAGCATATGTCACTGACCACCTCTCCATGAACCATTAACAAGTGCTGTGTGGGAAACCAGTCATGCATGGATCTGTTTGAGAACCTGTAACACAAGTGACTGAAATCCTCTTTCTCCATAGAACAAGTACAATGGTAATGCAAAGTTTCCCTGCTTGATCCAGCTAATTCATCAGCCTTATTCCAGAGGGACCGCAGAGGCTCACCTCTCTGCTGCCCTCCCTGCTGAATGTACCATGTACAGGTATCACAATTGGCAACAGCGCCACCGGCATCAGCCCACTACCAACTTGACTGAGATTTTTAATGCTACTGAAAAGCTTTTTGATGGCAGTCGTTTGCGTGGACTGGAGCTGTGACACAAAGGCAAAATGATTATTTCATGTGTGGTCCTTTGAATTATAGTTGCCTGAGACAATTTGAAGACTTGGTTAAAATATTTATCTCATAAAGCATAATACTTCCATCCAACTGTGTCATAGTTACTTGATTAATGAGGCATTTTTCTGTGTATTAATTGCTCTGCTTAAACAGTAACATTTAAGTACTTGCGAACTTTGCATGGAACTAGGCCTGTGGATCAGTCTCTGTTTTGCTTATCACTTTCCTATTCAGAGTTGTAAGGCATTTTGAACAGTCCCTTCCTGAAGAGAGAGAACAGGCATTAATTGCCCTATAATACTTTACAAGGAGAAGGGAATATAATATATGATGCTGTAAACAGCTGTTCATAAGGCTTTTTTTTTGTCCTTGCTATTTCTTCAGTACTCAGCTAAACTGGAAAGGATATCATGGAAGCTAGCATATATTGAAAATCCTAGTTATCTGTGGATTACTTTGGGAACGTGAAACAAAGATTCATTGAAAAATTGCCTTCGATTTGTATATCGGTCTTTGTTTTGCTGCATTGATAAGGAACTGATATACAAAGGGGGAGAGAGAAAATATCCATGTAGAAAAATCATCTGTTCATTATTTCAATAATGGAAAGACAGAACACTTTCCTTTTTGAAAGTGCTGTAAGTAATCCGTCCAGCATCCCTGTAAGGTTGATAGACGAGTAGTAGTATCTCCGTTTTAGAGAAGGGGAAACTAGAACAGAGGTTCAGCAACTTTCTCTTGGCCGCATGAGAGTCAGGGTGGACCTGGTTTTAGAACTAAAGATTTCCTGGCTCAAGTCTTCTGTTTACACAACTGCATCATGCTCCTCTGTCTTAAACTGAATATTCAAGGACTCAGTGCACGTATAATAGGTGTAATCAAGATGTAAAACTTTGTACATCTCAGCGTGGAGATTCTATTAACGTATTAGATATTATATTACGTAGTTATTTGAAGATCATTTAGTACTGGCCAAATTGATCTAGTATTCATGTTTCATAATCTGGAACCATTGCCTACTTTTTAATTTAGAAAATTGTCTCTCTCCAAGATTTTATATCAAAATATGATAAGATGTTTAACCTGGACATTGATTTTGCCTGTGTTGGATTGAGAAGAGCCTTGGGATATTTGTGTAGGCTACCATGTAAGTATGATGTAGTGTTATTTTTATTTATTTCTTATTAAAACTTTTCCTTTTCTTTTATGTTAGTGATGCCTTGTCAGAGTGGAACACAGGGAATTTATTGTGTAACACCTGTTAACAATAGAGGGACTTGATTAATTTCCCACTCACGGTGCTGAGAATGTCCCCCTTTGTTGTCATTTTCTCAGGGTTATTACTCATTACCCCTATTCATTCTGCTTTGGTAGAGGTAAATAGTTTTTAATTCCCCAGCCCCCAAACCTTTTTAAAGTTCCTTTGAACAGCTTGTTGTAATTATGCCCCTCATTGAAAGCACAGTCATTATTCTCTGTTACCCTGAACAAGATTATCTGAGGCTCATTTTGATTTCCTTTTTTATGTTGTTTGTTAAATGTATTTCATTGAGAAATACAAAGCGCAAGTACAGGGACAATTGGAGACAGTGGTAAATGCAACAGTGAAACGTGGCTTGTATGTGTAGTTAGAGGTATGGCAGTGAACGTGTGCTGTGCCCTTGTCATTACAATAAAATAAGTGAATGCCAAAAGGATATAAGCAAGAAACTATCCAAGCCTGCTGTAAAACCTGTTATGAATAATTGTTACATACTGTTGAGCTGTCATTGTATCCTGAGCCTTAATAAAATATGAGGCAATATTTTTTTGCTATATCAGTAGCATTCTTTTGAAAAGTATCTGATGTTTATGGCATTATGAATGTTGTTCATAATGTTACATTGCAATATTATTACAACTTTTTTTTCTCCACTGCAGCTGCCTTAACATAACTTACTTACCAAAATTAACAACTTATTGGTAGTGTCCAGACTGCTGCTTCACTACAGGCCTCACCATTGCTGAGACATCCCAGTAGCCAGGCATTCAACTAATAACACAGACGGTTCCCGTGAGGCAAGGAAGGAGGGTACTTACTCTTCACTTCATTTCTCCCATTCAAATCCTCCACAAAAAGCTGTTCCTCCTTTAAAAAAATTTTTTTTTTAAAATCTTTTGCTAATTGCTCAGGCTGTTTAATTCTCTGGGAGTGTAGACATCCGGGTAATACCTGAGCTGATTCTTTGTCCATTCGCTGAATTTGCATCTGCTCGAATAACTGCAATACAGTAAGTAGGGCTGCTTCCTAGAAAGGCAGTAATTACTTATGCACTTGCTTCTTGTTGGGATAGATAATTGTATTTTAATTATCAGCTCTTGTAGAAATCACAGTTACTGTTTCCTTAGCTTTGTTACATCTAATCTAAACAGTCAGATCTTTCCAATGTTTCAGCCACAGCAAATAGATTTTGCTTATGTCTTTAATTTTCCCTTCTTATCTGCTCCCTTTATGTTGAGTAGCCTGAACTGATGCTTTTTTTTTTTTTTTTGGTAGTTTAACAATCTTAAACTGTTTGAATAATGTTCTGTTGGAAGAGATAGCTCAGTGATTTGAGCATTGGTCTGCTAAACCTAGGGTTGTGAGTTCAATCTGTGAGGGGGGGCTATTTAGGGAACTGAGGTAAAAACCTGTCCAAGGATTGGTCCTGCTTTGAGCAGGGGGTTGGACTAGATGATCTCCTGAGGTCCCTTGCAAGCTGGATCTTCTGTGATACTTCTCAATTGTTTTAAAGGAAAGGAGTTTATGAGAGAAGCAATTTGACTGATGAGTAATAAAGAGCTTACAAAGATTTTAAGAAATCACTGCAAATAATGTAGGACTTGGTGCTTACCTAGAACCAACACTAACATGAACTTCTGCTATGCTTTTATATTCTGCAGGCTGGTTGGTATATCAATGAGCATATACTTAATGGGGCAAGTTTTCAAACATAGACTCTGAGTTGCACCTGTAAAATACATGCACAGAACTGCACATGCAAACTCATTTAACCAGATATTTGTTTGCCTGAAACTCTTTCAGTTCCTATATGAATTTCTCATACTTCAGATAATTCAGAGATCAGATAATCAGGGGTTTACTTGTGAACTGGGCAATTATATACAAAAGAGCCTGCTTTGACATGCAGTTACTAGATGTACCTATAGATTTTACTACTATTTATTATTATTTTCTTGGGCATAAACTGAGAACGGGCTCTGTCTACATAGTAACTTATATATTCTCTCCTCTCCCACCTCCCAGTCTAGGTCAGGGGTCCCCAATGTGGTGCCCGGGGGTGCCATGGCGCCCGCTGGGGCATCTAAGTGTGCCTGCATACTGGCCAGCGGACGAGCATCCGCTGAAATGCCACCGACAAGCAGCGTCATCTAGAGGCGTTGGTGCCAAAATGCCACCGATTTTCTGCAGCATTTTGGCGGCAACGCCTCTGGATGCTGCTGCTTGTCAGCGGTATTTTGGCAGCGATGCCTATTGATGTTTCCACTTGTCAGCAGCATTTTGGCGGATGCTCGTCTGCCGCCATGGTCCTCCATGGCTTGTCGTCTGGCGCGCACCAGACAAAAAAGTTTGGGGACCACTAGTCTAGTGGTGGGGGGAAGAAAATATTAGTATCCCCTTTGTAAAGATGGTGATCTCAGGCACACGGCTTTAAGTGGTTTGCACAGAGCTGAAAACTGAACCCAGACAGTGTGGCCCAGTCCAGTAGATTAACCACAGGACCACCCTTTCTCTTAGAGTTTACTTGCAAATTGTATAGCTGCATACCCTGTGCTTGTTTAGTCATGTAATTACCAGATGTACACATGAGTTTTATTTGCTATCTACAGTATGGTCTATCTGGGTGACTGTAGTGATTACATGTACCGTTTTGGAGTGCATTTCAGGACTTGAGTTTTGTTGCATGTTTTAAAGATGTCCCCTCCTATCTGTATTTCTCCATGCTTTCTAGATCCTGACTCCACATAATTAAAACAATCATAAAAACAAAATAAAATACTGTGTAAATAAAGGAAGTTCTTCTTTATTATGACAGTTGGCAGATGCTGAATTTAAATTAAAATATGTATGATTGCTTTTCCAGATTCCATACACGCAGAGGCGGATCCAAATTAATCTTATGCCATCAGCTGAGGCAGACACCTCTCCCGTCCTCAGAGGAACATGAAAACAATCCCTCATGGAACTTAAGAGGCTGCACCTTAAAAATTATGTCAAGCCATTACATTTATAGGCTGTTTATGATGCTCATTACTACATACATGAGCACAGCAGTGAATTTAGCCTCAGAAGATACTTCTGTCTAAGGATTAACAGGATGTCAATGGCAGAGTCAGGGACAGAACCCAGATTTTCTGATTTCCAGTCCAGTGCCTCACCAATACAAGTAGCCTTCCTCTGTCCATCTCCACTGTTGTACTCTACAAGTGACCGCATAATGCATAGCTGTGAATGTGACCCCAGATCTGCAAGCAGCTTTGCATGTGAACTATACACTCCTCCCCAAGCCATTAAAATGTTTCATTAAGAGGATGTGCCTGGGTTATCACTTCAAATCACCACTTTCACATGGATGTAGCTATTTATTATTATTATTTATTTGTATTACCCTAGTGCATGAGAGTCCTCGTCATGGATCAGGACCCTATTGTGCTAGGTGCTGTACAAACACAGAACCAAAAGATGGTCCCTAGCCCAAGAAGCATACAGTCAAAGTGCAAGACAAGACTACAGATGAACACAGACAGGTGGGGAGTACGAATAAACAGTCTTACAATATTGGTCAGCCTGATAAGCAGTGGTCTGAGCACACCAACAGCCCTAACTGTTGTCAATGGTTTTGTAGGCATTACCGCAAAGGAAAGTTTTGAGGAAGGATTTGAAGGTGAAAGTTGAGGTAGCTTTATGATGTTCATCAAAACAAAAGGAAGCATAGGTAAAGTCAGGTACTAGAGAGCTCCTTAAAAATGATGGCTCGTGCTTCTAATTGAATCATCCATAAAATTCAAAGAAATCCATTGTCCCCCCCAGTTTACCCAACTTAATAAGCTGTGAGGAGAGTCTCATGTGGCTACTAACCCTTTGATTTCTGGACTCCATTTCAGATCTTCATTTCAGAAAGTTATTAGTTCCTTTTCTTTTATTTCAATATGTGTCAAATAGATTTATCACTTGTATGTATTTTAAGCAGGGCTGCTGGTACTGCCTATTATTAAGGTTGCTCGGCATGGGCAAAGAGACCAGAATTGGGATCAGAAGTCTGAGGAGTGGAAACTTGGACTGGCAAGGTCCAGTCTAGAGGGGGGGAGATCTTTCATTTGCTACCTCATTCTCAATAACTATTTCCTCCTGTTTGATCTTCTGCTTTTCATGGTTATACCTGTGGCACACTTCATATGCCATTACAGGTGCATAGAGTGGAGACTCGCTCTTATTTAACAGTAGTGTCTCTTTCCCACCAAGACCATGATGACTATTTTGGGGTCAGATTGCTGGAATTGTGAAGTCAGTACTGCACAGCTCTCTGAGCCAGTAGGCTTACCCTAAATAGTGACTACTCATTATTGCGAAAAGATTTTTTCCCCCTAAATGCCAAGAGAACCACATGCAAATAAGCATGTAGATATCACAGTGAAGGTTGCTGCACAGTACACATTCAAATTCCAGACAGGTAGGATGATGCAGAGGCTTAGAGATTTGCAACAGCTTTATGGTGACCCACAATAGCTAGAATGACAAGAAATCAGGACAGTTCTACAGAATATTTTTAAATATTAGAGAGGCAGGGTTGGTGAAGTAATATCTTTTATTGGACCAACTTCATTCAATTTTATTGGTCCAATAAAATATATTCTCTCACCTACTCTGTCTCACTCATATCCTGGCCCGACAGAGCTACAACAACACTGCAAACAACATAAATATTAGTATAGTTTGGGAACAACAGCTAAGCAGCTGATAAGGATTGACATTTTTAGCTAAAATAGTTAATGTGTCTGCATGAAGGCCAAGGCAAACCTTATTAATCTTGGCTCTTTCTAGCCATAAACGTACACTGTTAGGATACTGTGTGTACTCTGTGCACTGCATAACAATGTATTTTTCCAGTTGCAAAACGTGCCTATCATCTGGAGATGCTTGCACAGCCATTAAGACAATTACAACACAAATAACTGACACAATGTCAACCCAGAGAGGCTCAAGAAAATGGGTAATGCCATTCTCATAGCCAAAAGCCTGACTGACTGGATGAGCTCTGCAGTGTGTCCTGAAAGGTGAATTTGGGCTCTGTTAGACCAATGTGGGGCTCTGTTAGACCAAACTCTACACAGCTTCCATAGAAAATGCCTTGCCTGCCAGCCCAGTAGTTGAAATCTGGGAATTGCCTGCAAGAGCACCTCCGATAGTCTCAGCTATTATGGGGCACAGGAAGGAGGAGGAGGGAGGAGACGAAGATATCTAAGCCATACTCCTTTGTATATTGGTTGTCAATCAAGGAGACCATGACTTTATCATGCCCAATTCTGAAAGTAATCTGAAAGGAACAAGGAAATGTGAAGACTGCAGCTAATTCCTGGAGATTTTACATAGTATTACACCACAAAGATCTATGTTAAGAAACATTATTCAAGTTGCAAAGTCAAGCACTCAAAAGTTAGGAAATGCCAGAATTAAGGTTTCCCGTTCAACATTTCCAGTTATGGAGTCCGTTGTGCTATGATACAGTCTTAGTTGCATGATCACATTCTTCTTGTTTTTTTCTTCTTTGTTAATATAGATTTTTGTGTGTAATTTCCTAGGTTTTCAAAAAAGCACATTGAAAAAAGAAATTGCACCCTGTGGCATCATACTGATACTCATTGGTTCATCAACTGGGTTGGAACCTTTAGATCCACCACACAGAACTCTGTCACTTGAGCTAATGGAGTAACTGATAGCAATAGTAGTTTGTTGTCCTCTGTGTGGACCAGCATTAAAGGAGAATGCCAGTGTGTTTGCCAGTGTATTTCACAGATACTTGCTGACAACAGAGGGATGATTCTGGAGCAGAGTGAATTGTAATGGGCACAAACTCATCTGCCCATCTGCCCCAAACTTTTACCCCTCCCATCCTGTCCCTTCCAACCTGTCCCTGTGGCATTCCTACCTCGTCCCAAGCCAATTTTCATCTAGCCAGCCTCAGTCTCAGTTCCACAGGCTTCTCAACCCAACCTTAGTCTCCCCCCACAGGAAGTTCTAGTCTCACTCCTGCAGTCCCAGTCTCACCCAACTCTCATTCCCAGTTTTTTCTCCCTGCCATTCCCAGTTCTCTCCATGCTCCCAGTCTCCTTGCCCAGCCAGTTCCAATTCTTTACCCCTCTTCCATCTCCTCATCCAATCTGTTTCTCTCCACCATCCTGTCTTCCAGTCCCAAACTTCCTCCTAAGCTTCTTGTTCAATCTCAGTGTGTCTCCCCCCAACCCCGACCTCCTTGTCACTTTCCCTTGCCTAGCAATGCCAGTTCTCCCCCACATCCTGACTCCTCACCAGATCTGTCTGCCTTCCCTCCTCATTCCCCTGCCCATTACACTGGGTCTCAGTCCCGCTTTTCTTGCCCACTAACTTACAGCATCCCCCTTCACTCCTCATCTTATCTCCGTCTACCCCTATTTACTGTCACCCAGTCTTTTCTGCCTCCTCAGTTCCCTCCCTGACTTTCAGTCTCAGTCTCTCTGCCCAGCCAGTTGCATGTCCTCCTGGCTCCCAGTCTTCCCTCTACTCCCAGGACCAGTTTTCACTTCCTCTGCTGGCAGTTGCAGTCTCTCTCCCTCCCAGGATCCATGTCTCAGTCTATTCCTCCTTCCCTGCTTCCCAGGTCAAACGCTTGTCCCCTCTACGTTCACATCAGGCAGCTTCATCCTCTATGCTGCTTGGGCCCGGCAGAGTGAGACTGCAGAACAGAGGAGTCTTAGTGAATGGACAGCTGGGAGAGGCAATGGGCTAAGAAGAAAGGGAGATGGAAACACTGAACATGAAGAGAGAAGGGGCTGAAATTTTCAAAGGTTCCTAAGAGAGTTAGCTGCCAGATTCCTGGCCCAAGTAAGAAGGGAAGGAAGGCAGACAAGCCAAATCAGAAAAGAGTCATCTTAAAGAGCAATGGGTGTTAGGTGAAGAACAACTAGGATTTAAGGAATTTGTGAGAGGGGAAAATGCATCATATGAAGATGACTTTGTGAATTAAGGGTGGTGGTGGGAGGAAGCGAGTCAGAAAAAGGAAGGAAAAGTACCATAATTAGCATTTGACTCTTTATAGTAAATGAAAACCTCCAACCACTGTGAATTTTCCTGGCCTTTTGACAGGCAAGTGGTAGCTTTTGCTCCTCTCCAGCCCTAATGTGTGTATATGTTATGTATCCACTATCATTCTTGTTCTGGAAAGTTGACATGTATGGGTTTGGGAAGTTGAACATTTATACTTTATGGGCTGCCTTGAATGGTATATAATGGATAATGAGTTACACTACAGCTGACAAAATACAGATTTCCCCAACCAAACATATTCAATTCAATACATTTTCTTTGGTTATGATGGACAGTAACCTGGCGTGACATTAAGTTTAATTTTGCATGGCAGGTTGCACTGGTCCTGTTGTAGCTGGAAGCCATTTGTTACATAAAATGCCATCATCTATAGAAAAGAGTGTTGCTCAACTGTGTTGAGCAAAAGAAGACTCAGTTTATGCCCCCAGCAGGAGGGGGACTAGCTTAAATTTTTTTGGTCCTTTCATGTACATCTCCACAAAGCAGATACTTTCTCATTTTGCTGGATAGGAAATAACTGAAGAGATTTTTCCTTTTCCTTTACAATTTGTTTTAAAATCATTACACATAAGTGTTTGATTCTGTATTAATAGAAACTTAATTTCTCTTCTAATACAATGAGAAACTTTTCGTGCTGATAACATTGCTCTTGAGGCTCAAGTAAATGTTTTCACATGCTTTCCACTTCCCTTCCTGATTGTGTTTAGGTGGGAAAGAAACACTAACATTTTTTCCACGTCCAAGATTCTGGTTAACTATGTCTTGTATTTTTTATTTGTTTACAAAATACTTTATATGGTATAAACTGTGAATAAATACAGGGCTTATTTGGCTAGAACTGTAGACAACCCAAAAAGCAGTTCTGCATTTCCTACCCTGACAGTTCAGTTTAAAAGAGACTGCAGTTACTTAACAGAGAACTAGTTGAAAATGTTTTTTTTTCCTGAAAACCTTTTTCTGTAGGCCTTTTTAAAAAGGATTAATCTCATGTTCAGAAATGTTTGCAAACATTTTGTATGTAGTGATTTTTTTCATTTATTCATTTTTAATTTAATTGAATGTTAATTTCTCTTCTTTTGTCTTCCTTTTTTCCTTCCTTTTTTTTTCATTTTGACACTGAAAAAAGATGGGGAGAGAAAGCTGGCAGGGAGGAAAAAGCATAAATCGAGGAACCAAAAATTAAACCATTTTTTTAGTTTTAATTTTATTTGGGGTTTTGTTTTTTAAAAGTAAAATAAAAAGAACGCAAACATTTTAAATAAATTTTCATTTTCAAAACAGGCCATTTTTTTAACCAAAATAGAATATTAATGTAGAGTACTGTCTTTTTTAAAAAAGAAGTCTGATTCAGGAATTGAAATTGTATGGGAAGGCTTATTTTGGCCTTTTTTTCCCAGCCAGAGTTGTGTGAACAAATCATTTGGTGGACAAACTTAATCTCGGAGGGACGGCGGCTGGTGGAGGGACAGAGAGAGTGGGGAGGTGCCTCTCACAATGAGTAGTATTAGTGGCAGATGAAGAAGAGTGGAGAAAAAATTGAAAATGTTATATTTAATGGTAGTGAAACTTACCCTGAAGTGACTATGCACAGCTCTATGATTATTTTTTTTCCAAGAATCATGACTGACCAACATTAATAATTTGTATTTTAGTAGTGCTTGTGTGCCCTACCAAAACTGAGGAAGGCACCAATGTGCCAGATAATGTACTAACATATAGTAAAAGATCCTGCCCTGAAGAGCTTCCAGTCTAAATAGAATCATAAAATATCAGGGTTGGAAGGGACCTCGGGAGGTCATCTATTCCAACCCCTGCTCAAAGCAGGACCAGTCTCCAACTATTTTTTTTTTGCCCAGATCCCTAAATGGCCTTCTCAAGGATAGAACTAACAACGCTGGGTTTAGCAGGCCGATGCTAAATAGACCAGACAGACAAAAGTGGGAAAGGAAAACAGAGTGGGGAAAAGACTTCTTCAAGGTCATACAGCAGGTAGAGGTGGCAACAGAACACAGGTTTCTTGATACCTAGGGCTTGTTCATGTGAGGAAATTTACTGGCATAATTATTGCAGAATGTCCACAATGAGGAGTTATGCTGGTAAAACTGTAAAGGTATAATGATATCATATAATTACACTGGTAAATTTCCCTGTGTAGACAGGCCTCCAGTTCTGGATCTTAACCACTAAACCATACTGCATGGAAAAGCTGATCTCTGAAGTATTATTGCTGGCAATTAAACAAAACCAGGTTTAGTAAAGGAAAAACAAAAGAAAATCTTGCTTAGTCTAGGAGAAAAGATGACTTCTTTTAACTTAGTCTGGAGCTCTGTCTATTCCTGCTCACCTCTATTCATAGCCCTACCCTGCCCACTAGTGAGCCATTTTCACTGAGTTCCCTGTTTTAAGGCCTAGTGTTCCTGACTACCCTTAGGCTATGTCTCTAGTGATGGGTAAACCTGCAGTTATACTCTAGAAAGCCTCCAAGTTCACTGCTACTCTCTCAATGACAATTAATTGCCTGTGTTCTTAAGTGTTTATAGGTCCCAGTAAACAGGCAGCATATTTATGTCCCCCATTACCTTCAGCAATAAACTTCCGTAAGAAAAAAAAATCTCATGTTTCCTGATTACAAAATTATTTTAAGTAAACGGAGAGAATGAAGAAAAGACACTGGTAAGCAGGACTTTGAATGAGAGAGGTGGGATTTGGAGAATTCTCTCCTAATATAATAGTGCTGTAGTATTGTACAGTATTAGTCAAACACACTACAGCTTACAGTAGTGACACTGCATTGTTCAGACTGTAGAAAAATGGTTTAGTCACTGGAACAGACATAATATTTGCTAATCTGGGATGATTTGGTGCTGCTACAAGAAATAGGACCTTGGGAATGCAAATATTCTAATCTCTTTGAAATTGTAATGTTTTCTCAAAGTTTTGGAATAGCAATGAGTAACATAATTAAGGGTACTACAGTGTCACTTGACCAGTATGGCCCATCCTTGGATCTCAGGGGTCCTCACATTGTGTTTCTCTGCCGTCAGGCCACTGTACTCATGAATCGTATTCTAGGCTCAAAGAGCTTGCAATCCATTCATCGACAATTTAGTCCACCATGTATCAGCCTTTGAGAAGTATTGACTGTTTCCTAAGTGATACACTATCCAGTCTACCACCCTTACAGACTGGAAACTCTCACATGGTAATACCACCTGTCTCACAGGTTGTTACTGACATCATTCCATCATGCCTTACAAATGATGTAATGGTTGTAAAGCATTTTGAGATCCTTAAAGTGAAGAGTTATAGATAGAAGATAAAGGCAGTATTGTTATTTATTCGTTTGCTATTGTGTTGGTTAGATCCTAGGGGAAAAGGTTGTTTACCATAACTGTATTCCTTCAATATAAGGAGCTTTTGGGGCTGACAACAATTTGTTGATTATATAGTTTTGTTTTTCAGACTAGAGAGTGAATCTGTTAGAAAATATTAGCAAAAAGTAGTATCAATGAAGCCAGGTTCTCGAGTGAATTCACTGTGTAAATTGAAATCAGTGTGTTATGTGAATCAATCAGAAGATGCCCTGCCTGTCCTCCTGCCATTCTCTGCTGTTCTTCAAACATGGAAAAACAGCACAGTCAATGGAAATCTTTGAGCTTTGTTGATTTTAATTACTAAAGTATTAGAAGAGAGAGACAAAAAGGCCAATTAAATGGGACAGTATTCCAGTACTGCTAACCCTGCATGCTCCAAAGTCACAAGTTAGAGCCAGTGTTGTATGCGGTGTAGTTGTAGCCATCTTGGTCCCAGGATATTAGAGAGACAAGATGGGTGAGGTAATATCTTTTATTGGCCCAACTTCTGTTGGTGAGAGAGACACACTTTCCAGCCACACAGAATTCTTCTTCAGGTCTGGGAAAGGTACTCTGAGTGTCAGAGCTAAATGCAAGGTTGAATAGATCATTTAGCATAAGTAGTTAGCCCATATTCTAAGGGATCCTTCAAGGTAGAGTGGCAGAGGTGTTAATGGGCCACTTTACTTTGAATGGTCATAAGTTAAAAATGTTTTTGAGCTGTCTTCTGATATTTTTTAACTCTTCTTGCCCCCACCCCAAATGTGTGTATGACAACTAGTATGGCCAGTTTATACCAATTAGTGCTTGCAGTGAGAAATACCATTTTGGCCAGCACATCCCTACATCAGTCAACTCTGCACCCCCAGCCACAGATAAGTTTTTGAAACCCCCACAGCAACTCTGTCCACACAGCCCCACAAAACCCTGCACCCCTGTTTCCTCTCCTAAGCCTCACATTTGTCCCTTGCTCCCCAACCAGTGGCGGATTAACAAATTTGGCGCCCCTAGGCCCTCAAAAAATTGCCCCTCCCCCTGCCAGTTCACCTCTGCTCCCCTGCGGTAAGCCGAGGAGGGAGAAGGGGAGTTGTGGCGCGCTCAGGGGATGGCAGCAGTGGAGCGGAGCTGAGCTGGGGTGCGGAGCAGTTCCTGACCTCCCCGGGTTACTCTCTGTGCCCGCAGGCCCAAGCTCACCTCTGCTCTGCCTCCTCCAAGCGCACCGCTACTCGCTTCTCTTTCTCTCTCCCAGCACTTTTGTGCGGCAAGCCTGGCAGGGATGTGGAAGGAGGAAAGTGCAGCACGCCTGGGGGAGGAGGCGGGCTGGGGATTTGGGGAAGGGGTGGAGTTGGGGAGGGGTCACGAGCAAATTTGCCACCCTTGCAAATTTGCTGCCCTAGGCCTAGGCCTTGTTGACCTAGGCGATAATATGCCGCTGCCCCCATCTTATCTTTGCTCTTCCTAAATTCCAGGGCATCTTCACAGCCCTCTCCTAATCCCAGAGTGGGAAGGGGTAACAACTTTAGAAGTTGTTCTCTCACACACCCTCCAAGTGGGGTTCTCCTCTCTCTTTCCCAGGCCTGCTGTTCTGCATTGGAAAGGATGAGAAAGGACAGGGTGGGGGGGAGCAGGAAGTGAGAGAGAAGGAGGGGGAGAACAAAAGCCACCCTAAATTCCTTCAATCTCCCTCATTTCTTGTGCAAACAGAGTTTGAGTGCTCCCTCTCCCCCTCGCTTACCTAGAAACATCTCTGGGTTTCTGAGGGGTGAGGCAGAGAGAGCTCTGCTTGCCTCCTATAGAAGCTCTGATTGTCTTTTCTTCCCCAGGAAGTGGGGAAAGCAGCCAGTCAGAAGGGGTTTTCACATTTCATGCATGCTGGAGCTTCGTACCAGTCTGGCACCAAGCAGGGGCTAAAATCCCATTACTCAAGATAAACTTGTGAAGGTTGGCAACACCAGCATCTCACGTAGCCATTTTTAGTCTAGATCCCATTTCTGGGGTCAGATCCAAACTCCCAGTAGGAGTGCTTTAGGGAAGGAAATGTCTACAAGGATCTCATCCTAGATGTTTCCACCTCTACGTTCCGTTACCCTTTTGAGAGGGGAGGAGTTTTCCCTCTCCTTGAAAATATTGTGTGGCTCATCCCTGTCCTGGACTGATCCCCAGGGAGCATCATGAAGGCCCTGTGCCTCTGCAGGTGCACTGGCCCCCAGAACCAACCTCTCTGCTCGTTTCCCTGGCAGCATAGCTCTGTCAGACCTGTTCTGCAAGGGACAATCCTGCCTTCAGCAGCCCGCAGCAAGAGAAGTTTATGGAAAAGATCATGTCGGCTAAGGAGGATGTGCTTACCCCTTCTCCCCATATGTGGATCCTGGGCCCATGAGGTACCCTTCACGTGACCCAAAGAAAGTGTGTGTGTGAGGGACAGGATAGTGCCGCCTTGAGGGGAAAGATCTGTGAATGGAGGGTCACCAACCTCTAAGAGTAGATCTCAAGGAGTCTGAGTCCGTTTTTTCTGCTGCTGCTTTTTTTTCTTTTTTTTAAATTTTATAAGTCTTCTGTCTATCACGTGATAGGTAGCATCTGTGTGTATTGCTGTTAGAATTTCAGTCAGTGATGTTAAAGCAAATTAGCTTGATAAACGAACTATTAAATAGCAAGATTCTACATTCATAGACATAGTTTTAAGGTCTCTGGACTGCATAAATTGACAGATCTAGAAATAAAATCAGTATTCTTCTTGTAACTCATTGTAAACAAGCTGTCAAGCATCACTACAGTCTCCTTTGAAAATAGCTTTGATGAGTAAATAGAGTAGAATAAAAGCAGAGACAGTGTCAAAAACGTAAGCCCAAGATAATTGTTGTGTTTTTTTTCTTCACCTATTATATTTCTTTAGTTGTTGGCAGCTGTCTTTCTGCTGCTAAACAAGAACATTTTTCTTTAGTTCCTGCTTAGACAGTTTTGACATTGTTTTGATGCAAGTTAATGCTCCCAGAATATACATTTCTGCTTTTAAGGAGCATGGGGTTAGAATTTCTTTGAATTCCTCCTTGATTCAGCTAGGTGGGAATCAACAAGACTTCTGTGTTAAAAGCTAAAATCTGTAGTTTCTTGTACACAAGGCTTTATTTTTTTTTTTGAAAAAGTGTGTGTGTGTGTGTGTGTAGAACTGCATTTTAGCAAATAAGAAAGCTATTGAATTATTTTCTCCTGCTGGGAGCATCCTTTTTCACCTTTCTTTTCTCTTCACCTACCTGGTTAGGAATGGGAAAATTTACATTTTACGAAGTGAAAAACCAAATTAATTCCTCTATCTCTGCTTCCCAGGAGAAGCATTTTCTTTCTCTTCGTGTGTGTGTGTGTGTGTGTGTGTGTTTGTGCCAGTTAGCTTTTACCTGCTTTGAGCTTTTCAGACATGTCTTTGGTTGAGTTAATATCAGTAAGGTGGTGACTCTTCTGGCATCCGTCTCAGAATTTATGTAGCTGTCAGATTTACAGTTGGTTTGTTCCAATGTATTTTATTTTATTTCTAAATTTTCTCTTGGAGATATTCTTGTTTCTCTGTATATCTTGTGAAATCCCCCCATGTTGGGTGATGTGTATGGTAATTCCTTTTCAGGTGCACTGGAACTTGGCTTGCTTACCAGCTTCCCATGACTAGCTCCATTATTGAGTTGATAATGAGCATCTAGTAGGAGAGAAAAAAGTTGTGAAGTTAGTCGCCTGTTGCTTATTGGGATTGAACTGCTTGTTTTTTCTTTTGTGTAACATTTATACTTAACACTCACTGGCAAACTGCTATTTCAGCTTGCAAGTGGATTCAGTTATTCAAATGCGCTGGCCAGAAAATGAAGGGGATTCTATTTAAACAGTGTACTCCCAAGTCATAGATGATCTTTTTGATGTCTGTATTTTGCAAATGGAAATTTTCCATTTTCCATCATCAGTATTCTTTCAGAGGCAGCATTATCGAGGCTGCTTTTTGGCTGGTTATTTGCATTTTTCCTTTCAATACTGAATTTCCTTACTTTCTCTCCCAGCCCCACCACTTTCATATCAAATTCCCATTTTGATTCCCTTCACTTCTTTGTCTCATGATTAAGGGCTCAGTCCTGCTGAGTGCCAACGATGAGCTGACTTCAGTGAGAGTTAAAAGTGCTCAGTACCTTGTAGAATCCAGCACTAAGGGAGGTCTACTCCATCTGTGTAAAGCTTGAATGTTTCAGCTCTCTACATGGAGAATATGGAGAGGATAGGTAGCTGAAATTCACCTCTTCAGACCAGTTAACAGAACTTCTGGAATAGCAGCTACACCCAGCTTGCCCTGGTTAAGCAGGTTGTTTAGGCCACTGGATCTGTGTAAATGTGAATGCCTGTGCCACCTCCTTCCCACTTCCTATCCTTTATTGTGGGTCTGTGGTAGGAACCCATTCCGCAGCATATAACTGGGATGTGGGCACCCCTCTGTGACTGCTCTGCTCACAGCTCCCTTGTAAAGTTTAAATGGAGAACCTTGCACTGGTCTTCTGCCCTAGAGGAGAAATGGGGAAGCAGCCATTATGTAATGAGCTTAGAAAGAATGCAGAGGGACTGAAACACTGAGGGCTGGATTCTTCTCCCTTTGACATCAATGGGAGTCTTGCTTTTGTCTTCAGGTCTCCAGGACCTGATCCTCTGAGACTGGGACAGGGTTCATAGGCCTGCGACTTGGCCTCAACCATGTGTTGAGTCCTGAATTAGTCTGTTAATCTAACGTACTTTTATGAGCCCTATTATTGCAGTATCTGAGCGCCTCAGTCTTCAGTATAGTTATCTTCACAACACCCCTGTGGGGTAGGGAAGTACTATTATTCCCATTTTACAAATGGGAGAACTAAAGCACAGAGAGGATAAGTGACTTGCCCATGGTCACACGGGCAGTCTGTGGCAGAGCAGGGAACTCATGACCTTTTGTATCTTATACGTGGCCTCTAAATCAAGCACTGTCTAGGTGGATCTTGCAATAGGACTTTTGTCCTTAGTTACTGTAGGTAGGTTAGCTTGTAAAGAGAACATAATTGCACAGTGTCTTAGGTTATGTCTTCACCATAGCCTATGTTGGCAAAACTTATGTTGCTCGGGGGCATGAATATTCCACCGCTCCTCCCCCAGTGACATAAGTTACGCCAACATAAGTGCTCATGTGCACAGCGCTGTGTCTGATCAATGCATGTGGCCATGGTAACGTAGATGGTAACTGGTTTAAGCCAGGTCTATACGTACAGCACTGCAGTGGCACAGCTGTACTTGCACAGACTGCAGCACATGTGGTGAAGATGCTCTCTGCTGAAGAGAGAGAGCTCTCCCGTTGGCAAAAAAAAAAAAAAAAATCCCTGTCCGCGAGTGGCAGAAACTATGTTGGCAGGAGAGCTTTGCCACTGCAGCACTGCACATATAGACATGGCCTTAAACTAGTCAGCAGCTCCATTATCATGGCCCTGTGCATAGAAAATAGTGTTTGATCAATAGGACAGAAAAGATTCAAGACCTAACCCTGTCTTGACTGACACTACATTATGCCTCTTGGTGGCTGTTGCTGCTGCTGCGGCTTATTTATTTTTATCACCATAAAGCTTAGAATCCCTAGTCAAGGGCCAGGGCCCCATTGTTCCAGATGCTGTACAAACAGAGAGCAAAACAACAAAGAATTTACAAACCAAGTATTAGGCAAAAGACAAGAGAGGTATAGAGACAAACCAACTGGAGAGTACAAGGGAACAGCGAGACAATACCAGTCAGCATGCTCGGCAGCGATCTAAGCACACAACAGCAGCATGTTTTTTTGTAGGCATCTCACAGCAAAGGAGAGTTTCGAGGAGGGACTGAAAGGTGGATAATGAGTTAGCTTTGTGTATGTTTACAGGGAGCTCCTCCTTAGCACGAGGGTCTGCCTGGGAGAAAGCAAAAAGGTGCCTGCTTGAACATTTAAGAAGTGAGAAAGAGCTGGCATCATTCCTCAATGAGAGGTAGGAGTCGATATTTCAATAGTGAATGAGAGATGATAGGTTGTCAAGGGTGTTGAAGGTGAAGACAAGCAGCTTATGTTTGATATGACAGAGTAGGGAGAGTCCATGGAGGGATGCAAAAAGCAGGGCAACATGGTCAAAGCGACAGGCTAGGAAAATTCTTTGCAGCAGCACTCTGAATGGATAGGAACGGGGCAAGACTGCATTTGTCAAGGATGTTGCAATTGGCCAGCCACGATATGATGAGATTTTTAGCTGTGTAGAGAGGAAATGCTGTATCTTAGGGCATGTCTACACCAGGACTGACTGACCATGGCAAGCTGGGGTGTAAATCAGCAGCGCTCCAGCATGCCATGTGCTAACTGTCCTACTGTAGTGGACTACGAGTTTCCTAGTGTTCATCGATGTATCGTGGTTTGAAACAGCAGAAGGTCAAAAGTCACTAGAGAACTTGTAGTGTGCATCAGCAGGGGCCACACACACAGTGCATGGCCCTCTGGAGTGCTGTAGATTTATACCCCAGCTTGCCAGGCCATAAGTTCTTGTGTAGATGTGCCCTTAGAGATTTTATGCAGAAAGAATCTACAAGATTTAGGTGTAGCCTGGATCTTGAGAGGAATCTGCTCCAAGTAAAAAATGAGGCTCAGGTTATGGGCCTCAGTGACAGGAATGGTAATGGTGGTGTTGATCACGAGGGACAAGAGAGGAGATAGCTGGAAGTGCTTGGGGAGGAAGACTATGGGTATGTGTACACTGCAGTTAAAAACCTGTGTGCCAGCTGGCTTGGGCTAAAGGGCTGTTTAGTTGCAGTATAGATGCTTGGGCTGGAGCTTGGGCTCTAGGACCCTGCGAGGTAGGAGAGTCCCAGAGCTCGGGTTGCAGCCTGAGCCCAAGCATCTATATGGCAATTAAATAGCCCCTTAGCCTGAACCCTATGAGCCTGAGTCAGCTGGCACAGGCCAGCCACAGGTGTTTAATGGCAGTGTAGACACTCTCTGTTCTAGTCATGTTGAGTTTGAGCTGACAGCTAGACTCCATGAACAGATGTCAGAAAGAGTGGCTGAGATTTTAAAAATTAGGCTAATAATGGCTGTTGCACTCTAGCTTTATAGCTATCACACTGTCAAAAACCTTTCTGAACCTACGTTGTGCTACTTTAGCAGAGCCCTAGCAGTTGCAACTGAAAGTTCTTACCAGTGGAAAATTAGAGAATATATACCTAAAACTCGGTAATTATTCAATAGAATTATGCCTTCATCCAAAATATGTCTGGACTACATTAATTTGTGTAGAAAATACCAGTGGCATTAGAGCATTTTGTTGATGGAAATACTTGCTATCTAGCAGAAACAGGAAATTGCTTAGTTTGTACAGATTAGAGTATGACTTGGTTTTGTACTTAGCATTACAGATATTAGAGATGGAAAAGACCTGTTTACATGTATAGTTCATCACTTAGCCATTACACGTGTCTTTACTATAGTATTGTATATTTTTCCAGTGCTTTGTCCAATCTACTCTTCAATGTTTGTGATAGGGCTTCCTGTACTTCCCTTTTGAGGAATCATTTGGTGAAATGTTGTGGCCTGTGTGCAGGAAATCAGACTAGATGATCAAAATAGTTCTTTCTGGCCTTAAAAAAAATCTATGAATGTTGGAAAGTCTATTATACATTTAAATTGATCCCATCTCAGTCAGGAAGTTTTTTCTTTTATATTTAGTCTTAATCTTTCATATTTATGATTTCATCCCATTACTCCAGGATACACAGGGCTTTCTTCCCCTGACCTAGCTTTTCAGAGTCAGATTCCCTATAGATGTACGGCTATCACAGTTTCAGAAATCTTTTTGGACCTACTTTGTGTTACAGGATCAAGCCCTTAGCCTCTCTGAGTCTGTTTACACATCTGTAAAATGGAGATAATAAAAATCACCTACTCATCTCACAAGAATGTTGTGAGAATTAACAGTTAACATTTGTACAGTACAGTGCTTTGGAGATATGGGGCAGATTTTCAAGTGCTTGGCTCCCACAATTGGAGCCAGATTTTTGAAAGAACTCAGAACCTAGTAGCTTCCATTGCATGAGGCAGAGTGCTGTTTTAGTACTAAAATGAAAAAATAGCCACTGAGGAAGTGAAACCAGGCGTTCTGGGATTGCAGTGATTCACACATGTGCATCACACTTTTGCTCTGCCTCTCGGTTTTGTTGCACCTTTTTTGCTGGTGTAACTGGCAGGCTGTGGAGATGTATACGAATCCTTGCTCAACTTAATGCCATGCTTGCTTACAAGAACAGCAGTCTGACAAAGCAGAGTAGAATGTGATGTTTGCGTGCCTGTGTCACGTGCAAGTGTGTGCCCACAAACCAAAACACAGCCAGCAGGTCTAATTTTAGAGCTTACCAGCCTTGAGAAGCGTCCCTTTAAAGATATAATTTTCCCTCTAAAAACAATTTGGTTGATAATACAGCTGCTGACAATCCTGCTGAAATAGTACATATGATTTAAATAAAAACAAAGGTAACTGTAAATTAAAAAAAAAGAAAAAAGAAAAAAGAAAAAAGAAAAAAAAAGAAAATAGTGAGGCCACTAAACAAAGATCCACAACTTAAATGATGTGTCAAAGGAATAGGGGATTTTAAAATTTAAAGCTGGGATTTGTACACACAATAAGACAAAGTATATTGATTTATTTATTTGTACAGTGCCCAGAAATGTTACAGGTGATTTATATACATATAAAGTAGGTCCCTTCAGATAAATAATATTCAAAACTTTTGCTTAAGTTGGTCAGAATTAGCTTGAATCTCTTGCAAGCCTTCTCTCTTTACTCAGGCTTTTAGGGAGCAGTGGTAACGTTTATGGTGCAGATGTGTGAGACTGGTACTTCTGGGTGCTGTGGGATGTTGCTAGGGGATGGTGTAATGGATTATCTGAGGTTTATGAAGAGTATTTTTTAAATTATATTAAAGTCATGGAAAGCTCAGGAGAGGTGATCCCCTCCCCCACTTTGTTATAAATCTAAATAGAGAAATGGCTGAAACAAGTCTTAATGTACTGGATCTGTCAAAGTGAACACTTAATATGCATGCCTCTTTTTACCCCGTTTGTTTCTGTGCAATGGTAGATTATTATACAAATTAGTTTTCTGCTGAAAACAATTCCATGTTGGAGAATCTGTTGCTGATCTACTAATAGACTCTGTGACCTTGTGGGTTATTTGTTTCTTTCTTTTAGCAGCGTCACAAAGTATCAACAGTTCTCCTTTTTTAAAGGCTCATCCTTTGCAGCAATTTCTTTGAGTCCCAGGTATTCTGTGCTCCTGGTTTACCGTTTGGCTGGTTTGTTCTGTGGCTTTGTGAAGTGCAGAATCCACTGCCGGTATTTGAAGTTCCCCGGGTTCAGTTACACCAGCAAGCGCTGCTGTAAAATTGCTTTGCTTTCCGAGATAGCCAGCAGAGGGAATCGGGACTTTGCTTGCAGCAGGGCTGAAAAAAGCAGGCTGTTTCTTCTTGGAGGAAATACTGCAGCCTTCTGGACTGCGTCTGCTTCTCGAGGGAGAGGCTCACTGTAGTTCCACCCACACCGGCTGGAAGGAGGGGGTTTGAATGAAAGACAAGACAAGCCCTAAACACCATGTCACACCGTGAGAGGGGCAGCAGCAAGTAGGCTGTGGGAAGCTGCTTTTTTATTTTATTTTTTTAAATCATAAAGGGGAGGGAGGTTGGGGTGAGGAGGAAGAGAAAGAGGAAAAGCTGGTCTGCAGCGGTTTGGAGTTCCACTGTCTTGCTGATTTCTCTAACAGGACTTTTTTTCTACAGACACTGGCAATTGACGTTACTACAGACAAGCTGGCTAGGAAAGAAAACGCTGTATCCTGAGTGCAGGAGGGCGTGGGGGGGGGGGGGGGGGGGGGGAAATACCCTCAGAAAAGCTAATTAAGCTATTAGCCAGATCGCCGCTTTACGAACAGGAAGGAAATCCAAACTATGTTCCCAAACAGCATTTTTCTATCTGTGATTTTCAATCAGTGGTATTTTTTGTTTGGGAGTGGGGGGGGGGGGGGAACAAAACAAGATTATTTTTTTTTTAGCTCTGTCTATATTTTGTTTTTGTTTTTTATTCTTGCTGTGTTGGACCTTGTGAGCAGTAGAAGGCAAGGAAGTCTCGAAAGCCTCCTCAGTCATCAGTACTGTCAGGAATAGTGGTTTAAGAGGAAGAAAGGCCTGGGGCACTACACCCTGTCAACGAGTTCCCTGCATCGGAGATAAAGATTCCAGCTACATGGGCAAACGCTTGGAACAGCAACCAATGTACCCTCAGTACACTTACTACTACCCTCATTATCTCCAAACCAAGGTATGGTACAGCAGTTCCCTGCCTGTCCAGCAGTGTTAATATGATATTATTATACACTTAGTGAAGGATGGATGGTGGAGTTGCATAAATTAGAGGGTTTTGTTTTGTTTGTTTTTGTTTTTCCCCTTGAATTCAGTATCATGTGGGGCAGAGCGAATAGCCAGAAACAGCAAGGTTGGGCTTTATACATTTACTTATTAATTTTATTTTGACTACTGTCTTTAGTTAATCCCTTTAATGCCCCTCTCCCTACAAGAAATGTGGTTACTATTATTGAAGCAAGTATACATGATTATGGCATAGGCTGGAGATGGTTCTGGACAGCATCAGGCATGCAAATACCGTTTCAGTCATCTATGCAATTTATTTGGCATTCAAAAGCATTGTGCCATTAGCAAAGAGACAGTGGATACTGAAACTTTTCATCGGTGAAGTCTGAGATGCTGTGGGGTTCTGGGGTGAACAAGGCGCTAATCTACTGTAAATCTTTTGGAGTTTGCTCTGATGTATTGAACTGCTTTTAATGTTGCCTTAAATATTGAGGATGATCTGGCTGCGTGCTGCTACATTTGATAGGGCTAGAAATACATAGTAGCTACTCTCAGAAAAAGCACCAAACATGGTTTCATTTTTTTCAATGTCAGTGGCTCTGAAAGGCTGGTCTGCATCTCCCAACAAGACTAAATGAAGTCAATGACACCTGGATTTTAATTAGTTAAATAATGCTTTGCTTTTCCTTAATGGCATTGTACCATAATCTGCTGCCCAAAAGAGTCTTCTTTGCATCCAGTGGACAGTAACAAAACCAACTTTGCAAACCAGTTAGGGCATCATAAAGAAAATTACTGTTATGAAGTGCAACCTCACGACCATAGATTAACTCTTTGAGCCAATGAACTAACATTCTTGTTTTTTAAAAACAAACAAAAAACCCCAATAACCTCCACCCCGGGGGGGAGGGGGGTTACTTTTGGTCTCATACACGTTGAGCTAGTTATTATTGAAAGGCCAGGTTACATTTCCTTGCCAATAAAATTACTTTTCTGTTAATGATTATAGCCAGACCCCTGCATTATATAAATTAACTAATTGTGAGTTGTGATGACACCAGAACCACTCAGTGTGATTATAACCTTGTAATTCATAACATGATTACCTCTCATTTGTTTTCTGTGTGCTTTCTCTACCTATAATGTGCAGAATTTTTGTGTGAGATCAACCCATTTAGAGGGGAGGGCAAGGAGTAACTGTTTCACCATTTTCCCCGCTCAAGGTCGATTCAAATAGCATTTTACCTTTGTGACCATTTAGTCTGTATTGTGCAGCAGCAGCAGCAGCAGGATCCCGTTGAAGCTATAACCAGTATTGCAGTCAAGCTAGCAACTGTTTGGGGGATTGGGGATACAGACTGATACCATTCCTCAAAACCTGGCAAGCCAAAGACATGAAACAATTTATGGGTATTTTTTGAAAGAACAATAGCCTCAAGTACTGGATGAGAAATACTGGACATTCCATTTCTTTTACTCATGTCACTTAAATTTTGCCAGTCCTCTTTTTTTTAATTTCTCTTTCTATTTTGTAAAATATGCTTTTTGGGGAAGTTAACCTTCTGATCCAGTTGAAAGTGACAACTGCTTTCCACACAATGACTTTTTAACCTGAAGCTTTTGGAAAATAAATTAATATTATTTAATTATGTATTATCTATAATTATCTATTGTGTTTTAGAGTATAAAATTATGTACTGTTGTGAAAAGTTGTGAGTGTAAATATATTATTTTTGGAAGGGTAGATAATATACCAAATCTATAATAAATTTTATGTGGCATTAATTTCTCTCTCTCTCTCTTTCAAACCTAAATCATAATTAAACTCACAAGTATATATTTTTATACTATAGTTCTAAAGAGTTTAGAGTAGTGCAGACAGGCAGCATCTGGATTTTGTTACCTTAAAACTAGCCATCAGCTTCTGGGACATTTTAGAGTATTTAGATACACTGTATGTCCAAAGTCAATATTTGGGTAATCAAATAACGTGGTAGAGAACTGTATCAATTATCACGCCTATCACAATAACACATATTAATATACCACTGTATGATTTCAACTGCGCTGTGAAATTCACAACTTTTTTATTTTCTGGAAACTGTGCTGTGTATTGTGTTAAACAAAATTTTAGAACTCAACTGTGTGAAAACGTGTGTTCATATCTGGATATTCATACATAGGGAAGGGGGAATGCATCAACTTAAAATCATATCAAGGAATCAGGCTTTCTGGGGGCATTTTTGTTCAATGCATAAAGCACTGAGCAACAGGGCATTAAATATACAACATTCTGAAATGTAAATGTTTTCCTCACATTTTCAGAGCAAGTGCTTTGCTCACACTGTAAATTAATCTCAGCTGTTCTGAAAGAAGTACAATAGTACTGTGTAGCACAGCTTTTTGGAGGGGTTTTGTACAGGATTGAATAAGGTTCACAAGATATATAGTCCACATTTGTACCTTCTAATATAGCTAACGTGTTGTTAAGCAATAATGATGCACATTAATAACTGTATGGTCTAAAGAATTTTAAATAGAAGAATAGGATCCACATGTTTGGGTGATTGCCTCAAGTTTTACAAATGTTACATGGCCTCATATAGAACATGAAACACAGTCTGATTATTCAATTTAGTTGAGCACCTTAATTATAAAATGCCACTATTGAAGTTAATACTTCAATGGCTGTTTCAGACAAACCCATAATAATCCAAAAATTTAAAAAGGTTCAGTTTTGTAAAGGAGATTATAATGTCTTTAATATGTCCTGTAAGGACAAACAGAGGAATTGAAAGAAAAGGTATTTTTTTCCTTTTGGCATGACGCTGGCTCGCTACTGAATTAGCTTAAATCGTCTGAACTTTCTTAGCTAAGTCCTGAGAGTAGAACTTGCTTATGCTAGGCATGTTATGAATTATATTTAAAATCAAACATTTTTGTTACTGTTATAAATTAGGAATATATGGCCTCACGTCATCTTGCTGCAAAGAATAACATGAAGGAATATGTTTGCATGTTACATGCATATGACACTATTTCCTATAATTTAGGAAACCCTTTGATTTTATTTTGAACTGCTTGACAATGAAACGTTTCTAGAGTGGTGTGTGTGTTGATGGGATAACTAAGAAACCAACTAGTTTACATAGCTATGTTGTAGAAATTCACTTATAAGAAGCGATACCTAATCTTGCCCCAATCCTTGAATTTCCATTTTTAATCTCTTGCCCGAAAGTGTAGTTCTTTTTTTTAAGATTGTGAGAAAAGACTGAGTGATGTGAAATTTCATGTAATGATTAAGAATGACATGAGGAAAAAAAGATTTCGCCAACACGATTTTACATATTTGATGGAATCTTTTGAAGTAATAGTGTTTGTGTCTTTCCTTTTGGCCTTTGCAGTTTATGGTCAGAATTAAGCCTGGGAAGACCATTCTGAGAAAATATTGCATTGAATAAATTGAGTCATTTGCTGTTTGCAATTACCTGTGGACAGACATTGATTCTTCTGGATTTATTTTTCACAATCGTTTGACCGGCACTTTATATGAATATATTTCAGCTTACCAGTTTTTTGTATACTATTTGCTTTGCTATATCTTTGTCTAGTCACTGTTTATTATTCATAGTGTGTATTTGGTCAATGAAATCACATGGTGTTAACTCCAGTTCCTGGTTGGATGTCTGAAACACAGGGTGGCACCAGTAGTGAATACCAGTGTGCAAACACCCTGCCATGCACATATGTGTAATAGGAAGAACAGCCATTTCACAACATCTGTGTGAATAAAAACCCATCTGGCATGGATGTTAACAGAAAAGTGAACAAAAAAGAGTATGAAAAAGAATGAATTGGTAAGCGAGTCAGATGTGTGACAATGTTTGCACAAACTTGAGAAAGAAGCCCTGGAAATTCAAGCAAGTGTACTGCTGAAATTGTTACACTTTTTAAAAGTCACTTTGAGTATGAACATTTTTTAAAAGAATGAAATCCTCCATTCTCTCTCCTTTTTTCCCCCATTTTTAAGACATTCTTTGGTCTGGGCAAGTCAAGAACTGCTTTGAGATGTGTGTGTGGGGTGGGGGGAACACTTCCTCTTCCTCTGTATCAGCCTCATTTATAAAGCAAATCGCTAGAACCCATACACAGCTCTCCATGCCTCTCCACTACCTTGCACCCACCATGCCAGAATTCTTTTCTCACTCACATTGCAGTTTAGTCAGTTTATTGCATTCCCCACTTTGGGCCATCTGGACATACAGAAGGCCTAGAAGAAAGAGTTCCAGATACTAAGATGCCTGACAGGGCTTTTTTGGACTGGTAGTGTTCAGATTGTGTTTGGTGCCTGGTGTGAAGTAGGGGTCAGGTGTAAAGAGTAATTCATCAACCGCACACTGATTTCAGGCTGCATTTTCAACCATCTGCAACCTGGACTGCCGCCAGGGCTCAAAAGTCTAGCTGGAGCCTGTGTGATAGTGCCAAAGTAAAAGCAAACACTTGCAAATAGAGAAATATGTTTCTGGGAATGAAATTTGTATGTACTTAGCTCTTGGTTGGTTCAGTAAATTATAGTATTTTTAAAAAATATCTCTGACAGGTGTCTTTAAGATATATGCAGTTGTTTAAATGGAATTAAAATATTGTTTGAACACTGATTATATTTTTGACTGCGTTAATATCTAACCCTGGTATGCTGCCTGTTGTGTTAAACAATCAAAAAGCTTAAAGTTATGTCCTCCGTAGAAAATCAGAAACACACATGCTTGTTTGTCTTTCAGTACTACTTACCATATAGTTTTACACACTCTTAAGCTAAAAATACTTCTGTTACTATAAAGGGCAATATCATTTTCAAATGATGTTGTGTTTTAGTTGATCTTCCTTCAGTGTGAATCTGCTTAAATAAAACACAAAAGTGGGTGAGTAAGATGAGATTCCCCCCCTACCCTTTTAAAGCAGGACCTCACTGTATGGCTAGCTTTGGCAGAATTCAGTATTTGTTTTTATAATTTCGATGGATAATGTTTATTTTTCAGCATTTTAAAAAATATTGATTTAAATTTTTACAGTTGCAGGAAATTCTGCGAGGTGTCAGACAAAGGGAGGAGCTAGACAATTATTTAATCATAGTAGACATTGAGGATCCATCAGCTAAAGCTTTATAAACATTAAAACACAAATTGTTGACATCACATCAAAATATACAAAGTGAATATCCTTAAATCAAATCAAATAAGTTCTCAAGCAGCATTTTTCTTACCTAACCAAAATTTACAGATAGGCAATCATCAATGGAAATACGTTTCTTTGGTTTTGCTGGTATAAGGAAATAGACATTGACCAACAATCCTCCTAGGTTTATGTATGTCATAGGGCTGTATCTTGCAAACACACATGAATAACTTTACTCACATGAGGAAAGGTACATTTTTGCCAGGTCAGGTGATAAGAATCTTGCTGTAACTTATTATATATTATTGACAGTAGTTTATACATGATGAATATCTAAAAGCAAACAGTGGTGTTTAAAATTATTCACTATGTATCTGTGTTTATTAAAAGAGTAAGATAGACAAGATGATATATGTATCTCTTTAACTCAGATACTTGGAAAAAAATCATCAGATCCACGGCTCTTAGATTTCTGTGAATTAAAAACCAGATAACAAAAACTGTGTACAGAGATAAATGCCTGAGTTCATTTCAGGTCTTTCTCTAAGGAGTCTGGATAGTGTTGGTTTTGCACTGATATGATTTTAAGCAGGTTTTTTGACATTATCGGTACTTCTGGCAGAGACCTGGAGTTCGCTTACAAACATACATACTCTGAAGCTTCCAGTAAGATGAGCAGATTTTTTTAAATGAGTGGGTTGTTTTTATTATTGATTTGTTTTTTTGTTTTTATTTTTTTAATCTTTTAATGATAGAAAGTGTATGGAGAGAAAAGTGGTTGATGTTTCTCCAGAACTTGCTTCCAATGCTACATTAAAATTTCATTTTATAACAGTCTCATAAGCTACAGCTGTATGTGATTAAATAGTGTAATATTAAAAGCATGTGTGAATAGGCGCTTTTATGATATAGTTGTTCCATACCAAAAGACTGCAGATGGGCAGAATGGGGAAACAGAACAGTGATTTACTCATATATTGTCACAGTACATGTTGTCAGTACTTGTGTAGCTATGTTTTGCAATTGCTTTCACACACATGCAGACAATATTGAGTGCTGGAAAGAAGTTTAGAAAGAAATGTTTTTATAAAGAGAGCCATCCCCTCAGCACAAACAAAATATATCAGACTAAGAACTGTATGTGCAGAAAATAACATACTGAGTTTTGTATGCAGTTGATTAAAATTGTGTGTTATATTGCTTAACTAGATTTACAAATATATAGTTTGATCCTGCTCTCAGTGAGGTCAATGGTAAAAATCTCATTAACTTAAATGGTGCAGGATGATGCCCAGAAAGCATTTACAGTTCTCTATGGCAACGTGTTATAGATGAGCACCATATATATTTTTTAAATATAGATTCCTCACAAAACCATAACTGAATCTCAAGTTGATCCTATATGCGGACTCTTCTCTAGATGTATGGATTTATTTTATATTACCAGTACTTTAATTTGTATTTGTATAGCATCTGCTTTCTGCTTCTTATCCACTGGTCTGTCTGGCTCTTTCTCTCCCACAATTGAGGTAAGATTTATACATGTACAAGTATAATTACTATACATGATGTTTTGCATGTTGTCTCTTGTTTTAAATGCCTATAATGATGTACATTGTTTTCTGTAAGAGAATAAGCATAGTTATTAAAGAAAGGAACAGAGTGAAGACTGAAGATCTGTCATTGACTTGTAGTTCCATAATTTTTTAACCAGAATTCAATGTCATCATTTTGAGAATACCACAATATTGTACTTGTCTTATGAGGATCTTAGTTGATGATATGGTCATCTCTAAATATGCAAGTGAGACAAAGCATTCACTCAGTTTACCTAGTAATTGAGTGTCTGAGTCTCCAGGTGGGTTCTTTGGTTTTATTGTCTTTGTTGATAATGTTGACTTGTTGTTGACTTGTAATGAACTCTAGTCTCTTGATGTGCCCTTCTCTGTCAGTGGATAGATTTTCAACTTTTCATTGTAAAACAAGGGTGGAGGATTATTTCTCTGACTCTCAGATACAGAATGGTAAAACTTTATTTGTCATTTAAAAAAAAACAGTTATGTGAATAATTTCCCTCTTTTGCTTATTTGTGGCAAAGCCAATTTATGAATCAAGAATGATCTAATTATACAAAAAGTGTTGAAATACAAAAATTTAACTGAATTTTGAATCAAATTATGCAGATAACATTCTATAGACCAAAATTGCTAGAACACTCCTCTGTTGCATTATATTTGTGTCATTCAGATCACTTGATTGGTACAGATCATAAGTGGAAGTCCTAAACCATATTAGATTGTGTTTGTTGTGATGTAGAGACCTCTAGTTTTTTGGTTCCTTGTGTACAGACATTTGATTCTTGATGACCTGTGTTTTATGGATGGTACTGTGAAGTGGCTTTGATTTATAGGGTGTTACATAGTAGAATTGACCTCACTGCTATGTGATTAAAATTTATTTAAGAAGAAAGTTGTTTAACAGATTTTTTTTCCCCCATGGAATATGAATCAGACATTACTTTGTTCATATTTTGTGAACTGGCATCTTTAGCAGACTAAAAATCTTTGTAAATCAAAGCTACCCCTGGCAAACTAATTTGTCTTGTATGTGAGAGGGATGAAGTAGAGAGATTCTCATGGGTGTACCAAAATGACACTGTCTTTCTTTATAACTATTAGTTCAGTTCATTCTCCTTACTTTTTTTGTACAGTCTGTGCCTCCATGATGCCGTATCTAAAGATCAAACACTCTGTACTATTTAGAGTTCAGTATTGTTGCTGTCTCTGAGTCTGACCTTTCTGTGTTCAGCTTTACACCAACAGGAGGCGCAGAGCTGAATGATCAAATATTATTTGATTTGCTTAAAGGGCAAGCTGTGGATATTAGGAACAAATGCAATGTTATGCAAGCTGCAGTTGCCTTCCTGGCTAAGAAGTTGGTAACCTTTAGCTCGAGACTACAGGAAGCTGAGAGGGAAATTAAAGATATGGAAATAACTATTGATGGAGAAGATGCTGTTTTGACAGAGAATTCCAAAGCCAGCATAGCCCTGAGATATTGAATTGATGACCTGGAAAACAAGCTGAGATTAAGAAAAATCACGTTGAAGGGGTTCCACAAGGCTTGGAGGCGAGAACCTGAAATACTTCTATGTCAGATTGGATTATAAAACTGGGATGCATAATTATGGTGCAAGAAGTTAAACCTAGATTTCAGGAGCTCACTTAGTTTACATTCCTGCTCTTCTTTTGGTTGCAAAAAGTACAGACAAAGCAAGAATGATATGCCTACATTAATTCCATGATGATATGAGGGTGAGCTTCTAAAGGCTTTTTGTAATTTCCCCCCTCTCTCCACATGCTCACAGATGCCTTCTGGAAGAATAAGGAAGCTGATGGTAGCCAAGCAGTGAAAGAAATGGTCTTGGAAATCTTAGACATATGATGGACTTCTTTGTTTCCTTGTGTGGGAAGGAATAGCTGTCTTTAAAGGATACTGCCAGTGCGTTTGCTTTATAGGGAAGGATGTGCATCTCACTACACAGACAAAGACTGCAATCCTTATATCTGCTCTACCCGGCTGTGCCTCAAATTTGTCTGACCTTTTCTTGTGGAGTATGCTTATAAATGAGTTAAGCTTGTTGGTAATGTGCAAATTGATGGATGCTATTAAAAAGGGGTGAAGATAACGGGGAATACAGTTTTTATTTTTATCTTCTCGTTTTATGGCTGTGAATTGTTTAGGAGCTAGTTACTGAGTTCATGCTGTTTTCCTGACCTCTTTTGATTCATAACAAAGGTGTACTGTGTTAATGAGCCCTTTCTCCAGCTTTAACAAACTCTGAAATATTCAATATGAATTAGGTAGTTTGGAGCGCTTCATGACTGATTCAAGAGCATGATTTTATACTTAATGAAGGTAGTACACAACTTAAAATACCAATTCAGATGTTAGTGAACACACAACAATATGTTTTTGGGGACTAGTTCTTGTGAGTAGAAAATGAAATTTTATTTTTTAAAATGTTCTATTTTTTGATATGACCTAAACAAGAAATTCTGTAAAGATGAACATATTTGTGGCATTCATTTCTTGTTCATACTGGAGTATCATATCTGCCTTTCACCTGATAATAGCCATGCTTTTAAAATATATGTAAGATCAGAACTGCAGATATTGCCTAAAACAAGAACACTTTCAATACCACATGTTCACAACTATCTGTATTCCTTTTATTTGATATACAGACCAGTAATCTACCTCTGTAATTGAACTTTATTATATGTCTTTACTTGCTTAGCTTGTAAATGAAATTTGTACTTCTAAAATGGTTTTGAGACAGAAAGGCTAGTACTGAAAAGAAAACTGAACAGGACATACACAAGTCCGTGTCTGTTTTTGTGTTGATGACGGCTATCTTTAGCACTTAAAGAGTGAGAAACAGTATCTGAAAGACATCAGAAAAAGATAGCAGCACCGAGTCTTTCAAACATTCGGCAAAACTTTCAGCATGATTTCATAATCTAAATGCCTCTCCTAAGCTATATTAGAGGAGCATATACTGTGTCAAGGTAGAGCTCCTGTAAGTGCTGTTAAACAACCCTTAGTGAAAATAACCGTAAAGGAGACATATTGCTGTGGCCTTTAGCAAAGCAGTTGGAAGCTTTCTGCCTGGAAGAGCATCAGACTCGCAGACTTTTCTGTATGTGTTCTCTTTGTGTTCTGCAGCTTTACATCCTAAAGAAACATTAGGTGAACCAGGTATTCCCAGTAAGCTTGTAATTTTCAGTGCCATTTCTAGGATGTAGTGTATGTAGGATCAAGTACTAAGACAGATGAACTAAAAATAAATCTGGTTGACTTCTGCTTCTAGCAGGAGACCAGCAGTGTTCATTGTGAATCCAAGTGCCTGTATTTGCCTCACAAGTGCAGGTGTGAGACTCAGATGCAATTCCTTGAAATGGAAGATTGCTGTTATACCTTTTTTTTTAAAATGTTCATTGGCCAGTCAGATTCAACCTTTTATCTCAGCCATTTTACAGAATTAGTATAACTGTATACAGTTGTCTCTGAGCAATGTGTAGTTTCCTGTGGTTTGAAAAACCATTAGTGTAAGATTGTCTAAATCTAATAGCATAAACATTAATTTACTGTGATAGGCGGGTTGGTGGGGTTTTGTGCAAGCATAATTCAAACAATAATTGTACTGAACAGAAAGAGAAATAAGTTTTGTATCCTTCATTTGCTGCCTTGCTCTTCCCTCAGTGGACCCACTTTGAAGATAATTGCTTCGCTTGATACAATGATTTAGATCTGCAGAGAGTTGTACAAACATTAGCTAATCCTCTCAACCCATTCTGAGAGGAGTAGCAAGTGATGCTACCCTGGTTTTATAGGTGTGGAAGTGACCTTTGATTCTCTGATTATCCAGAAATGCTGAGCTCTCATATCTTAACTAATAGAGTGCTCAGCACCTCTGAAATGAGACCCAAGGTGTCTCAAGATGAGCACTTTTGAAAATGTAGCTTTAAATGGCTTGTCTGAAGCCAGAGACTGAGTTACTTTCGTAGCTGGTTGAAAACGCAGGGTAAGATCAGCTCCCTGCTCTGGCCCCTTTACACCAGCTAAAAGGGACAGAGCAGCGTAAAGGGGCCCTGAAAGCCATGCTTCCTTCCAGGGGAGACTTCTCACAGTGTAGACACCGGGGAAGACAGCTGTAATGCTGCCCTCTGAGGTCCTGTGAGTAAGCCTCAGCATAAGGGCACTGCCTGGTGCAGGGCTCGTGATGGGAGAGGCATGATGGGGGTAGGGTCACAGTATCCACCATTGCTGAGATTCCAGACTGTGCCGTGGCCTGCAGAACATCTCTGGGAGACTGCTGTCACTTGGATAGGCCCACTAGGCTGTCTGAGTTATGCCAAGAACTGCGTAGAATCTCACTGGCAGAGATGACTAGTGCTCAGTCCCATGCTCTGTTCATTAGCCCAACTGTATCACTGCTATTTTGATATCTGTCATAATAGGGACAGATGTCTTTGCAAGACGTACTGAATTTTGATGTCACTTGAGAATTGCTCTTGATCAATGATAGATGAGTCTTACTTCAGGATAATTATCAATGGCTATGATACTTTGTTAATTGTCAGGGCAGCTTGGTGTAGAAAAGGAGTTATTTACTGATAGGTGTTAGATAAATAGTATTCAATAAATACTTATTCATTCATGCCAGCTGGTCTTCCATTTCATATGCTCCAAATACGATGCATCTTGCCAGGATTTATTTTCGGGTTGTTTTTTTTTTGGTGATGCTTTTTTCATTTTGGCTTCAAACGTAGTATGTGCTTCATTTATTATTTTGTTGGAAGTAGCTGCAATTTTCAAAATGAGTTTGTTCAGAATGGGTGTCACGCGCATTATATGAATGCTGAGAAATGAACTTTAAGACAGATGTTTATAATTTATGGATCCCAGCTTTTTGCTTTAGTTATGGTAATGTAATATAAACAGGAGTGGCTCATTGCTGCCTTTTTCCCACCAGAACTGCAATGCCATTGCTTACTACCAAGAGCTAGATGGTGGTTTTACAATATGCCGTGGGGAAAGGGTAGTGTGTTGCTTCCCTGCTCTAGGAGCTGATTGGCGGAAGGACTATGACTCAGGACAGTCACAATTCCTTCCCAGCTCCTCCCTTACTTTAAGGAGGGAGTAAGCTATCTCAGGCTTTATTTTGTGGAGCAGCTTATTCTGCGCCCAGACAGCTACTGTGACTGGCAAGCTGGGAGCAAGGGGTGGAGTTGTGCTCCTCCCATTCCCCACTCTCATCTATCCCCTCTTCACTCATTAGCTTTTACAGGAGTGTTATCAGGTGAGTTGCCCCTGCTCCTAGCCAGTATCACAGTCTTAGCAGGGAAGTACTGGGGACCTGACTCCTCTTTGCTTGCCAAGGAAGGACTATGGCAATCAAGTCCAATGTGGTTAGAAGCTGTGGGGAGTTTAATATATTCCTTGGAGCATTACAGCAGTCCACTGTTGGAGGTGAGTGTTATAATAGCAGCAAGATTATTCAGACTAGGTAATATCCACTAACCTTCAAAGGGAATAGGGAGTGTGGAGATTATTAGGAGACAGAGACAGACCTAGAAAATGCTGGTGCATGAGAGTTACGCTCTGATGGCGTGCAGTGAGTGTAACCCTTCCCATCCCCCATATCTTGCTTATTATCAATGTCCACCCTCTGTGATATGTATAATCTGCCAGGTCTATGTTCTCATGGGGTCTTCCTCCTTTTTTTTCCCTCCTCCTTTTGTAGTGTCTTCAATGTTTTGTTGTTTTCTGCTCCCTGGCTTCTGCTGTATGTTGTTGTGCCTGTGCTGTGATTTCATCTGCAGTGCTTTTTCATTGGCCCTTGTATTGTGTTGTATTCTCCTCTCCCCCTCGCCTCACCTACTGAGATTAGGGCCCCATTGTGCTGAGCACTGTACAGTACTGTACGGTCTTTACCCAGAAGAGCTTACAGTCTAAATAAGCAAGACCTGCAAGGATGAGAGGGGAAACAGGCACAGAGAGGTGACTTGCCAAAGGGCACACAGCAAGTCAGTGGCAGAGGGCAAAATAGAACCCATGTGTACTGAACTCCAGTCCACTTATCCACTAGCCAAATGCTGCCTGTTGTTTTTGCTACTGCCACTCCTACCACCCTTTGAGTATTTTGTGTGTGTGTATATATATGTCTCTCCCTCCTCACCCTGGACCCTGTGTTGTGTGTCTGCCTCCACAGCCACCTTCATTTCTCCTTCACTTGAGCCTTCTTTTGTACTCCTTCCTTTATCTCTATTCACTTGTGTTATGTCTCCCGTGTTTTGTTTTCTGGCTTATTTCCATATGCTGGCAGCCAAATGAAATGAACTAAAATCTGGCTCATTGAAGCACCTTGTGTCAGCATGCCAGCACTTCAGATGTAAGGATTTTAGCTGATTTTGCTGGGCTGCCTGCATGTTGAATAAAAAGGAGCTGGGCACAGCAGCCTAGCAGAGGAGATCAATACGAGACAGCAAGTCAACATCCAATGGACAAGAGATCCACAGCTACCATTATGTGCAATAGCAAAAGAAACCAGCTCCAGGCTCAGAGTTATACTCAGGATTTGTCAAACTTGTGCCCAGTGTTACTAGGACTATAGTATTTTGGGGTAGGCATCCTTCCTGGAATTGTTCACTGCTGTTAAAAGTAAATAATACAAATGGAGAGAAAGATGTCTATGTTTTGCAGCTAGACAAGTTGGCCATAGATGAATATTAAACTGAAATTTCAAATGGATACTGCTGTCTACAGTAGCTTAGGGACAGAGGGTCAGAGGTACTGGTCTCCTGCAGGGCCTGTTAACTTCCACTACAGCACTGAATGATTAGCCTTTTTGAAAATCAGTCCTTCCTTAGGTCCTATAGGTGCTAGAACTGCTGGGGAAAACTGCTCTGATTCTAAATATGTTAAAAGAAAACCTAAATAAAAAAGGCAGAAAGAATAGGCCCATGTAAAGACATGCTGTCAGATTACAAACTAATGTATTGATTAAAAAAAAAACAACTAGCGCAAGTGGCTTTAATTTTGTTACAAATAGCACTTTATATTTACACCATGGAAATATTAAATACCTAATTTCCTTTGAACTCGGTGTGTTTACCTTTGGTATTTTACTCTGCCTGGATAAGAGAAATAGAATTGCCAGTTTCATATTCAGGTCTTATAGACAGGCCTTATTGCTGTATTTGGGTTGCAAATACTACAGGAGAATGGTTTTTAAAAAAAATCAACTGAAATTATAAAACAGTTAATGGGATGATCTTTAGGGTTTGTAAAAGCTTATTCTTGTAAAATCTTCATTTTGGGCAAATTTTCAACACTTGTAGTGTTGCCATCTCTCCCTTAGGTCCATATTCTGACACACTCAAACTAGGCAGAATCTTACCCTTAGTCTACGCTGGGGGTTGGTGGGCGGGGATCAATCTAAGGTACGCAACTTCAGCTACGTGAATAACTCTGCACCTCTCGCTGAGCTGGAGTACAGGAGTCGATGGGAGAGTGCTCGGGGGTCGCTAGACACGATAAATTGACCCCTGCCGGATTGATCGCTGCCCACCAATCTGGCAAGTAGTGAAGACATACCCTCATTCCATGAATACTTTTATTGAAATCACTGAGCTGGCAAACGGAGTGAGGAGATACTCAGCATGAATAAGAGAGGCAGAATCTGGTCCTTAGGAAAGAAATTTCATTTTGTGAGCATATTGCAACAAACTGGGAGTTAAGAGATGAAAAACTACCACTGCACAGAAAAATACTTGTTTCATTTTAAACCTTGGTTCTGCAAGTGCTCATGGGAAGAAGTTTGTTCCTGAGGAGATCTGTTTAATCTGTCTATGGATTTTATACTGTTGCCCATTGCTGTAGTATCTTGCACTGTCTGCCTACAATTCATAGCAACAGTGAAGTCCCTAGTGCACTTCATAGAGTTTCTGGCATTTCTCTTTCTGGGGACAAAATTTGCTTGTTAGGGTTTTTTTTAAATATTTTTTTCTTTGGGTTATTCTATGGTTATTTTAGGTGGAATTTCAGTTTTTATTATTTATTTATTTCGTTTTTTAATTTTGGTTGTGGTATTTAGGAAGCAGGAGTGTCAAGGTTAACGTTGGCATATATTAACATTTTTAAAGCACATTTATCTTGTCCCAAATGTAACTTGACCTTTTACTAACAACCTACCATTACATTTTCAAATAGTTAATGATGGTAGTTTGGCTACGTTTTGTACAAATCTGAGATAAGGGCTCTATTGAAGAAAAGAATTAGAAAGAAGCACAAAATTATCTTCTCTTTTGTTTGTCACGAAGACTGGAGAATATTCAAATGTTATATACGTTTTTACACTTGATGTGTAGTAAAGCGTTAGGTCAACTCACAAAACCTGTAACGTGATATTTTCTATAAATAGAATTGTTTGTTAAAGTAGAAGTAAATGTTTAAATTAATCCAATAGGCAGGAACAAATTCTTGTCAGTAAATAAGATTAGGATCTTAAAATGAAAAGAAGTAAACTAGAGATTTGAGAACTGGATTGATATTCAGCTCTGTACAATAGGGTATTAATTTTATGTAGCTAATCTGTCTCTCTAATCTGTCTGTGTATCTAGTCTAGGAATTTACATGGTTCCCATCATTGTAGCATCTTAGCTCCTCCCAAATAATTTCAAAGAGAAATAACTATAACAATCTCTCTCTTCCTCCTTTTCTTTTCAGCCTGTCAGACAAATAGCTTGATTTAGTTTATACTTCGTGTGAGTGGGTGTGTTGCATGACTGTGTATATGAAGAACTGAGGAAAGCTAAATCAAAGCAATGAATCTGGAGGGTAATTCTGAAAAGCTGAGCTGCACGGTCATTCTTAGCTCATCTGGACGTGAGTTCTATAGTCTAGGACCAGGTCCTATGGGTCTAGGTCCAGTCTCCTGCATTCAGAAGTTCCCTCTGTTGATGTTTCAGTGAAAGAGGAAGAGGTGATCTCGGAGATAGTAGAGCTAATCCTATGGAAGGCTTTGAATATTTGGGCAGAGAACTTGACCTGGGCTGCCAGTGTGTAACTTGTGTGGAGAGCAGAGCGCTGAGGTGATGTGCTCACAGGGACCTTTGTTGCTATGCTTGACAGGCGTTTTGTAACATTTGGAGTTTTTCAGGTGTAAGGCTTCTGTAGAGGAACGGACTCACCCCGCGGCGCCTCCTGCTGGTCACCATGGGAATTAACCATTCCAGCATCCTGGAGCACGCCCTGCAGGCTCGCGATCCGCCTTACCGCTGGCCCCTGTGTCCCTCCCAGGACCCGGGTGCCCCTTTCTCTGTGTTGCTGCACCCCCTCCTCCCCCAGGCTGCTCTCTGCAACCCCCACTACCTATATGCCTTCTGCTAGGCTGCAGCCTAGGGCTTTCCAGGCAAGAGCTCCTCGTCTCCTCTGCCTTTCCCCAGCCCTATTCCACTCAGGTACCCTGTCTCTAGCCCCCCTGCAGCCAGACCCATCTCCCTGTACAAACAGAGAGAGACTGTTGAGCTCCTGTCGTGGCCCAGCTGCAGCCGCTTCCCAATCAGCCCATTTTAGCAGCTTCCAGCCACAACCTTCCCCCAGGGCTGTTTTAAGCCCTTCAGGGCAGGAGTAGGGTAACCACCCTGCTACAGCTTCATTCCTACATAGACTGTATTCGGGCGAGGGGACACAGTCTATTTAAAAATCAGTTATGTCTGAAATTTCTTTACCTACTCTTTTTACACCACCTAAGGTTACTGGAGTTGAAAGCGATTGGAGAAATATTGGTCTCTGCTTCCCCCCCCCCCCCCACTTAGTTTCCACTATGCACTGTGCATGGAGTCTGTTTGACTGTTTCTCTTTGTAGTCAGTCACAGCCTGATTCTCATACCTTTATGCCCCAACTCGTACTATTGAGATCAATGAGCCTACTCAGTCAGAATCTGGCCCTTTGTCATTTCGTCCTGTTGCTGTGTGGGCCTTTCGTACAGCAATAGAGGGACAGAAATAATATATACTTTTAAAAAATTGTGATACGGCACCACAAAAACTAGCAGTGGGATTCAGATGAAATAAAACTATTATGCCATTCTTTTAAAAAAGTGACTAGATTTACAACTAAAAGTTAATGATGACTGCTGTTGTCAGATCTTGTTCACGGATGGTGTCATGTATCTAGTCAAGATCCCCCTCGTGGACTTTCACCAGACTACCATGAGGGGATCTAAACACTGAATCTCTGTGTGTTTTAAGCCTCGAAGTTTGAACAGAGTACAGGCACTGACTCTGGCTTGATCTCTCTATGCACACTGTTGGGGGCAGGAGGGCAGATCCTCTGTCTAGTGCCTTCTCCTGAGAGCTGAGACCTACCAGTCCAACTGCCTAGCCCATAGATCAGGGAATATTGCACAGGCTCCCATATGGTGTATGCATACTCCTTCCCGGAACTCCACCCTTGTGGGTTTACAGTTTACCTCTTTGGGGTGTTTGTGATATATGTAACACACAACACAAACACACAAGGACTTGCACAGGATTCTTTGCTTAGTAGCCTGAGAAATACACAGATCTAGACAAAAATGATAAACCCTACATGCATTTCACTGCCTCAGTTTCCTCACCACCATGGAACATTCTCTGTCTCTCCTGTCCAACCCCCCCAGCTTGATTTGACCTTGGCTGGTGTCACAACTAAACCTCCTCTCGACCTCTTTATGAAATCATGCCTATCTCTTCCCCTTCCCCTTGCCCAAAGCTTCCTGTCCTTCCCAAAGCCTTCCCCTTATGAGTCCTCTTTAAATCCCTGTTTTGTTACTTCTGACTCTTTTTGTCCTGTTTGGGAATTTTTCATTCTGTCTCAGACCTCTGCAGAGATACTAGATTGAACTGGTTTCCCACCTCTGGCACAGTCCTTAGGGTATCCATAGTTCCAAGGTGCTTCCACCTAACCAGGCAGTCATTAAGTTGTAACAACTCTCCATTGTCCTTGATCTGGTAGGTACTTTCTAGAGCAGGGCTGGCCAGCCTGTGGCTCTGGAGCCATATGCAGCTCTTCAGAAGTTAATATGCGGCTCCTTGTAAGAGACCAACTCTGGGCATGGAGCTACAGGTGCCAACTTTTCAATGTGCCGAGGGGTGCTCACTGCTCAACCCCTGGCTCTGCCCCCACTCCATTCCTTCCTGCCCTCTCTCCTGAGCCTGCCATGCCCTTGCTCCTCCCCTGTCACCCTCCGAGCCTCCTGCAGGCCACAAAACCGCTGATCAGTGGGGCTGCCTGTGGGTGGGAGCGGGATGGAGGAGCTGATGGGGGGCTACTGACGTATTACTATGGCTCTTTGGCAATGTACATTGGTAAATTCTGTCTCCTTCTGAGGCTCAGGTTAGCCAGCCCTGTGCTAGAGGCTTGTCAGCAAATGGTGAATTCCACATTCACAGAGAGGCATTTAAAATGACAGCATTTCATAACAATAACTTTATAAACATCACCCAGAATTTGTAAGTTATACAGACACGTTCCCCATATCATCACAGATGCTGAGGCAACTGGATTTCTAGATGCAGGAGGAAAGGAATACATGCTAACTAGAATTTCTGAAGTGGCACCTTAAGGAGCAGGGTCTGGGATGGGAGTAATCAATAGGCAGCCCATAGGCCAATTCCAGACCACCAGACACTTTTGAATGGACTGCAAAATCTTTTTATTTACTTATTATTATCATTATTTTTTTTACTATTATTTTCTTTGGAGTCTGGACCTTGACTATACCTTGACCAAGAAATTTAGCCCTGACAAAAAAATAATAGACTACTCCTGGACTAGAAATATACATTTTTAACCTGTGGCTTAGAAACAGCAGCTATATACCCATATGCCTTACTGGCACTTCTATGGAGGTACAGTCTTGCTGTACAGAATCCTACCTGATCTTTTTTTTTTAAAATGACAGTCTAAATGCCATGTTGTAAAGAATAATTCAAAAATGTGAATTGGGTATAACTGATGCAAAGACATCTGTGTGAGTGTACATTCAGTGGCGTCTAAATTTTGGAAGCTCACTTGGGTGGAGTTTATTTTGTGGGTAAAACTTGGAAGGGCATTACTTCCTTCCCCCCTTCCCATCTGATCCCTGCTGAGAATTACACATTAACACTTGCCATGTTCACAAAGAGACAGAATGTGACTTTTTTAACAATGGGATTTATCTCAAGGCCATTAATGTTTGCCATTGAGTTTTTGCCTACATACAGCTCATACCAAAACTTTCTAGAGTGTCAGTACAATGGCAGTGAAATCTGATAAACTGCGTCACAGAGATCGAACACCTTATAGCTGACAATTCTGTGTATGAAAGAAAAAATTCCTCAATATGACTTTAAGTGAAATACATTTTCTGTAGCTAGTGTGATAACTATTGAATCTCTTTCCAGGTATAATATGAATAAATTATCAAATACTCAGGTCAAGTTTTTTAACATCAGGTGCCTGAAATTAGGCTCCTATTGACATATTTCATCACCTAAATAAATGGCCTGATTTTTAAAATACTAAGCACGCACTGAAAGCAATGGAAACTACTGTGTGCCTTGCACTTTTGAAAATCAGGCCATTAAGATATATTTCAGTAATACATAACTCTGTGCTAATTAGAATTAAAAGAAAAAGAATGACTAAAAAAGTGGAATGTATTTTACTGTCTTATGAAAAAGACACTGTGTCAATTTCTGCATGACTTTTTCTCTAGCAGAGAGTTTGGCCCATACATTCTAATTTAAATATGTTCTTTGAAGAAGTCTCTTTAAGGACTGTGAGTCAGCAAATGTTTGAAGCGGTGAGTCATAGCTGGGACCAACCGATTGATAGTAACTGTGGAGGTCAAAGGAGCAAAATCTTTGTGTCTTCTACTGGGAAAAATCCATAGGGAGAGGCCTAATCTTGAGCTGAGAGAGCACGCAGAGTGAGAGGCACTGACTAGATACGCGCATGCTTGATTTCAATAGTCTAAAGTAAATACAATTTGTTAAATAAATTAAATATTAATAAACAAACAACAACATCAAACCCAACCAACCCCCTCCACCTTTAGTTTCTAATGTAAAGATAATCCCTATCTCAAACAAATGCAGTCCTAGGGTGAAGATCCCAGTGTAATGATGGAGATAAAAGACTAGCAGAAGATATGCCCACTTGTTTGGAGGTCAAGAGGATTATGTGTATACCCAGTGCAAATAGCACAAGTGCATCTCAGAGCACAAGTACATCTTAAGGCCAGAGTTGCTGAACTGCAGGAGCAGCAAGAGATGCAATTATTTATAGAGGCAGCAAATAGATATACCGGGACATTGTAGAACAGGTTCAGCTCTGCACAGGCTGCCCTGTTCTTCAGTTGTATAAATTTGTCTCATGATGAGAAGAAAGCAAGATGGAAGATGGGAGGTGTAAAGCGTGTGTGCTCTACCATAAGAGGTGCCCCAGCAGCACGTGTTGTTATCCTGTGATCCCTTAGCCTTCATCTGGCTGAGATGTGTGAATATTAACCTCACTGTTGGAATGGAAGTGCATTCGCTCCAAACTCATGAGGCCTCATTTGTATCGTGTTTCAAACACCAAACTATATTATAAAGCTAACTTTTTTTGTTTACTTTGTTAAGCATGAATATGTTCTGTAGCCTTGTGCTATATGGAATGCTGCCATTGTTAAAAAAAAATACAGACAACACATTCTTACAGAAAAATGACATAATTAAATTAAAATGAAACTCTAGGTGAGACTCTTTTGCCTTTTTATTTGTTCACACTCCAGGAATTTATTGAAATTGCTACGAAATTAGGATTTAAAGCAGAGCGCTGAGAGTTTTGAGAGTGAAGACTTTAACAATGATCTGTTGCTGTATGTTCTGGTGATACACTATCTAGTGACTAGATATTCAGCTGTCAGTAGTTGGCATGAAAAGCCCGTACTCTTTCTTACAAAGCAAAATTCCCAAATGGCCAGCTGCTAATCCAGGAGAATAATGATAGGATGTTAACCTTGCTGGCAGGCAGGTGTTTCTATCCAGGTATAATATCTCTGTCACAAGAAAGAGATTAGATATTCCAGCCCCATTAGCCAGTAAGATGTATAGTCATCCAGGAATAGTTTTCCAATTTAAACAGATGATATAAAACCCTATTTCCCATACCAGACTAAAGTGCTCACCTCTCCAACCAGAAACAATATCTTGACACATTGTGTATTATCTGATATATCCTCCTGTATGAGTCAGCAACAATTACCCAAATCATGTAGTTGCATCCCCACTCCAGATAAATCTATTTACATGCTGGTCCAAACCAAAAATGCTGAGCATTCCTTGGTATATTTCTCAACAGCCCCACCACTCCCCTAAATGTAAAGGGGTTTGTCCTGGTACTTTCCTTGGCTTGGGGGACTGTTGATTTCAAAGAAGGGTATAACGAGTGGGGTCCCGCAGGGATCAGTTCTGGGTCTGTTTTGTTCAATATCTTCCTCAATGATTTTGATAATGGTGTAGAGAATACACTTGTAAAGTTTGTGGACGATACTGGTCTGGGAGGGGTTGCAAGTGCTTTGGAGGATAGGATTAAAATTCAAAATGATCTGGACAAACGGGAGAAACGGTCTGAAGTAAATAGGATGAAATTCAGTAAGGACAAATGCAAAGTACTCCATTTAGGAAGGAACAATCATGGGAAATGACTGCCTAGGAAGGAGTACTGTGGAAAGGGATCTGGGGGTCATAGTGGACCACATGCTAAATATGAGGCAACAGTGTAACACTGTTGCAAAGAACATTCTGAGATCTATTAGCAGGATTGTTGTAAGCAAGACACAAGAAGTAATTCTTCTGCTCTGCGCTGATTAGGCCTCAGCTGGAGTATTGTATCCAGTTCTGGGTGCCACTTTCAGAAAAGATGTGGACAAATTGGAGAAAGTCCAGAGAAGAGTAATAAAAATTGGATTTGTTTAGTCTGGAAAAGAGAAGATTGAGAGGGGACATAGATTTTCAAGTACATAAAAGCTTGCTACTAGGAGAAGGGAGAAAAATTGTTCTTAACTTCTGGATAGGAGAAGAAGCAATGGGCTTAAATTGCAGCAAGGGAGGTTTAGGTTGGACATTAGGAAAAACTTCCCTGGTTAAGGACTGGAATAAATTGCCTAGGGAGGTTGTGGAATCTCCATCATTGATTTTTAAGAGCAGGTTAGACAAACACCCGTCAGGGATGGTTTAGATCAGGGTTTCTCAAACTTCATTGCACTGCAACCTCCTTCTGACAGCAAAAACTTACTGCAAGACCGCGGGAATGGAGACTGAAGCCTGAGTCCCCCTGCCCTGGAAGGGAGGAGGGAAGTTTGAGGGCTTGAGCCCTGGGCAGTGGGGCTTGGACTTTGGCTTCAGTCCCGGGTTCCAGCAAGTTTAATGACTCTTTACTTTAGCAGAAAAGATCTATCAAAAGTACGTTACTGCACGTTGAAGCTAGTAAAATTCATCTGGACATAGGGTGCGTATTTTAACAGTGAAGGCAATTAACTATTGAAACAGATTGCCAAGAAGTGTGGTAGATTCTCCATCACTTGAAGTCTTTAAATCAAGATTTGATATCTTTCTAAGTGACGTGCTCTGATTCATCCACAAGTTATTGGGCTCAGGAATTACTGGGTGAATTTCTGTGGTCTGTGTTATACCAAAGGTCAGACGATGATCATAACGGTCCTTTCTGGCTTTCTAATCTGAGTCTTGGCTCTGCAATTACTATTATAATTTGAGTCACTAATTTAATTGCAAAGGATACTGACAGACTTGAAGGGCTGAATTCAGAGCTGAATGTAAGTGTACAAAGAGACTACTTGATGTGTCTGACACCTGGCTTCCCCAACTTCTGTTACTTCAACTTAGAAACTCTCTTAGAGTCACACTGACTTATGCACTGTCTCTGAACTCAGCCCACTGAATAAAAGGAGGTCTAGGTGATATAAATCAGAAGCTGAAACACCAGAAGGGACAGGGTGTATTAAGGAAAAACAACTAACAGAAGAATGTGTAAGAATGCATATACTTCAATACCCTCTAATTTGGCTTACAGCTTTTCTGACTCTTTGGCATATAAATAACATCAGTTCAGGCTCCCTTATGCATCAGCAGAGAATGTATAGGAAGGTCTAAGGGGCTCCGAGTGAGCATAAGGGAGTATAAATTTATATTTTCTTATTACATATTGCTTCTGAATTTGGCCCAGTTTTTGCCCTTTATTTTCATTATGTCATCTTTGTGTCAAAAACTGTGGATCTGTGTAAATATTTTCCTGTGTGTCAAGTGTATCCAGCATTTTACTGGATTTAGAGCAATGCTTTTATAGAGAAGTAATGTAAGAAGATGTAATTATTCACAAACTGCCTTCACTCCATGTTGGGTTGAAGAAATGGTAATGGTGAGATACAGCAGTTGAGCAGTGAAAACCTCTGAGCTTCAGAAGGCTTAGATAATTTCCCGGTTTCTTTCTCCCTTCCATGCCCCACCTGAAAATTCTTGAAGCAAATCACATCATAAGGTGATGCTGGAAAGTAACTGAATGAAAGTTTCATGTAGAAAATCCAAATGTACAAAACCTTAACTTGTTCATGGGGAAATAGAAATAATCATGCAATGTTTTCCTCGTAGCGCTGATTAGGAAAAATAACCTTTGCAAATGAATTGAGAGTTACAGTTAGGTTTACTATTATGTAAAAATTGTATACACTATGCAGATTATTTCATCTCTCTTTGGATTACATTGCCACAAAAAACTAAACCAAATCCTCTGTTTCAGTGATAATATTTTGAGATTCTTTGCTAGATTTTGGGTATGTTTTTCTGGCACTGTCATAAAACAGTTAAAAAGTCAATGGGAAGGTAATATTGTCTAGTGGGTAGAGCAAGGAACTGGGTACAATAGGGAGAGGCAAGTCTCTGAGGTTTCATTTCCACCTCCACCATTTACTCTGCTGGGTAAACTCAGAAGTCACTCTTCTGTGCCTTAGTTTTCTCATCTGTAAGGTAGGTTTAAAGTCTATAGTATCTCATAGAGGTATTATAAGAATCAATTGATATTTTAAAAATTCTTAGGTGACGGGAACTATATAAAAATGTAAACTATTTGTGTTGTTTCCTATCCTATAAAAGAGAGTGGTTTGTTTCCTCCAACACCCCAGTGTTCATATGAATGATAAAATCACAAATGTTCCATAAATGTGCTCAGTGCAATTTATTAGCATCTTTCCCTTGGAGCATTACAAAATGATTTTCAGAGACAGGTGTTACTAATGGGTTCCAGCAATCCTTCCTAAAAAGTAGAGCCTTTTGACATGGGATGTTGAAGGAAATAGAATGTTGGATCTGTTTTTATAACAAGGCTGTAACTTGTTAACTAAAATCAAAAGGTCAGATTCAGTAGTTGTTAGTGACACCGTCTATTGGCTGCTACTTACACTTCTTCACACATCACTGTGGAGTTTGGCCTCTGGGCAATAAGAGGATGCAAAATGATTTCACTTGCATGTAGAAAGTCACTTTAAAAGAGAAGAAAGAGTGTTTAATGAAAAGCAACTAGCAGGAGGGTGTAAGAAGTTATAAGTTTAAGTACTTAAACATATTGCTCCTTGACGTGCATGTTGCACCAATTTGACTCTTTTGCTTCAGTTTACACCTATGGTAAGTAAATCTACTTTCACCTGTCACTGATAGCACCTTATACATTGCCTTTCAATTTGGCTCCAAAAAGCTTTAACCAACAACCTCTTCCCCCGTTCGCCATAAATGGGGACTATGTGACCCACTTCTTTCAAAATGGGGGGGCAAGGGGAGTGGCATAGCAAAAACCATTTTTTTTTGGCTGGATTTCAGCTACCCCTTCTTGTCAAACTTCTGCTTGGTAAGGAAGTTCCTTTAGCTGCTAATGTCACACAGTGTAGGGATCCAAAAAGGAACTGATGGCGGAAAGCATGTAGCACCATGGGCTTGAATCATCAAGCCGGCAAAGACTCTGGATCAGGGTTTCCAGCGGCAGAAAGCTTGCAGCAGGGTGGGATTGCAGTGGTACAGACCGAATCCCTACTGAGCTGGAGAGGCAGGAGCCAGCTATTGTCACCACAAAAGTGGGTGGTGATGACTGAGAGGTGGCTTGACTGAGAGAGCCATCAATTCAGCACTTTTCTGTTCAGCCGTTCTGGAGCGACTCCTGTGGAGCTTATTCTTTTTGGTGATATTCCCCCTCTCTCCCCAGCTAGAAAAACATGGAGCAGTCATTGCCAGCTCTCCCCTGAGGTGAGCCCGCCCAGGGGCCTAGCTTCTCTTGCTGTGCAGGAGGATGCAGTTTTGCAGTGAGAGTGATTTAAGCCTGATGGTTTTCTGCAGATGTGGCCAATATCAAACATCTTAGTACAGATAGAGCTGCTTTTGTTTTTTTTGTTAAAGCAAAGCTGTATATATATTTTGCTCACAGCAGCCTTCTGAAAGTTCATATGGCTCACTTTTTTATTTGCTTTTGATTAAAATCGACGTTTCTGCCAGCCCTAGTGATCCTCCACCACATGAGATATCTGATTTTGATTCCTGGATCTAATCTTTCACTCCATTGTATTGAGTGTGGAGACAGCGCGCTCAGCCCCTAGAGGGAAGGCAGAACCTCAGACCTCTCGGCAGCGACCGCTCAGGGGGATGGAGAGGCATTGATGATGTCCAAGGAGAATCCCGTTCAGCAGTAATCAGCTGAAGATATGTGTCAGTTTGACATTCCCAGAGACCTCAGCCTTCTAAATGTGGAGCAGGCATGGTACATGTAACACAAGAGTGCAGGCTTATCACCCCTCCCTGACAATCTTATTCAACCCTGCCATGGAACGACCACCTCTACTGCGGAGAGGGTTATTTTTTCTCTGTATTCATTCGGTCCTTTCCATCTCTATTGAGGTTGCTAGCAAGAGATGCCAATTAGCGCTGCTGTTCTTGTGGTGGGTTGTGATCTGTACGTTTGTTCTCTTGGATTTGAACTGAAATCAAAACCACGCATTGTTGCTGAGGTATGTCCCTTGTTATAAAAGCTGAAGAGGATTTAGTGGTTTAAACTGTTTTGAAAATAGATGAAGTAGTTCATAAAGCTTGCACTACCAAACAGCATTTGTTTAATCACAAACTGGCCATATTTGTAATCTTTCATCCATTGTAGTGATTTTAAGAAATGGCTCTCTAAAGCTGTGGTTTTCAACCTTTCTTCATTTGCAGACACCTAAAATATTTTGAATGGAGGTGCAGACCTCAAAAGGAAATCTTAGACATAGTCTGCAGACCTCCAGAGACCCATGGACCGCAGGTTGAAAACCACTGCTCTAAAGCCATAACACAATATCTCACACAGTACTGCAGACATTACAATCCTTTCATTTTGTTTACTGCAGCACAGTTGAACGTTGGGGAAAGTGAGTGCAATTCCACTGAGTTCACACATATAATGATGCATTTTTGGAGTCATTTGCTGATTTACTTTGTTAGTCATAACAACATTCCATTGAGTCCCTTTTAAAAGCAGACAAAATGGCGGAAACTTCATTTTTATGACTGAATTTCACCATCCTCTGCCCGGCTCTTTGCCTAATTAGAGCCAACAATCTCACCACCTGCAGCTGCGGAAAGTTAATCCCACTCAGATCCAGATTTGCCATGGCACATTCTTGTAACCATAGGCACGAAAGCTCAGGTTGGACAGCTGTTCTGATAGACCAGTCTGGGAATCCTGCCCTCAACATGCATGTTTGATGTACAGTGGTCAGCAAATTGTTTGCATAGTTATCAGGAGACAAAGCTGCAGCGTTAATAGCAGTTCCTGTGTAATTTCTATTGGCAAAACCATGCCGTTACCAGAAAATGACATGAACTGTTTTACAATAACTGTGGAGTTTAATTAATATCTTTACTAGAGTAGCATAGATAGAGTACATACTCCGGGCTGCCTGCCTCCTGTCCATGTGTTAGGATGGCATGATGCCTGATCGCACAGTAGAGTGTTGTCATAGGACATGCAGTGGGTGTCAAGCGGGTGATGAGTTTATAGATGGACAGCTTGCATAATACTCTGAGTACCATTTCTTCTGCAGGAAGGATTTTCCTATGTGCCAGTCTGTACCTTGGGCACCATATGCTAACCTGATTCTTTATCACATCTGCTGAAATTCATGTGGGGAAAAAATTAGTGCCTAAAAATGAGAGAGAGAAGAATACAATCACTTGTAGCTTCTGTAAAGGACAGGCAGGTATTTGGGGTACTAAAGTCTGGAGGTGGTCTATTGTTGGGGTATGTCTACACTAGAAAAGTAAGTCAACTTATATTACGTCAGCTTACGGTCAGCACAGTAATTACTGCGATGGTGCATGTCCACACCAGGAGCGCTTCCAAGTCTGAGCTCCACTGGCAGCTCCCTGCCAGGAGCCCCGTCTGCTCCACAGGCTCCTGAGCTCCCACTGGGCTGTCCCCCACCTCCACTCCTCGCTTCTTGGGCACCTGCTCCCTGCAGAGAGCTGGGCAGCCATGTCAATTTCAGGGCTCACCCAGCTGTGAAATGAACAAAGTTGCCCATCTCCCAGCTGGGATCAGAGGAGCCGCCGGGGCTTTCTCGCCCAGCCTTCCAGCTGAGAGCCGGCTCCATTCTCCCCTGGCTCCCAACTGGGAGCAGGATCTAGCCCCCTAGCTCTCCAACGGAACTGAGGGCTGCTGGGCTGTAGCTGCCAGGCTTTCTTGTCAATTTCACAGCTCCTGCCATGAAATTGACAAGACAGCCAACGGCCAATGTAAGGTATGCAGTGTCTACACACTTGCCCTAACTACACCGACATAAGCCCTACGCTTCTTGTGGAGGTGGAGTTATGATGTTGGTGTAATAGGGCACTTGCATTGGCAGGAGGAAAACTGTAGTGTAGATACGGTCATAATTAGGGTGATATAAGCTGCCTTATGTTGACCTAACTGTGTAGTAAAACAGCAAAGAGTCCTGTGGCACCTCATAGACTAACAGATGTATTGGAGCATGAGCTTTCGTGGGTAAATACCCACTTCATCAGATGCACCACGAAAACTCATGCTCCAAAACATCTGTTAGTCTATAAGGTGCCACAGGACTCTTGCTGCTTTTACAGATCCAGACTAACATGGCTACCCCTCTGATACTTAACTGTGTAATGTAGATCAGAGACCGTGTGATCTAGTGGATCGGACATTGGACTAAGGCGGATCAGGATACATGGGTTCTATTTTTGGCTCTGCCACTCACCTACTGTATAACTTTTCCCTTCCCCTACCCCTCATCTTTCTTGTCTCTTTTGATTGTAAGCATTTTGGGGCAGGGATTGTCTCTGACTCGACAGCACCTAGCACAATGTGGCTTGAAGATCAATTGGGGTTTCTGATTGCTACTGTAATGCAAATAATGATAATGCTTAATAACCAAGGAGTTCTGCTGCTGAGCTGCTCCACCCCCCTTCTCGTGATTACGAGAAGATTTAGTTCTTGGCTTTGGGACATGTTTTCTTAAGGAACGGAGTAGCTTGGTTCACATGTGGAGAAGGTGGTGTACCCACTGAGCTGATTGAAAAAACTCTTGTATAGTGAATGCTGTTAAAAGGATGGGGAGCTTCTGTAGCCAACAGATCTTATTCAGGAGTCATATTTTTATCAGTGCATATTAATGAGAGTATTCCACCGAGGTATTGTACCATAAGGATTCTTTCCCACCATTGTGCCACTGTTGATGTAAGATCCCACAGCACTTGCCATCTGAAAAAGTCTGCCTTCTTCACTTCACTTCTCCCTCTCTTTTCGGCTCTCATCTGGCAAGCAGACTTTTCTCCTTTTCCTTATGTACCTCTTAATATTTCTTCCTCACTCTTATTATTTCATCCATTCTTTTGTCTCTGTTATCTAACTCCAGAAAACATTTTAAGGTGGAGTTTATATGAAGAATGGTTTCCAGTCTATACAAAATAATACTGTATTGTGTTGGAAGCAAATTTGAATTGCAAATAAGAAAAAAAGAAAGGGAAACATGCACTCTTCCTGATGGTTTGTCCTTCTGGCCTTTTCTGAATGACACATGGCTGATCTATTCTTCTGAGCGCAGTCACAAATAAGAGATTTGCGTGAGGGTTGCAGTGCAGGTTAATTAATGCCCGTTAGGTGGATAATCTTTTTTCTAGCTACAGTCAAGCAGAATGCCACCAATATCCAGAGTTTAAACGTGCATCTTTCAAACATATGACGTGGATTTTTTGAAGGTGGATCTCCTGCATTGTCAATCAGCCCCTGCAAGCCCAAATCCATGTTCTAGTCAGTCAGATTTATGTCTTTTTCTGTTGGCATAGAAGGAGATGTGGTTTCTAGCTTAGTAGGGTGCTGTCAGAGCTTCAAATCTGTTCTACAGAAGCTGTGGATAATTTTTGGATTGTGCATCAGATTCTGTTGGTTTTGGAATTCAGGCTTGAGAAGCCCTGGAGACATCTCATGGCCAAAAACAGAGAGATGGGATTTTTAGAGTTCTACGAAATAGTAACAGGCTGTTGGGACTTGGAAGATCTGGGAAGCATTATGTCTTTGGCAGGAACAATGCCTTCAGAAGTCAGGGGAAGAAGAACCATTACAGCACCCTTTGAAAAGATGCAGCAGGTCCCTCTTCTCCCATCCACCATGCAGGGATTGGTAAACCATAGCCTGCTTAAGCACTTTGAAGAGTCTAGTGCTGGCACTGGTTCCCTGAATGCAAGGTCTGGCACTGCCAAGGTGCAAGAAATAATGTGTATTAAACTCCTTGTGCTCTCTTCCCCTTTGTATGCACAATCTAGCCCAGTGGTTCTCAACTTGCAGCCTGTGGGCTGCTTCTGGCCCAATCAGCACACAGCTGTGGCCCATGTGATGTCCTCAGGGCCATACAGATAGTGTATATATTTTGTTGACGTGGCCCTGTCATGGTACAATTCCCCACTCTGAACCTTAGTGTCCAAAAGATGGGGTACCAGCATGAATTCCTCTAAGCTCAATTACAAGCTTAGTACTTGTAGTGCCGCCACCAACCAGGAATTCCAGTGCCTGGTACACTCTGGTCCCCCCAAAACCTTGCCTGGGGAACCCCCAAGACCCAGACCCTCTGGATCTTACCACAAGGAAAGTAAACCCTTTCCCCCACCGTTGCCTCTCCCAGGCTTCCCCTCCCTGGGTTACCCTGGAAGATCACTGTGATTCACTCCTTGAATTAGAAACAGAAAGAGGAAAATTCACCTTCCCCGCTCCTTCTCTTTCCCCCTCCCAGACTCTCCCTGAGAGAGAAAGTTAATCCCTAACACGAGAGAAAAATTCACCTTTCCCTCCTTTCTCCCCACCAAATTCCCTGGTGCTCCAAGACACCAGTCCCCCTGGCTCACAGAATAAAAAACATCAGGTTCTTAAACAAGAAAAGCTTTTATTAAAGAGAGAAAAAACAGTCAAAAATTATCTTTTGTAAATTAAGATGGATTAGGTACAAGAGGGTTTTTTTCAGCTATACCACTGGGAAATACTCTCCCAGCCTAAGTATACATAGTACAGTTAATATCCTTTCAGCAAGTACAAATTTGAAAACTCCTCCGCCAAATGCACAATTAAACTCCTTCAGCCCAATGCACATTTGCAAAATAAAGAAAACAACATGAAGCCTAAACTTGCCTCTCTACCTAAAAAAAAAAAAAAAAAAAACAAAAAAAAAAAAAAAAAAAATTAGTACTTACTATTTTTAAACCTTTATAAAAGAAGCCTGTATCGGAGAGATTGGAGAGAAACCTGGTTGCACGTCTGGTCACTCTCAAAACCCAGAGAGAACAACCACCAAATTCTAGCAGCACACACACAAACTTCCGTCCCTCAAGATTTGAAAGTATCCTGTCCCCTGATTGGTCCTCTGGTCAGGTGACAGCCAGGCTCATTGATCTTGTTAACCCTTTACAGGCAAAAGGCTCACTGATCTTGTTAACCCTTTACTGGCAAAAGAGACATGAAGTACTTCTGTGCTATTAACTCTTACTTATCTGTTTGTGACAGTTCCACATAACACAGAGAGAGCAGCATATGTGGCCTCCGATAGTAAATAGGTTGAAAACCACTGAGTTCTAGCTTGTTATCTATATGAGATATTTTCCCCTATTGTATACTTGTAAAAGTTTCTGTTAGCAGTTCTGATTTGGAAAGGACAATTGGAGGCTGAAAGAATGGCAAATGCAATCCGGATATAAGCGATCCTAGAACCCAATTACATTTTCAGTTTTAAAGTGCTTGTGACTCCTAAGTTCAGCGTTACTACTAGGTTTATATTATTTCCTGGAATGAATGTCAGTGCCAGACAATTTCCAGAGGAGCATTATAATGATCCAGTAAAAAATGAATCCAGCTTTTGATTATTTTTTTGACTGAAGTCAAAGAGAACTGATTTAGTTTTATATTGGCTATTCTTTTAATGCACAATAACTTTCCGGAACATCAATGACTTCCTCTATTTCCCAGAGATCTTCTTCATTAATGCTGTTGTTGCTGCATAGTATTAGGGTGCATTTGGCTTGACATAGCTAATGTTATAGCTCTGCCATACACTCAGGGGGAAAAATCCTACTTACTGAGTAAAATATTCCATTTGCATTATTATCTTTCAAGGGATAGCTAATAATTTGTGCTGAACATTTTTCTTTCATCATGCTAAGGTCCGTGGTTATGTTATAATGGGTACTTCAGCCAGCTGGCAGCTAGGGGGCAGAAACAGACTTGTTGGACACTGGCAACCGGGGAGTGCCTAGCCCCTAAAGTTCCTACTAGTTTTTTCTGCTTCCCCAGTGGCTGGCAGCAAAGCTTTTCTGAGTGAGACTTCCAACCTTATTTCAGATTTCAGATGAACATTTTTGGCTTAATAATTGGCCTAATTCCCAGTGTGCCCCAGAACTGCATTTGCCTTTTGGTGAGATTGTCTCTGAGGCGTTTGCAGGAGCGGGTCCCCTGCAGGCTTCAGGGAGTGAGAGCTAAGCAGGGAAAAGCTAGAGGCAAAAAGGAAGGCTCCATGTCTCTGGCTTCATCCCTTATCAAATGTCCCACTGGGTAGCTCAGCTAGCATAGTATGAACACTGCCAGTGCCAGAGAATGTAGCTGAGGCCTTTGGCTCAGTTCCCTGCCTCCCTCCCTCTGATGTTATCCCTGTAACTGGCTTCCCATGTGATCCCTACAGATCCAGGCTGGGGCCTCTCAGGGAAATAGAGACATATCTGGCCCATGTGAATCTCATACAGTAAAGGGGGGAGAACTTCTGGAGATCCCATCCTTCAACCCTAAGTCAGTACCTTCTCTGAGAGCCCCAAAGAAGCCCATGTGGAAGAGGAGAGAAAATAAAACCAGCTTCTTGAAGGACTAGGTGATTGCTAGCCACTTGAAATATTTTTGGAACCATTTCTGAGCCCAATTTCACTCTGCTCTCTGAAGCAGGGGCTTAGGGACCAATTGGAAATAAATAAATAAATAAATAAATAAAATCAGCATTGGTTCCCCTGCTCATGTTCACATAGTGCAGGAGGGCAAATCAGTCCAGAGAAGACCAGGCCACATACGCTGTGCTGATTCCTTTGTGTGCACAGAGTCGGCTCCAGGCACCAGCCTAGCAAGCAGCTGCTTGGGGCGGCCACGGGGAAGGGGCAGCATGTCCAGCTCTTCAGCGGCAATTTGGCTGCGGGTCCCTCACTCCCTCTTGGAGTGAAGGACCAGCTGCCGAATTGCCACCGAAGACTGAAGTGGCAGCGGTAGTGCTGCAGATCGCGTTTGCGCCTTTTTTTTTTTTTGGCTGCTTGAGGCAGGAAAAACCTTGGAGCCGGCCCTGTGTGTGCACATGTACAAATAGAATTCATCCTCCTTAGGGTAGGAAGGCCAGCTGTCTGAACAGGACTCAGGGAAATCAAATAATAAAAAATATATCAAAAATGAACAGCAAACCAAACAATGCTCACCTGAACACTTCAGGTGAGCACTGAGAACTGTGCTAGGTAGGGTCTGCACAAGCAATAGCTGTATGTCTCCTCTCACACTCCCTGGGAAGAAGTAATAGAGCGATGGATATTTCTGACACACCTAGAAGCTTGGGAAGACATCAGGCGATCATTACCTGTTATCACTGTTCTGACTATTGTGGTGAGTTGCCATGGTCCTAACATCCAAGTTATTGCTCCCAGTTTCTATTGCAGTTTGACATGTTTTACCTTCGTCTCCATTACCCTCCCCCTTACTAGCTGGCTGTGGGGTGATGAGAAGGGTGGTAGCCCAGATGTGGAAGAACAAACACGCAAAATGTGGCCTCTTGGCCCACAACATATTTCTGTCTAGGACCCCTGGCCTCCATTTTATAAGGCCAGAAGTTTCTTTAGTGTTCACCAGTCCAAATTCAACCTGGTGTCACTACTAAAGATAAATGTACAGTAGCTATTTTCTCTGCTGGTCTTGGCGTTTCCAACTGGGGGGATGTTACCCAAGTGGGATCCCTACTATACAGATCCTTTACAGTCAGCCAAGCCCAGGCTGGCATCATCTCAGCCCTCTTATTTGGGCATGAAAACTCTCAAGTGGCCCCTAAGATTATGAACCGTCACCTGACTCTGTAAGTGCCTCATGCTTTCACAATGGGTGGATGCTATTGCAAACTTGGTTCCTCTCAATTTAATAATGCCAGAGCCTGTTTATGCCTGAAAAAGACAGTGGGATATAAGTTTGTTTCCTGCACATATATTGGGTTTTGGTCCTTGACATCAGATACTCAGGGAATTCAGTTCCTAGCTATCTTAGCAATTCAATGGGAAAGTGTGAAAAAAGAGTAATTGGAAAAATTGACTTAAAATCCTGGTGCCTGATAGACACTGTAAAAAGGAATATATGTCATACAGCCAGTTGAAGCAGTCCCTTAAGTACAAGAGGAGAAAATACCACTCTGCAGGTGGTAATTTTAACAGTAGCTGCTCTCTGTTTTCCCTGTGTTATATGCATGCCTTTTAGTCATCTCTAACTGGAATTAAGTGCCCAATTGCTGCCAAACTCTTTCAGCTTGGGAGCAAATGGCAACCTACAGCTTTGGTGAAAATTAGGTCACTAGACACTGTCCAGACGTGGTACTCTTTGGAGATTTGGAAAAATTTCAACCTTAGTTTTATCCCATTTTCAGTTTCAAGTAACCCATGTAAATGTCAGGACATTAATGAAATCATCCATCATCTGCATTGTATTGGATCAGTGTGGACTCTGCCTAAAGAGACCTAGACACCATTTGACCTGCTCCTCTCCTGCCAACCTCTTCCATGTCTCATTTCTAGCCTCAGACAATCAGGAACAAACAGATCAGGGCTCTGTCTGAAACATCTGAATAAGTTCCGAAAGAAGGTTTATCTTCAGATTACCATTTTACCATCGCACAAACTATTCTTCTATTTTGAATATGGATAGCAGTTTTATTTTATAATGTCGATCATTGCCATTTGATCTGTGAAGTATGCTCCTAGGGTTTCTTCCAGGTTCAAGATAGTATTAATATTGGCTTTAAGAAATTCATGTATCTCCTCCTGAACAATCTTACAGATCAGGTTTCTGTACAGAGAAAACACATAAAGTGATACAGTTTCTGGAGCATCTTGGAGTTATGATAAACACAGACATATGGCACCAGGGTAGTCTATCACAGGCCTGGGCTGAGGATTAAGACTATCGGGTATAATGTCTAATCTCAGAAGAATGTAAACATAAGATGAAGATAGCCTAGCCATAAAGTGGTGTCAGTCAAAGGGGAAAAAATTCCCAAAATTCTTTTGGGAGCTATTGGGAAGGCTGATATACATAGACATTCATCAATGAACCAGAGTTCATATGCAACCTATCCAGTAATTCCTATGATCCCCTCCACATCTCACCTTATCTCACATGTTGGTAGAGATCAAGGTTCCATTATTGATTCTCCACTACATCAAATGAGTTTAGATAACTACTTTTTGAAGGGATCCACCCATTAGTGAATCACTCAGAGAGTTCCATGTGTCAGATACCATCTGAGTTAATACATTCCAGTCCCAATTCAATCCAGGGAAGAGGTAGCAGAAAGAGACAGCAGAGTATCCACTATCTGGAACACAATGATTCACTGAGGTCTCAGAGCACTGATCTTTCCATGGACAACACAGACTCGGTCTGTTCATGATAGTCAACATGTCTGATGGAATTTTCATAAATAAACTTAGGAAGAACGTGATCAGCCCAACCTCAGAAAGAAATTCAACTTCTACTCCTGTTTGCAGCAAAGTTTCCAATCTTTCTGTGCATGGCACATCCAGGGTGATGAATACCAAGGTTTACATGGCAGAAGTTGGGTTAAGCAAAGTGGAACCTGCACCCAGAAATATCCTCACTTATTGTAAATCAGTTTGATGAGTGAATGATTGATCTGTTCGTGTCTGCAAACAGCCGTAAAGTCATATGGCTTCTCCATGTGTTAGGATCTTGAAAGTAAGGTGGTAAATGACCTCTCATGTAAGCAGGGTCTAAATGAGCTGTCCCTGACATCTAGTGATGCATTGAGGGGGAAAGATTTCAATTGTGTTTGCATAAAAATACCTACTCTGCCTAGGTGGACACTAGCAGCATAATGGAGCTGCATTGCTAAAATGATTAATTTTAGTTGGTTTGGGTTGCAACCATAATTCAAAAGCATGTGACCACAGGCAAACAACCGCCCCTCAGTTTGTTTTGCAGTGTCTTTTGTCTCGGTTTCTCACTTTGTGAAAGTCCTACAAATGAGTGTCCCTTAATATAGCACTCCCCTTTCCCTCTGCTGCACCCTGCTCACAGTTGGTTATTGAAGACCCAGAGCACAAAGGTACACTCATCGGGAGTGGGGGTTCACCTGCCATCTGGGGCAGGGTGTGTGTGTCACTGAGCAATGCCCCCTCTGCAAATGGCTCACAGCTGCCACTGTCTGTGCTGCTGTCCCGCTGTTGCCCTCTGCTACCGCTATCTCTCTGCTGATGCTCTACCACTGCTGCGACGTCATGTTCTGAGGTTCTGCCAATTAACCCAGCTCTCAGTGATTTCAGCCCAGTGAGTTCAGGCAGGCAGTGGGGAACCTCACCACCAGTACGGTGTTGCCTTTCACTATTCCCACACAAGGTCTAAGGCTTAGCCCCTAGACTTGCTCAGCTGTGAGAACAGCTCTTGGAATCACAAGCTGGAAACAAGGACTCTTAATTGAGTCTAATCAGCTCTGTCGGTAAACGCTGGAGAAGGGTAGATCAAATAGTGTCTACACTCTTTAGGCAGAGTCCACACAACCAGGTAGAACACTGGTACCTGCCCTCTCTCATTTTCGCTGGGATTTGGTATCCCTGTCCCCTGCTTAGCAAGTGAGGTTCTATTTAGGGCAACCCCCTCAATCAGGACATGCTAAGCACAGTTCTGCTACCCTTTACTCGTAAAATCTGTGCTGTATGCCTTTCCACATTTTCTATTGCTCCCCAGGACCCTACAAAATATAGGAAGGAGAGAGCAGTCATTGTTTCTGCCTTTCTAGCTGAAGAGGATATAGCTGTCAGACCTGATTAACCTAACATTGGACCTTCCAATTTCTGTGTTTCTCAGAGGAGGTCTGCTATTGCAAAAACCAGTCCTCCATCCAGGACCAGACAGATACAAAATGGACACTTGGGTGAAGTGATTATCACATACTCTATTGAACCTTAAAAAGAAGCCAACAAATAGTACTGGCAAAGTCCATAATTTAACCATCATGTTCAACAAGTTGTGGCAAATTGCCGGTACTGTTCTCTGGGTCTCGCGCTCTCTCTTCTCTGGGGTAGGTTCAGGGCGATATTGCTTGCCTCTGAACCAGTTCTTAATCACTCCCCTAGTGTCCTTGGAGGAGGGGAGTGGAGAGGGAGGGACCTGGGCCCGCCCTCTACTCCAGGTCCCAACCCAGGGGCCCTGGGGTTGTGGTGAACCACTTGACTAGCGGTTTCTTCCCCTGGGTTACTTCGCTCTCATACCCGTCAGCTTGTGAAGGGCTTCTCGCCTCTCTTCTATACAAGCCTGGTGCCCCTTACCTAGGGTTTCTGTTGGGCTTCCCAATCCACCGCAGCACTCCTCCAAACCTTCTATTTCTCTCTGGACAAACTCTTCTCTTCTGCAATCTGCACTCTGCTCCAATCCAACCTTTCTCCTTCAACTACCACCCCCTGTCTGACTGAAGCAGGGGTTTATATCCCATGACTGGAGTCAGGTGCTCTAACTGGAGTCAGGTGCTCTAATTGGCCACAGCTGTTCTAGTTAATCTAAAGCAAACCTTCCTCCCTTGGCAGGGAATAAGGCCCCCTGCTAACACTCTTATGCTGCCCTCTGGCCATGCTGTATCACAAAGTGAAACATAGCCTTAAGTTCCTCCAACAGGGCCTTAATGTGGATGTTTGAGTATTCAAGCAAAAATATCAGTTCTCTCTAGTATGTTCTCAGCATGTTCGTGAAAAAGGAAGTTGTGTACAAATCTCAACATCAAATGCTTCAATTACCCTGATTTCAGCTATAGGGCTCATGGAGCACAACCTTGGACTCTCAGTCTGATCTTTACCACACTATCCAGATAGTGCAGGAGATGTTGTCCTGTTTTCCATCCATTAAAGTAGCCTTCCAATGACTACTCTCCAGTCAGCTGATTTTTGAGATGCAGCATTGTACTTTAATTTTTGACAAGTAGTCCTGGCAAAGTGCGTGTTACGCTCCAGTAGGTTACTGTCACAGCCTGTCTGGCTCTTCAAGGGGAGTGGGGCTTAGCCTCTCCTGTGATGGCTCAGTTACCCCCTGCTGATCCCGATTAGTTGGGAATCAGGTGGCTCAATTTAGTTACCACACCCAGCTGGGAAAGACTTGGGTGAATTCCATAAAAGGGCTAGGGGGAAGAGCTCAGTTGAGGAGTTGCTGTAGGAGGGGAGGTTGTCTGCTCTGACTGGCCCTGAAGGGAAAGGGGAGAAGGAGAGTGCTGTGCAAGGTCTGGGAAAAGGCCAAGCCCATAGAGGTGGCCCAGAGAGAGAGTGGGAATAAGGATCCAGTCTGGGCAGAACAAGACTGGAGAAAGGACTCTTGAGGTTCAGTGGATCAAGTAGGAGGCAGACCTCCAGGGAGAAAATCCAAAGAATCAGCGCTCTATGAGTGAGTGGGGCAGAAGGGAAGCTCAGCTGGTCAGCAAACCCTTTTGTTATATATTTTTTTGTACTAGAGACTGCTACTTAACAGTCTCTCTAAGGGAAGGCAGACCTGTTGCAGGACTATTGTTGTGACTAAGAAGAAGCAGACAGGCAGAGCCACTGAAAAGACTCCATCACAGCGGGGCACCAAGGTGCAGGGTGGGTGCGCTGCCACAATTACATCAAAAAGCCGTTGAAGAATGGTGCTCACACTGGGGAAGAGAAGAATAACAAAGTGAAAATAATGTAGACGTGACAGAAAATAAGTATTTTATTTCTTCAATTGTTTATATGGCATCTTGGGTACCTCACATTCTGTTTAAAATCAATGGTCTAAAAAGTGAGTGGCTCAGTAAAGTTATATACAAACCATGTCACCTTATGGTAAGGAATGAATTAAAAATTGCCCAAGCAAGTTTTCTTGGTGCTGTGCCTTGAAGATCATCTGATTGTTGCTCTGATAAGCTGTGTGGTGGAGCATGTTCCATAAGTAAGGGGCCTCTTCTGGAAACAACTAATAGACGCGCCTGGTAATTTCAGCTCCAAAATTGGAGTGCACGAGATAGAGGGAGAGCTGATCTCTCAAAGCACCATCATCTAGAATTTTAAAGATAATGAATTCCTTGAACTGAATTCTGAAGCATGCCTTCCATACAGAATTTGGAACACACAAGTTCTATGCTCATAGTGGCTTATCTCCTTGACCTCTTTATTCTGCAATAGTTGAAGCCGCTATATGCTTTTCAGGAGTATGTTCAAATCAAGTGTACTCTAATAGTCCAGACATGAACTGCCCAGATACCACACACATTGCACTCATTATAAAAGCTGCTGAGGAATTTGCAAACTCAATTGGAGTGTATGCCTCTAGGTAGGGAATACCAGGAACTAGGGAACCCATTTTATTTGTGTGTTACTAACTCCTAGTTGCCTTTCATGCACAATTATGCATGTTTCTCTGTTTGCATATACACATGAAGAGATGGAAAACAGTTTGTCATATTATGCTTCACAAGGAGAGCTTTCATCTCCACTGCCCTTGAGTCTACAGTATGTCTTTAACCTCTTTACTACCCAGGTCTGGTTATCAGTAGATAACAGTTTCCCTTTAGACCTCTACCTCCATATAACATGACCCAATGTAACACAAATTCGGATATAACACAGTAAAGGAGTGCTCTGGGTGGGGGGCAGGGCTGCGCACTCTGGTGGATCAAAGCAAGTTCTATATAATGTGATTTCACCTATAACATGGTAAAATTTTTTGGTTCCCAAGGACAGTGTTATATCGAGATAGAGGTGTATTTGCTATTTTATTTTATCATTATGTGGACAATTCTTCCTATTCACATTAGTTTTGATTTGCAGGTGAACTAAAAGTGATTTTTGGCAGATCATATTTCTTTCTCCAGTTGTCCTAATAATATTACATTCTTTTATACTACACAAATTTAATTTCTTGTCTTTGCTCTACATATTTTGTTAAATATTTAGTGAACTATTTGGAAGAGAAGGATACGTTAAACTTTGCAGTTAAAAGTTTGGTGTTATCATTACATTTTGGAGTAGTTGCAGTTCTGTAAAATGGCAATATCAAAACAGTACTTAATAGGTGTGCAGTATTAGTTGTGAAGTTTTGGTGTAAGTTCCATGCTGTTGGCTAGTTAATTCTGTGCATTCACCACTGGGAGACTAGAATTCAAATTCTGACTCAGTTCTTAAATTGGAATGGGGGTGTTCCTATCCTAAGTCTTCCTCCAGTCCGCAATGGAAAATCAGTATGTAATTGGGCACAACTGACACAGTGTTGTACACATTATAGACCTCGCACTGATCTAATTTCAGCCCTGGTAGTACTTCACTAAGGTAAAGATCTGTTGACTAACTGCGTGAATAAAAGCTGCATATCAAGTGGCAAAAATTGCTTAGGTCATCCTTGTCCTTGTCTCTTGTTTGCTTCCTGTTCCTTATGTTTTGTGTATGCACGTGTATGAGCTAGAGGGGACAGCCTTCACATCCCGTTAACAAACCTTTAAGCCATCTTGTCTGCAGTAAGACTTAGTGAAAATACATACGTCAAGGCTGGATTTTCCAAGGACCCCTAAGGAGCCCAGCTCCCACTGAAATTCAGAAGCTGGGCGTGGATGACGGGATGGATCTCTTCATGATTAACTATTCTGTTCATTCCCTTTGAAGCAACTGGAATTGGCCACAGTTGGAAGACAGGATACTGGGTTAGATGGACCACTGGTCTGGCCCAGTATGGCTGTTCCTGTGTTCTTGTGGAAGTTGGGGACTTGACTACCTTTTTAGCCCCTTTGAATATCGCAGCCTAATAGATTTTAAATAATAAAACTGTTAATGTGTTCACTTCTATATCATATACTTTGAAAAATATCAACCATTTGCTAGTCATTACGCCAAATAACTTCCTCCTTAGCTAAATGATATGGAGCACAAATGCTGCATATATTTCATGTATCAAAAACGTAGAGGTTACAAATATCCAACCAATTGCCAAGGGCCAAATTCTGCATTAGTGCCTTACTTTGAGCCGGATGCAGAAACCCTTTAACATGCATCACACTTTGCAACAGCCCCCACTGATGGGACTACTCATGCAGTAAGCTGTTGATAAACATGACTATGCATATCAAAATCTGGTGGTCAGTTGCTAAAATATTCTCTGGAACTATGGGCAAGTTTGAAGTTTGAAAGCATCTTAAACTATCAATTAAGTAAATTATAGTAACTGAAATTTGAGAAAGGGGGATGCCTATATATTTCTACATTTCAGTGTCTCCATTTCTATATCTTTTTTCAAAGTGTAAAACAAAGATAACAGAAATAGCCACATTATTGAGGCAAATGGTATCTTCCTGTGTAGCTATCCAAAAATAAAAAATGAAATCATGAACCTGTGCAGCCAAAGTCTGGCTAAGTAGTGGTGTAAGATTAAAGATGATTGAGAGGAATGGCATTTCACTACATGAATTGAGCTTTTCGATGTCTCAGTCTTGTCATAACTTTGCTTTTTCTGTATTCATAAAGTTTCCAAAAGCAGAGGCGCCAGTAAAGGAAAAATGTGGGATTTTTGGTAAGAAACAGGCTTTTTACATTTATCGGCAGTTGATTTAAAATACATATTTTTAAAAGTAACATATGTATACTTATAGTGTAGCTGCTGGTAGCATGGGCATTGCCAGCGGCGTGGCGAGCACAAACCATCCTATAGCTGGTGGACATGTACTCGCATAGCTAAACTGTGCTGCCATCGCCCGTACTACCAGTGGCTATATTACTACTTATTGAGCTAGCGGGTGCATGTGAGCTGGGAATTGCACCCCTAGGTTAGACTGAAGGTGTCACCTTAATTTGTGATCTCTTTGGTGCAGGGATCATCATTTTGTTATGTATGTGTACAATGCCTTGCGCTACAGGGTATTGATTCTTGATGGAGACCTCTAGGTTTTATTATAAAACAAATAATAAATATATAATATTTTCAAGCAAAATAAATAAATCAGTAACTATGACCAACAAATGTGCGGGGTTTATTCAAAGTATTACAAAAAACTACACATTTAGAGGTTTCCAAGTTTATTGGTAATATTATGCTAAGTTCAGCTCAAAAGTCAGATGATAACAGTAGCAGATGAGCAGTTCTGGAACAGGTAGCAAACAATATCATAGACTTTTTCCTGTACAGTCGGAAAACAAGAATAAAATGAATGCTGTAATTTAAAATGCGAGAATGTTGTTTGTTACAATATACTTGGTAAGAAGCAGTAGAATGCGAGTACTCAGCAGCTGGATATAAAACAAATGTTAACAGTAAATGGTGATGCGAAAATATGAATTACGGTATAATACTTAACCACCTACTAGTTTAATTTGATCCATTGTTTTTACTGTGTGTGCTTGATTTAATTAAAATTGTAATATAATACAAAGCTAATTTCCGTCTAATTTAGGCATTGCAACTCTTTTTAAAAAATACAAAAACAGAGAGAGAGCGAATCCGGTTGGTTTACCAAATTAAGCTTTGAATGTTCTTTTCAACTGATATAAATTTAAAAGGGTTTTAATTAATTCTTGTAGACACTAAAAGCCACCATTTGGCAATCAAATTTGTAATCATCTGTATTTAAACATACAGGGCCAAATTATGCCTCCCCTTTCATGGGTCTCTTACAGGAAAAAAAAAAGATAGAATTAAATAGAGAATAATATCCTTTCTGTTGAATATTTGCATTAGTCTTTAACCTATACAATTCCACAGCAATCTCTCTCTGTCTGTTGTTCTGTCTAGTTTTGACCAGTAATTCCATCCTAGTCCTGAGAAACCTTTCCTGATGAAAGTTTAGTCAAAATGGGTCTTTTCCTGCAAAAAAGTTTTTGATGGATTGGCATTTTCTGAGGAGAAAACATTTCGTTGAAAAGTTAATCATAGGATTGTAGGACTGGAAGGGACCTCAAGAGGCCATCTAGTCCAGTCCCCTGGACTTAAGGCAGGACTAAGTATTAACTAGACCAGTGGTTCTCAAACTTTTCTACTGGTGACCCCTTTCACATAGCAAGCCTCTGAGTGTGACCCCCCCCCCCTGAATTAAAAACACTTTTAAATATATTTAACACTATTATAGATGCTGGAGACAAAGCAGGGTTTGGGATGGAGGCTGACACCACACGACCCCCCGTGTAATAGCCTTGCAACCCCCTGAGGGGTCACAACACCCAGTTTGAGAACCCCTGATCTAAACCATCCCTGACAGGTGTTTGTCTAACCTGCTCTTCAAAACTTCCAGTGACGGAGATTCTACAACTTCCCTAGGCAATTTATTGCCAGGCTTAACTGCCCTGATAGGAAGCTTTATCCTAATGTCCAACCTAAACTTCTCTTGCTGCAATTTAAGCCACTGCTTCTTGTCCTATCCCAAGAGGTTAACAAGAACAGTTTTTCTCTCCAGGGCTGTCCAGAGGATTCAGGTGCTGGGGTCTTTGGCAGCTATTCGGCAGCGGTGGCCCCCCTCCGCCGAAGACCCGGCACTTCTGCGGCAGGTCCCGGGGTGGAAGGACCCCGCACTGCCAAAGACCCAGAGCAGAAAAAGCTCCGGGGACCCGGGCCCCACAAGAGTTTTCTGCGGCCCCCGGAGCGAGTGAAGGACCCCACTCCAGGGGCCCTGAAAAACTCTCGTGGGGGTCCCTGCGGGGCCCTGGGGCCTGGGGCAGATTGCCCCACTTGCCCCCCCTCTGGGCAGCCCTGTTTCTCTCTCCTTCTTGTAGCAACCTTTTATGAAATTGAAAACGGTGTAATGTACCCTGCCCCCCAAAGTCGTCTTTTCCCCAGACTAAACAACCCAATTTTTTCAATCTTCCCTCACAGGTCATGTTTTCTAGACCTTTAATCATTTTTGTTGCTCTCCTCTGGACTTTCTCCAGTTTGTGCACATCTTTCCTGAAATGTGTGGCCTAGAACTGAACACAGTACTTCAGCTGAGGCCATATCAAAGCGGAGTAGAGCAGAAGAATTATTTCTCGTGCCTTCTACTTATGACCTGCCCTTCTTCCTAGTGATAGAGAGGGGAGGGGAGGAAGAGGCTGTTATTGTCTCACTATACAGAAAAAAGCAGACCCTTAATATGGTTTTAATCAGGACGCCACTTCATTATTAGAGGTCTGAGACTATCTGGCAGATAAAAGTGTACAGTGCAGGTAACTGCACGTTCATTCAATATCTACTTGCGGGGCTTCTCTCAGCCCCCCACCTCCCCTTTTTTCCATCTAGGTCCCTCAGACAACCCATTGTTGAGAGCTAATGCCCCACCCCGAATGAGGGCTAAAGTGGGTGATAAGGAAGGGGGATTGGCTCCCTGCCATACCAGTCAGAGGAACCCCAAACCATCCCTTCCCGCGTTCCGCTCCTTTAACAAACGCTTCCACTGTACATATTTACCAAGCCATTTATCAAGTCACTGTATCCCTTCCCTGGGGAGTACCTGCACTGGACAGCTGCCCCGCCACTTACTGAATGAGTTGCGACATCATAGCCTAATACCCTTCCCTATTCATCATAACAACCCTTCCCTCCTCCACCTAGGCCAGTCTGATGGTGAGGAAAAAATTCCTTCCCAGCTAGCGTGACCAGACATCAAGTGTGAAAAATCGAGACAGGAAGTGGGGGGGTAATAGGACCCTATATAGACCCTATAAAAACCCAAAAATCAAGACTGTCCCTATAAAATCGGGACATCTGGTCGCCCTATTCCCAGCCCCTCTGGAAAGGAGCGGCTAGCGCAATGCCCACAGAAGGTCCTGACCAAACCCGGTATTTTTGCAATCTCAAGAGAAGAGTGGGTGAGTGCTGCTCTGCCTGGTCCAGGAAGAAGGGACTTCTCCCATCAGGCTTGTTCCCTTTGAACTCTCCAGCCCTTCCAGTCCCTGGGGATGAGTCAATGTCTCCTCACTGCGGGACAGTGCCTCCCTGCCCTCCACTGGAGCAAGTGGGTGCAGTCAGTATCAGCAGTAGTGCCTTGGGAGGTGCACTGTTTACACCTCTTACAAAAGTGTGAAAAGCAACATCCCTTCATGTGCTCTACCCAGCATCTAGGAGTTATGCCTTTCAAAGGTATAAATGCCTCTCTTCACCAGCACTCCAGTAGTGCAACTCTCTCTGCCAAAGCTCAACACTATAATAAGCATAACTGAGCTAACAGTGTCAAAGAATTGTCTTACCAATCATGTTAGTACTTAGGTGTTCATGTTCTAAAACTTTCTGAAGCCCTTTCCTCGGCTTTCCCTCTCTTTTCCTTTGCATGTTCTCTCAGTAATGAGGGAACTCATTTTGTGAAAGTGGATGAATCTGACTTCATGTGTACCAGGTTTGTCTTTGCTTATTTCTCCTTGTTAATCCACCCTTATGTGCTGAAGGTAAGAATGAACGTGAAAGTGTCACTGTGGTGTCCAGTGATTGCACAGTGCTCAGGATGCTTCCAAGAGCTCTGCTTTATCAACCGGCTGTGGGTGTGCCACGCCATTCCACTCAGAGTCTCTGGGAAGCTCAGCACTTAAAGGCACAGACCCTCAATGCCACAGTCACTACTTCTCAAGAACTGCTCACGTGGTTTAAAAGATTCGGCAAAATTCCCTACAGATTCTGAAAATTTGTTAGCAGTTACCTATGTAATAGCTTGTCTTTAATGTGTCAGTGCACAAAAGGCCAGATTTTCTAATTTACGTGTGTGCATTTGTGGCATACTTCAGTGCATTCTTACCTTATATTGACAAATACCTAATCTGCCTATACAATGTATGTATTATATGTACATAAATGCCTCATTTTCAGGTGCATATGTTTGAGGTTGCACAGGTGCATACATGGAATTGGGCATGACCTAACTGTGAAAATCTGGTTCTTAACTCTTCATTAGGAACTGTTTTGATATTTTAAAAGTGAAACAAACAGGAAATGGAGTTATTAATTAAAAATGACCAGTAGGATGGCTGCTAAATGGAAGAAATAGAAATTATGTTTTTGAGAGACTCAGGGCGAAGATCTGCCCACAGTTACTCAGTTTAATATACCACAGTACATTTTCCCCATTCCCCCTAAGAAACAGTAACTTGGATAGATCATCAGCTGGAGCAAGTGAGTGCAGTGTAATTGAAATCAGAGATTTTTCCTCCTAAAACCTTATTGGATCGTCTCCTGTGATTATTACTTGTATACAGTAGCTAGCAAGTATTTTGATAGTGTTAAAGCAAGAGCCTGTTTTAATAGCTCTAACTTTTCACTCATGCTGATATTGTGCCCCATCCACCCATTGACCTTTCTCTCTAACCATAAGTGGAGACTTCATGCAGCTCTTCAAAACTTCTTTGTGAGAAGTACCTTATAAACTCAGACAGTTGTTGATCTGAGATTTTGTGGACACTGTACAGTTTCATTTTTATAGACTGCTGATGAAGTTGTGACAGAGTTGATCGTGTATAAACTAAAACTTCCAGAGCTTTATGTAATTTGCAAATTTGGAGTTAAACTCTGTTATCTAATCTGCACTGAGAATTTATTATTCTCTGTGGGATTCACTGTGCAGACTGAAGATAAGTAATCTGCAATGCAGGTCATGTTTAGCCATGTAAAATAAATACCTCATTTTCCAAATGTTCAGCAGTTCAGATGCCTCCTGGATTTTTGAAACTGTGAATCTACTATATGCACAGCTGCAAGGGGCTCTCTGTTCCTGCAGCCTCATTGTTTGTAGAAGCATTTTTATTGAAAATGCACCTGATGCTCTTTGATATATTCAGTTTGGGGAAAATTTTCAAAGTGGTGTGTGGGAGATAAGTGCACACAGATCCCATTATTTGTTTACAGAGTTATAAGAGCTGAATGAGAAATAAGTCCAGTGTAGCATGTTGCTGTCTGTATTGTTGGCACTTGAAGTGGTTAGGCTACAATGTAAAGTCACACGGAATCAGGATTTTTGAATGGGGATTGTTTATTTTGAGAGTCTATAATGGGAATGAAAACTTATCTTCCTCTCCCCTTTTTTGGTTGCTATTAGAAGGAGCCTTTTCAATGCAAGAAAAATGCTGAGATAAAAATGGTACATTTCTTCCGAAATGTGAATTTCCCATTGATCATTTTTTACATATGGGCAGTACATTCAGTGGAAGAGGCTAAGGTTTTTTAAAAAGTATTTTTATTTGGGAATGTGACATGTAACAGTGTATAGACCTGTTAAATGCTTAGAATCACATTGGTTGCAAATCTAGTGGATGCATCATAACAGGTTTGATTTCCTTATAGCTACAGGCTCTGATTTCCCATTTACACAGATTTTATGTCCGAATATTTTTATTGACTTCAGTGAAGTTGCTCCAAAGGAGAGGAGAATCAGGCCCTCAGTGTTTCTGATTGATGAATTTAGATTGTCTAGCCTTGAATGTCTTTAACCACAGTGATTCCACAATCTCTCTTGGCAGATTGTTCCATAGTTTAAATTGTTTTTATAATTATAATCCCATGGTGATAAATTATATTATACATTGAGCTGATATTTAAACTGCCTTTTTTGCCTCCCTGTCAGTTCAGTGTTAAATATTTAAGCAAATGGCAGATGTACAGTTTGTCCCACAGCATCAAGCATCATTGATGTAAACTGTCAGTCTATAGATAGACAAGGTGGGTGAGGTAATGTGTTTTACTGGACCAACTTCTCTTGCTGAAAGAGGCAAACTTTTGAGCTACACAGACCTGAAGAAGAGCTGTGTGTAAGCTCAAAAGCTTCTCTTTGATCAACAGAAGTTGATCCAGTAAAAGATATTAGCTCACCCACCATGTGTCTCTGATATCCTAGGGCCAACATGGTTACACCAACCTGCCAACAGCAGTCGATAGATAATGAAATATTAAACCAACAGCGTGTACGTAATTGTGGGGTGAAATTTCCTGCCCTGGATATTGGGTACAGGATTTCACTTCCCTTTGTGGCCTGCATAAGGGAACACAGGAACTTCTCACTCCCTACAACCCCTGCAAGCACAGTGCCTCAAGGGGTTGGGGAGAGTAAGGCCATAGTCCCACCTTTCTTCATATCAGCTGTGGATTGACAGTGCAGAAAGATCAGGCTGGAATTTTTGCCAACACTGAGCTCTCTGTAAATGTCACAACCGAGTATCATAAATGGGGGATTCGGACAGTTTTCTATTGTCCTAAGGAGTACGAAATTATAATTTATTTAAGTTCATACCTGAATTTAAATGATCAATCTATAATTTTTCAATTGGTTATAACTCCTCAAGAACAAATATTTTGCAAGATTGAAACTTGGTATTATAAATTCTTTCTTTAGCCATGGGAATTTACATAACATTTCAGAAGAAGTGTTCAGCCAGTCAGGAGTTAAATCCTCATGATCCCTCCTTAAACAAGGCAGCTAAGTAATGTTTGTTTTTTTCTTCTTTCCTAAAAAGGACTTTCTTTGCTTTAAAGATTTTATTAAAATTCTCAGCTCACCGATTTCAGCCAATCATTCCGCCCACAAGTCCCTACAAGTGTCAAGCACTAACTCACAATGGATTCACTTTATGTTGGACTTCCAATCACCTCATAAATTTTAAGCCTGAGCCAACATGAAGTCCTCTGTCTCTTGGGGTTAGCAAGCACTCTGCCGGAAAAAAAAATTCCACTTTTCTGTTAGAGCTTGCACCTTACGCTTTTGAGTTTTTGAACAATTGCTGTTAAAAGCAAATTTTCCTAAGTTTTTAGACTTTTCAAGTTCAAGAGAGTTTCTGGTTAGTCATAAATGCTTTAGAAACTTGGGTTTAAATATTGAGCCCATTGAAGTGAGAGGGAATTTTGCTATTCACTCCAGTGAAGTAGAATTTGGCCCATATTCTGAATGACAAAATCGTGTTTTCTTAACCTATTTACAAAACACCTGCATGTGCAATATGAAATAATGCCAAATATTAGGTTTCTTTTTCCTTAAATTTGCACACGTAAATTAAATGTCCTATTCCCCAATAGCCAGCATTTCTAATGTCTACGTTACTACCAAAAGTCAGGCAGAACATTTTCTTTGTTTATTATTTGGCTCCTAATTAAAAACTCTGCCATGTTATACCTTTGGTATCCATTAAAAGCTGTTTCATTTATTTTTTATATGTCAAATTTTGAAAGTATAACCAAGATAAATAACAATACAGTATCAGTAGAATATGAAATAATAATACATGTACAAGTTAAATTCATAAGGTAGGTTGAAAGCTTATTCCAGGTCAGGAGGAAGGGGGATCCAGTTGTTGTCAGAACTGAGCATTTCACCAAATTACATCTTGCAAACGGTAGACATTTTTATGTGCCTTTCATATTATTTGGAAAACCTGATTATTATGGATAGGGAAGTCTCCATGAGTCCAGTTATTCAAAGCAAGGAAACGCAGATATCATGCACCAGAGGAATTCATTCATAAGACATACTAAATACATGGATCATACGATATAATCATAATTGTTTCCTTCAAGAGGGGTTTCTAAACTCAAAATAGAGACCTGGATTGCTCAGGGGATTGATAATAGAATACAGCATTTTTCACAGCTTTTCCAACATCAAGCTTTCAAAAATCATGGTTTTAAAAATAAAAAAAGTATATTTTGGTTTCTTTTTAAAGAAGGGTATGCTTGGTTCACATTTTCAGGCTAGGAATTTACTTTATTTTAAAATGGCAGCTGAGATTCTTATGTAATCACTTGCTCTTAGGAGCTGGGGCTTAAGTACAACATTGAATATCACGATAAGTTAATGAGCATTAATAACACTATCTGTCTTTATTTATTTGAAAGTGTTCCAACACGATTGACCTGGATTAGATTCAAGAATTAATTGGACTAGTTTGTAGTAAGTGAGATTCAGATTGGATATTAAGAAAAAAACTTTCTAACTATTAAGGATAGCTAATTAGGGGGGTCAGGTTACCTAGCGAGGTTGTGGAACCCCTGTCATTAGAGATTTTTAGGATCAGATTAGGCAAACACCTGACAGGGATAGTCTAAGTATATTTAATTCTGCCTCAGCATGGGGAGACGACCTCTTCCAGCCCTGAAAGTTCCATGGAATTCCAATGGAGTTCCATGGCAGCCCTGCATTTCTATGATTCTATGATCTGGTGGCTAGTCGGTGGCTTATGACATAATTCATTTCCTAGGAGATAGGTGTGTGCTAAGTTTGTATGATAGAAGTGTTACTTTTACTTCATAGAATCAAATACAGTTGAATTTTAGTTCCTATAGTCACCTGGCCTACAGTAGGGTTACAAAGGTCAATACCTTATCATAGAACAGTTGTGGTCAATATCTACTGACTTAAAACTAAATCTAAAACCACCTGAGCAGGATTTAAAACTAAATCTAAATCAATTTCCCTTTGATGGGCTGACATTCTTTTGTAGGGCTGACTTTTCAAATGAGATCTGTCATGTACACAGAGATGCATAAGAAGGATGTTTTGTGCCATGTACCAGCTACATTAAGGAGCAGTAAAATTGTTAAATTCATTTTTTAATTTTACCAGCCCATGTTTGTAATACTTAGCACTTAAATTGCACTTTACATTTTCAAGGTACAAACATTAATTAACAGATCTCCCCAAGGAAGGTAAATCTTCTTCTTCTTTTACAAATGGGAAGACTGAAACAGAGATTGTGACTTTCTCAAGGGCACCTCAGTCTCTGGAAAAATCATGCTGCAGGTCCTCAAGGAATCCATTTTGATACACTTGGAGGAGAGGAAGGTGATCCAAAACAGTCAACATGGTTCACCAAGGGCAAGTCATGCCTGACCAACCTGATTGCTTTCTATAATGAAATAACTGGCTCTGTTGATATGGGGAAAGCAGCGGATGTGATATATCTTGACTTCAAGCTTTTGATATGGTCTCCCACAAACTAAAGTATGGATTGGATGAATGGACTATAAGGTGGATAGAAAGCTGGATAGATCGTCGGGCTCAATGGGTAGTGATCAATAGTTCGATGTCTAGTTGGCATCTGGTATCAAGCAGAGTATCCCAGGGGTTGGTCCTGGGGTCACTTTTGTTCAACGTCTTCATTAATGATCTGGATGATGGGATGCATCGCATCCTCAGCAAGTTCACGGATGACACTAACCCGGGTGGGTGAGGTAGATAACACTGAGGGTAGGGATACGGTCCAGAGTGATCTAGACAAATTGGAGGATTAGGCTAAAAGAAATCTGATGAGATTCAACAAGCACAAGTGCAGAGTCCTACACTTAAGAAGGAAGAATCCTATGCACTGCTACAGGCTGGGGACCAATTGGCTAAGCAGCAGTTCTACAGAAAAGGAAAAGCTGGATATGAGTCAACAGTGTGTCCTTGTTGCCAAGAAGGCTAATGGCATATTGGGCTGCATTAGTAGGAGCATTGCCAGCAGATCGAGGGAGGTGATTATTCCCCTCTGTTCGGCACTAGGGAGGCTACATATGGATATTGCAGCCAGTTTTGGGCCCCCACTACAGAAAGGATGTGGACAAACTAGAGAAAGTCCAGTGGGGGGCAGCGAAAATTATTAGGGGGCTGGGGCACATGACTTATGAGGAGAGGCTGAGGGAACTGGGCTTATTTAGTCTGCAGAAGAGAAGAATGAGGTGGGATTTGATAGTAGCCTTCAACTACCTGAAGGGGATTTTCCAAAGAGGATGGAACTCGGCTGTTCTCAGTGGTGACAGATGACAGAACAAGGAGCAATGGTCTCAAGTTGCAGTGTGGGAGGTCTAGGTTAGATATTAGGAAAAACTATTTCACTGGAGGGAGGGGTGTTAAGCACTGAAAGTGGGTTACTTAGGAAGGTGGTGAAATCTCCATCCATAGAGTTTTTTAAGGCCCGGCTTGACAAAGCCCTGTCTGGGATGATTTAGTTGGAGCTGGTTTGCTTTGAGCAGGGGGTTGGGCTAGATGACCTCCAGAGGTCTCTTCCAACCCTGATATTCTATGAATTAGCAACAGCATTAGGATTAGAATGCAGGAGATTGTGTGTCAGCCACATGTTCCATCTGTTCCACTCACAAGGCCTCTCTATCTCCGGGAATCAGGAGAAATTGATCTACTTTTCAGACAGTTTAAAAATTAGTTTAATTAATAATCAGGGCTTTTATTAGCCCCATTGAAGTAGGTGGAATAGGGTAAGAAGTAGGAGAGTCTCATTAACATGAGTTTTTTCACTCATGTTTTGAAAGCAATTGTTAAATTAGCTGAAAATTGTTCTCTGGCCCATCATGTTTCCTACTGAATGATTCTCAGAATGGCAGAGCCAAAATCTGTGACCCTAACTTGGCTTCAACAGTGAAGAGAGCTGCCTCTCCTTTGTGGTGAACTGAGCCCTAAACAATTTCATTAAAGGAATCATCATACAAGATGAAATCAATGTTCATAACACAGTAGTCCAAGTTGTTAATAGAGATTTTAATTTAAAGCATGCAAGAATATAATTTTTCTCTCTCTCCTTTTCCCAAAAAATGGAATATCAGGATTTTGTAAAAGAAATATAAAGAAAAACACCTGCAATATTGATAATGTAATTTGAATATTTACCCATCTAAACATTTTTAAGTGTAACTGGGAAGGGTGCTTCATTTTCCAGTGTGCTGCAGCTCAAATGCAAACCCATGGCAAGAAGTATAATGTATACCATTAAAAGAAAATTGATGGATGTTAAGAAATGAGCGTTTGCCAGCAAACAATACTTCTATTGTAAAACAATTCCAACCTATGCATGAAAGATTCCTAATGCTAGTTACGGTAAAGCATTCAGTTTGATACCAGGACCTTTATCATGTTATTTCATGTGAAGAAGAATTATATAGCCAATCTGTTTGACAGGTTTGCATATGAAGAACAATTTCTGCAAGACAAATCCAGCTAGCTTATTAAGTTACCAATAAACTGCCAAGCTATAATGTCTCAATGCTAGCAGACCAAAATATTTAAAAATGATTTTTAAAGGGCAGCATCAGGAAGCGTGCAAATCACATGTTCATATTTTAATGAAAGTTGCAATTACAAAACATTTACCTTATATTTAATTAGAGTGAGACATCTATAAGCCTCATTTAGCCTCTCTCTAGTCTGTCAGCAACTTTATTTTAAAAGGTGGTAGCAAATATTAGTTTTTGATTTATCTTATGCTGTGTAGCTGCAGAACAACATGAAATTCACTAGGCTGATATTATATGGCACACAGTGCAGTTTTGTTAATTCCAAAGCAAGGATATCTTGGTTCTTGTAAAAAGACAAATCGAAGACTGTAAATTAAATATAGAATAATTTGTTTTAAAATAATTACAAGGCAGAGGATTAGCCAGCATAATTACAATGGAGGATTGCATCTGGTTTTTGACCTAGCTGCCACTGTTTCAACAATAGCTTCATAATATGTTCAAAACTAGAAAGATCTAGTGGATGTGTTCCGAAGTCAAGAAATGAATGAATGTAATGTGATGGGGGTATAGAGTGTGAATGGCTTTGCAAAAAACCTCCTATACAATACTTTATTTGGGTGTCCTTTACCAGTCTTGTTTCAGTATATAGCATTTTATATGCTGTATAGTACAGCAGTAACACTGAAATCATATACTATCTCCTGGCTGGAGGCAGGGCAGCAAGACAGACACAGAACCTATGATAGATGCCTTGAGCTTGCTAAAAACTGGAGCTCTAAGTCATTTTGGTAAGATACGTAATTAGATGAACTTGGTTAAACACATTGCCCTGGCAACCATGGTGTAGCCAGTCCCCCTCAGAAAATATTTGCCCTATAAAAATAAAGAAAGAATTCATATAAAAATTTATATTTAATGTTTGGATAGTAGGTTAACTGTGAAATGATAATGGCAGAATCTTATTTACAGTGAGTTGAAGATTTGTATATTACAGGTTGCTAGCCAAACAGAAAAACAACTTAAAAGAAGCTTATCCTTTGAATTCAGTATTCAGCCATAGCTTACCAGGTAGGAAGATGTATCTGTTAAAGGAAAACTTAAATATTTAATGTCATGTGTGCAAAATATCTAAAATCTATTCAAGCTCATAATGAATGCTTGTCTATGAGAAGGATATGAAGCTGCACTACAGCCATGTCATTACTTAATTAAATTTCCTTTTTTAAAGAATTCTGATTTCCCAGCCAGCTTGCTAATGATTTCATGACCACACTATATAAATATTATTTCCTTGATTTGCTTTCAGTGTGTTCAGACAGGTATTAAAGAGCATAGGATTTCCAAACAGATTTCTCAATTCTCCTATATAGAAATCCAGGACAAAAGACCAAATTTAGAGCACCACTGAAATAGGGTGAGAGGTTTAAGGAGAATCAGAAAGGCATGCTGTATATTTCAGTGCTTTGAAATAAAGTAGGACTTCTATTACACAACTAAGAGTTTATCTTGAAATGGGCTGATCTTATATTGCGTATGCTCAGAACCCCATAGTTAGCATAGGTAAAATGCAATTTTAAATAGGAACCTTTGAAAAATCAAGGAATATGGAGAGGTAGAAAGGATGATTTTACACTTAAAGCACTGGACTGAATCTCAGAAATTCTGAGTTAAAATTTCTGGTTCTGTCACATACTATTTGTATGGCTTTAGGCAAGTCACTTAGCCCTGAATGCACAAAAGGAGTCAGGGATTGTGATGCTGTATCACAATGTCTAATTTTTAGGTGCCTAGGAAATCACTGCAATTCTCAACCCCCCACTCCTTCTCACTCAAAGAGTAATTTGGACCAGAGAGCGAGCGAGAGAGCACACGAGAGCACAAGCATGCAAATGACTCAGTAGCCTACTGGTTAGAGCACCCTCCTGGGAGGTGATCCGGGATTTAGTCCCCCTATTCTAGTGACTCTTTACTAATTTATCAAGAGTGCAACAATTTCCATAGGACTCACTGAGAGAGCCCAGCAGCAGAATACCCCGTAGCCTGCTTACAGATCTTTTCCTATGCTGTCATACAGTGCGCAACACAACGGGTCCCCACCCCAGTCCAGATTGAGGTCTCTGGTCACTTTTATAATTCAAAAAATAAATGACAGCTAGGTTCTCAGGTCCCGTCGCAGTGGGTTTGGTATAAGAACCTAGACTGATAGAACCACAAGACCATCCATCCTCCTTCTCCTGTCTGTGCTTTGATGTTTTACCATAGTTCTGTAGGTATTGTGTTCTCATAATGTGCCCATAGTTTTGGTTCATTTTGATGAGATATGGGCCTGTACTAAAATCCCACAGGCAAACACCCCCAGATTTTGGGACAGTTCAGAACTGGATCTAAATTTTGCATCTCTGGGCATGTGTGGAAATCTATCTTTTACAATAAGTCTGTCTTTTACAATAAGTTCACTTTGGATCTTGCATCTTTTACAGCGGAGTGCAAGTGACTAAAGGTAAAAATCTGGCTGGGGGAAAATATGCTAGGATAGAGGCTCTTTGTGTGTTAACCGAAACATTGCTGCAGGGGCGGCTCTAGATATTTTGCCGCCCCAAGCACAGCGGGCAGACTGCCTTCAGTGGCTTGCCTGCGGGAGGTCCCCGGTTCCACGGATTCGGTGGCATGCCTGCGGGAGGTCCACTGAAGCCGCAGGAGCAGTGGACCCTCTGCAGGCGTGCCACCAAATGCAACCTGCCTGCCGCCCTTGCGGCGACCGGCAGAGCGCCCCCCGTGGCTTGCTGCTCCAGGCACGCGCTTGGTGTGCTGGGGTGCCTGGAGCCGCCCCTGATTGCTGTTGTAAATTTAATTTCCAATCTTATCAGTCATTTTTTAAATGGAAATGTCTGACTTCCAAATAGGGTAGGCTTTTCAATCTACAACTTCAGGGGGACCAGCCTCTTCAAACACGGGCTGCAATGGTAGTGCACCATTGAGACATAGAGACATAAACACCATAGAGACACCTGGTGATGTATCCTGGCCCTATTAAAGTCAATAATAAAACTACCATTGACTTGACTAGGGCTAGGATTTCAGCCTGGGTGTGGGGTACATGTTTGTTCATGCTTACTGAATGCTCTGCGATGATAATTTGACTACAATGTGGGGAGCAACAAATACACACCAGGTTTGGACACATTCTGTACTAGCTCACAGTCTGTGGAACTAAAGTCTTCTGCCATCTGGTTTTTGGAGGTAGTGCAAGAAGGCAGACACTGAATTTTTCATGTTGCTGATAAAAGGACAACTGAATGCCTGTGAAGAGTAATAGATTTGTTTGAACCAGCCCTGCATCCTGGAAAAACATGCATACCAATTCTCAGATGTTTCCTGAAAAATTTAGGATAGGTGACTGAGAGGTGAAATGATCTTCCAGGCTTCATGAAAAAACACAAGATGTGAACATAATATTCTTTGTTTCATTAAACTTGCTACATTTTACAATTGTAAGTGCTTTGTAAGGTATATTTTACTGGTCTTTATTTAAAAAACTTCAGTCCACATAGGTACTTCTTCATTACATTGCAGTTTGTCAAAAATTGCTAGATGTGAATAAAAATAATATTCATCAGTAGGGGGGGAGTGTGAGTGAGAGAGAGAGAGAGACACTCAGGGTACAATCCAGACAAATGCATCGCTATGTGTCTATGGCCCTCTAACTGGGGTCCTCTTTACACCACTTTGCTGCTGTAGCCTCCAGTCTGGACTGCTCAGAAACAGCCTCCAGCATGCAAGTCACTGTCAGATACGTCTGTGTGTGTTGCAGCCAGACAGCCATACCTTGGTTATATTTCCGGGTCACCCCAATACACACCCAGTCCTAGATTTCCCCCAGAAATATATGTCCTGTACTGCCTAGCCCTCTCCTGGACGATACTAGCTTATAGATCATCTTGTCATTTTATTAATAGAAATGATATGCACATATCATGTTATCCTTAATGGAGTTTCCCAAACACTTCACTTCAAACAATAAAACAAGTTTATTAACTATAGAGAGAGATTTTAAGTGAATACAAGTAATGAGGCATAAAGTCAGAAATGATTACAATAAAATGTCACTGGTGCTTAACTTAACAAACTATATGTTAAATTCAAAGCAAAAAATTTCTCATCACAAGCTCTCAGTAGTCTTATTGATCAAACTTCTTTGGTCAGGACACCTTCCCCAGTTCAATGGCTACTTCCTTTGTTCCTACTGATGCAGTGAATTGATGGGCAGAAAGAGCGAGGAGGGGGTACCTTAGGGTGTCTGACGCTTCTTTTTATAGTCCTGTCCCCCTTTTTGAGAAGCATTTCCAGCTCGAAGCATGGCGACAGGCAGGCTGTGTGGGCAGGAACTCCATGCTGTTTCTTTGCTAAGACGTAGATTTCTTGCCTCTGCCCCCTTTCCTGGCATAGAATAGCCACTTACCAGGTAATGGCGCATCAGCCTTGTTTACACCTGACTGAGGTATCAGCTTGCCCTTTGTCTCTGAGGAACTGGTTTGGGCACTCTCTGACTTCTCTGGAAGATGTACTTTTAGTCATGATCTCAGCTTGTGTTTATAACTTCACAAATAATCCTGCTGCCTGCACTTTGCCATGATATTATTGATCAGCGAATTATGAGTTTTTAAAGGCATCTTACAAGGCATCCTTTGTACAAAGGTTGTTACTGTAGGGTATGGACACGGGTGCATTTTGTCACAATCTGTAGGTAGCACCATCACAGAGAGAATAAACCTCTTAGGCCCTCTAGCCCAGGATTGTAGAAAGCTAAAACAGAGATACCCAGATGTTTCATTCTTCTCCTGAATGTTTGGAGGATGCCATTCTCACAGTGATAACAGGACTTCTGCTCATTTACAGCTTGGTCCTGTAAAGTGACTGTTCCTTGGGATGTGCTGTGCTCCCACTACTCTCACTAACTTGAAACTATGGTTACTCAGTACCTCTTCCAGGAGATACAAAGTACTTAGCAGGGTTGGGGTCCTTACCCTTGCAGAGTGTGCCTGTGGGTCAGATAGTTATGAATAAACTTTATATCTTCCTTTTTCACTCTTTATTACTTTTTGTCATTTGTGAAATTGAGTTTTTAAAATCTTAATTAAAGAAACAACCTTTTTAAAGTGCCTGCTGAAACTATAGTTAAATGTCAATGCCACTCATTCCTTGGTAACCTACTATGATTTAGATCTAATATTGGAGATAGAATGCACAAAGCTTTAGCAAATATATAATTTGTAGAACCATGGGGAGTTCTTCACTGGTGGGGGTTTACTGTATAGCCTAAAGGGTTTTCCCATTTCTAATTTCTGTGATGGTACAATGCAGACAATAAACGAGGGCAAAAATTTGTGGAATATGCAAGTATTGTATGAAATAGGCCATAGCCTGATTTGAGAGTAATGATTTTCTAACAAATCTTATTTTTGTATTTCCAATGCCTTTGCTGGCAGACTCATTAGAAAGGCCCAGGAGAAAATCCAGTCAGGACTGAGGTATGGTGGTGGTGATGGAGGAAACAGTATCTTGGTTGTGCTTGCTCTATTGATAAATAGAGCTTTCAATCTCTAAAGCTGTCAAGCTAATAAACAGAAGATTAAGTCTCCTAGGCTGTCAATCCAGCACTTTCATTAGCACTAAATTTACTGGGGACAAAAATCTTTAGGACAATCAAAAACCACCACCAACAACCCCACACTGCAGCCCTCATCTCTGCACCCCAACATTGCCTGAGCCACTCCTATACCCCAAGCCCCTCATCTCCAGCCCCACCCCAGAGTCCTTACATTTGTACATTATTTTAAAAAATACGTGTCGGCTTACAAGGCAAGTGTGGGGGGGTGCAGGACTTGGACCCGTTCTGGACACCACCAAAAATTCTACAAACTTGCCATCTCTACATGTTTGGCTGAGTTCTAAATTTGAAGGTTTTGTACGAAGAGGTGTTTCCCTTTAATTGATTTGCAGACACGATAGTTAGTTATAATGCCACTAACTTGCAGGTATTAATACATAGTAACTTGAGTCTTTTATTGAAATAGTAAATATAGTGCACACCCTGACCGAGAGAAAGACCTATGTATGATCTGATGAAATTGGCTCCTTTTCCATTGCTCTGGTTGAAAATATGGTATTTGAATTTATTGACTTGCCTTGAGTATCAGGTGCCTCCATCATGGAGAGAGGGAACATAAGTGCATGATTCATTGTCTTGTACTACCCTGCCGACATCCAAATTGAAGGAGAAATAACTTCTAAACTGAGTTCAGCTTTATGGAAAATGCCAAGTACTTTAGCTCTCCCTAAGTAGATATCTTACAAAGAGGTAATATATTGGGAATTACAATGACATGATTCATATGATCATCAAAGGCATAAATACACTTTTTTGGAAAAAGGCCCTGATTTGTTAAAACCCTTGTATTGAACAAACCGTTTAATGATGCATACATTTAATTGCCTTTCTCAATCTGATAGTTTCTGGTTCTGCTGTGGTCACCTTTGTGATGCTCTCGGCACCCCTACTTGTACATAATGTTTGATTGGTGTTCCTCCACCAGTTTTCAGAATCATTCTGTCCATCCAAAAAACATAATTAGGAAGGCAAAAAGCTGTGATCCATGTTATTCAAACACAAAATTCTGACCTGGAAAATAGCACAAACGTTTTCCCATTACTCATATCAAACATGATTTTTATTCTGTTCTGATGAAAATAAAGTGAAGCCTCCTTCTGGTACAATGACAGTGGAGGTCAGGCCTGAGTTTGCAGGGGAGGGAAGCCACAGGGAAAGGAGGACCCAGTCCCAGCAATGACAGGGAGAAAAGCAGCAGTGGAGAGTGGAAACCAGTCAAAGACTTTGCAGGACAGGGCGCAGAAATGGAAATAAAAATCGTCATGGAGGCTATTTCTGGAGTTAGTCCTGTACGTGGGAACAGGGAGGGAGAAACAGTTTTTTTGCACAAACCAAACAGGTATTGCGTTCTTTGAGTCAGATCCTCAGGCACTGACATCAATGGAAGCGCACTGATTTACACTAGGGGAGGATCTGACTCGTTGCATTTATGTTTACTAACTTTGAAGCAAAGTCTGAAAAAAAAAAGAAAAAAAGAAAAAAAAAGCTTCAACGTTTTGTTTGTATACCGTGCTAGCAGTTTTTAAAGTTACATTTACAGATGTAGATGTTTTATTCATATTTCTTAAGTAATTGCTAGGCACAGCTTCCGTCCTTAATAATGGCTAGAAAGGATGTTATGAATTTCAGTAATAAATAAATTCCCTGTAGTTGATATACTGACAGTGCTGAAATAATGCTTGGTTCATTTGGATGAGGAATTGAAGTTAGAACTTTATCTTAATGACTTCCTATAAAATTTTTTGAAAGGTAACGTAGCATCGTAATATATTTTCTTTAATAGCGGGGCTTTAAGAATAAATCTTACTAATTCAAAAGGTAGTTCACTGATTACATTTACGTGCTGATGTGGAAAATATGTCCCACTGTGCCTCAGAGCTGTGGCAAACAGACACCTCATGTCTGCATGTTACTCTGGACAGGTTGCCTTGACTCCATGATTAGCTGGTTGATGATACTGATGTTCTCAAAAACTGCTAAATTTATTCAGTGCATTATAAAATTTGCACCTGTGGGATAGTCACGGAAATTAAAATCTAGCCCTGAATATCACTCTCATTGGCTACTCTATGAATAGAATAAACCGTATGGATCTGCATCAAAGTTGCAGAAATCCCTAGAGTCAGACTTCATATATAATTGCTTTCTTCATTTGAGCTATCTGCTGTAGTTTCATTCAGGTGCAGACTTATTTCAATACAGTCACTGGAAAGCTTCAGGTATTATGGTTAAATAAATCAGAAGAGCTGCTTCCTGGCTCACATACCAAAACTTCTTGCTGTTTGGTAGGAGAACAGTTTTATATCCTTTGGTGTGGTGTTAGGCTATGTCTACAGTACACAATTTTGTCCACAAAAGGCAGCTTCATCGACAAAACTATGTAGGTGTACACACTGCAATGCTCCTCCCGCTGATTTAATGCTCCTGCTACGCTGACATAATAAAACCACCTCAGTGAGAGGCATAGAGCTTTTCATGATGAAGTTAGAGTGATACAGTGTTGGTGTAGATACTGCCTCAAGGAGTTGGCCTCCAGGAGGTGTCCCACAATGCCCATCGTGACTGCTCTGGTCACAAGTTTGAATTCCCCTTCCCTACAGCCAGGTACACAGTCCTACTCCCTTCCCCCTTTAAAGCCCCGGGAATTTTTGAAATTCCACTTTCTATTTACTTGCGTGAACAGCTCACATGTTATCTTCCCAGCTGACCATGCTGGCTCCCTGCAGCAATCGCAGTCCTGCCTGGGATACACCAAAGTTGTTGGATCTGCTGGTTCTGTGGAGAGAGGAGGCTGGCAGTCGCAGCTTCGCTCCAGCTGCAGGAACTTAAATATCTACAGGCAGGTTGCTCGTGGCACGGAGGCGGCGGTGCATGATAGGGTCACGCAGCAGTGCCATGCTAAGATCAAGGAGCTCAGGCAGGCATACCAGAAGGCAAGGAAGGCAAATCGTCACTCTGATGCGTTGCCAAAGACCTGCCATTTCTACAGGGAGCTGCAGTCCATCCTCGGCAGCGGCCCCACCTTCACTGCCAAGAGCCTGGTAGAGTTTGGGTTGGGCTGGAGGCTGTGGCCAACGGAGTGAACACTGAAAATGAAGTGATGGATGAGGAAGTGGAGTTGGAGGAGGATGGGGGACAGGTGACAGGGACATCTGGTGATGTGGCGAGCAGGGACCTCTTTTTAAGTCTGGAGGGGTTAGCCAGTCCCAGCATTCTGACTCTGGTGTTTTCTGATGCAGGAGAGGGAAGCTCTGGTAAGCACTAACTTCTGCTTTGTTACTGCAGGGAGACATGAGGGAAAGCTGCCTTTTTTTATTCAGGGTAGAAGAGGGATAGAAATAACCAACACAAGCACAATTTGTATCTGCTTTGGATTCCATGGTGCAGCTAGGCAGAGGGGGCTGTCCTGGGAATCCTCCATAAAGTTCTCTAGGAAACTTTCCTGGAAGTGCTCTGCAATCCTCTTCTGAAGATTTTTTGGGAGTGCTGACTTGTTTCCTCCCTCACAGTACGAAACTTCGCCACGCCAATTGGTAATTACTTCTGCAGGCAACAAAGCAGCACACAGGTGAGCAGCATACGGACGTGTTCTGCAGCTGGACACATGCAGGAGATGCACCCTCGGTTACTTTCAGGAGCGAGATATCAGCTGTTATCATCCTCACCTGTCGAAAATGGGGCCAGTATTCAGAGTAGTGTCCCTAGGTGCTTGTGGTGATAACCCTCTGAAACCCCTTCAACCTTTGTCTCATTTTGCCCCTTGCCACCCCCGGGCCAAACTCACATCATGGTTAGGGTTCTCGCCATGCTGTGTGCCTGCCAAGGAAAAGCAAGACAGTGGTGTATCTAGCTTTTATGAATCAAGGCTGTAAGTGCACTCACAATAGTGCCTCTATTGTTTCTTTAGCGTCTGAAGATGAGGGTTTCCTCTTGCACGCCGGCTGATAAAGAGTTGCGTAAGGAAGAGTTCATTCCAAGAGGTGCTGCAGTTCTCTGCTGCTTCTTATATGCCCTCCCCACACTTCCCCTGTACATTCCTTCCAAGTTCTCCGTCTGTTCCAGTACCACATGCATTCCATCCTGAAGGACATGCACCCAGCTGTGAGAGCCTCATTTCAAAGACATGCTCTTCATTTTCATCTCCCTTTTAGAAAATAGAAATATGTGTATAGCTGTAGAATATAAACGTATGTATGGAATGAAAATGAATCTTTTTGTCTCCTACACATGGTGGCTGCTGAAATTCATACGTGGTGGCAATTGGTGCATTTGCATTGTAAACTTAATGAACCCATAGGAATCATTAGGAGATTCAAACCTACGGTGCAAGAAAACTGTGGCCGTCTCAATGCATTATAGAAAGACACATTGTCAAAATGCTCCTTCAAAGCTTCCCTGATTTGAATAGCTCTCTCTTGAGCCCCTCTAACAGCCCTAGTGTCTGGCTGCTCAAAAGCAACAGCCTGCCAATCCACCTCTACCCCTCCCCCTTAGCTTCAGAAATGTTATATAGAGCACAGCAGGCTGCTATGACCAAGGCAATATTTTCCTCACTGAAGTCTAACCTTCTAAAAAGGCAGTGCCGGCAACCCTTTAGTTGGCCAAAGCCTCAAACGCAGGCTCACCCCACTGCAGGGGGAAGCTAGTGTCTGCTTCAGCTCCTGGAAGCGACCGGCAGTGTCCCTGTGGCCCCTAGGTTCTGGGGCAATCAGGGAAGCTCTGCACACTGCCCCCACCCCCAGCACTGGCTCTGCAACTCCCACGGCCAATGGGAGCCTGCAGGCACGGTGCCTGCGGGTGCGGGCAGCATGCACTTCACAGAGCTCTCTCCGCCTAGGGGCCAGACATGGCCACTTCTGGGAGCAGCACGGGGCCAGGGCAGGCAAGGAGCCTTCCTTAGCCCCACTGGGCTGCTGGCTGGGAGCTGCCTGAGGTAAGCACTGCCCAGCTGGATCCCATACCCCGAACCCCTTGCTCCTGGTTAGAACTGCTCCTGCACTCTTAACTACCTCCCAGACAAGGCCGTCTCCAGCTTTTTTGCTGCCCCAAGCAGCGAAGCCAAAAAAAAAGATAAACCTGTGATCAGCGGCACTTCAGTGGCAGCTCTACTACCGTGCCACTTCTTCGGTGGCAATTCGGTGGCAGATCCTTCTGTCCGAGAGGGAGTGAGGGACCTGCCGCTGAATTACCACCAAAGACTCGGACGTGTCGCCCCTCTCCATTGGCTGCCCCAAGCACCTGCTTCCTTTGCTGGTGCCTGGAGCCAGCCCTGCTCCCAGATCCCACACTAGTATCCCAACCCCAGCCCTGAACCCCCTTCCGCACCCCAACCTCCTGCCCCAGCCTTCTCCCCCTCCCGCAACCCCCAGCNTCCCACACCCCAACCCTGTGTCCCAGCACTCATCCACTCCTGCATCCCAAACCACTGCTGCAGCGCGGAACCACCTCCTGCATTCTGAACCCTCATTTCTGGCCCCACCCCAGTGCCTAGGGGAAGCCCCAAGCATCAGCTCCTCCACCCCCATGGGGCTGTGTGTGACCCACAACTGATTTTTTCTGTGGGTCATTGGCCCCTCATAGAAAAAAGGTTCCCTACTCTTCATCTAGACTGATACTGTATGACATAGGTCATAGAACTTCCACAAAATAATTCATAGAACATACCTTTTAGAAGACAGTTACACGTGTTTTGTCCATCCACTGAATGTAGAACTTGTGCAAGTTATACTGTTTTACCACTTACAAGTGCCCCCCTCTCCCCCGTTTGAACAACTTACACTTAATATTAATGCACTGCATACGTTCAGGGGATTTGCCCCTGCTCACTTCAGGTCTGGATTGTACTGTTGTTTCATTCCAACCACACAATGAAAGAGAGACAGATTGATGTACTGCATGCTGAAGGACATTCACCTCAACTCCAACATTTATATCTTGAAATGAAAAGCCCAATGAAGTTAAAAGTTCTCAGTCATGGCAATAGGAACTGCTGAGCGCTCAGCAATTTTGAAAATTAGGCCATATACGTAATTGCCTTAAGGGATTTTCAGAAGTGCAGAGTTAGGCCAACACTGAGTACTTCTGAGAATTCTACACTCAGAGCGGATCTCGAATTCTAGCTTGAGGCTCTCATTTTTGAAAATCTTTGCCTTTGTGTTTAGTTGCATAGAGAATGCCCATGATAGCTGGGACTTTTGCAAGCTTTGGTGACGGGGGGAGTTGCAAGTCTAAGAAAATGTTACATTTTGGGGAAAATTCTTAAACTTAAAGAAATAGACAAGTCCTGGTGTCATTCTGTGTTTACACAATAATACAATTTTTAGCTGTAATCTTTGTTAGGCCATAGTTATATGGTAACTATAGTCATCTTGTCCAGTAATGCAGTACTGGGATAACTGCAGTATGTGTCCCTTCAAGGCCATGTAGTTAGTTATAGCAGAAATGAGCTATTGACTGGAACCTTCTTATTTATCTAGACTTCTTTTTACTATTTGAAGTGTGTCTGAGATATAATAGGTGGCAATTTGCATTCTTTTGTTCTGCGAATTTTACCTGGCAGCCTTGTCTGTAGGCTTCTTTGTGAGGGGAAAAGAAACATCAAGGGTGGATGAAAAGTAGAGCAAAATCATGACCTTATTATCTACTTTTGTCACATTGAAATTCTCCCGATTTAGAACTGCTTCACTAAAGCAAACACAGAAACAGGAAGCCACGTTTTTCATATCATGAGGGAAGGAAGGAAGGAAGGAAGGAACATTGTTGCTGTAAGCATGTGCTCTCTTTCTCTCACGCTCATTCTCTGCTGTACTTCTCTTTAAACCCACTTCCCTTCCATTACTTTTACAAGAATTCCACTGAAAGATATAAAAATGCCTGTTTCCCTAGGACAAGATTTCCAAGAGGCTTTTGTCCATCTGCTTATGAAAATTCAAAGCATGCTTTTTAAATTATTTAAAACGTTGCTTATTGACTGTCCGTACTAAGACGCCTGCGCTGGAATCCTAATGTGGTAGTATCACTGTTGTTTGAAAGTGTATGGCTAAAAATGTACGGCAACGGGCACTCGGCAACGGGCTCTCATTAAAGAAACAGATTTGATTTGAGCCCTGATGCAACTGTTGACAGCATAATTAAAATGATTAATTTGGAGAAGAAGAAGTGCTTTGAAGTATTTTGAAAAATATGGCTATAATCTTGACCATACATCTGAGCAGTGTTAGTTGTATCGAAATGTGAAAAGGAGAGATTGAGGGGAATATTTTTAGGAAGGGGAGGGGGGCGTGGCGATGTAGGCACATTGTTTATCCAGACACTAATTATTTCCTAAAACGTAAAAAAAAAAAAAAAAGTTAAATCTAAACAGAGGAACAAAATTGATTAGGTGCCATTTCTTGTTTAAATCCTTAGGCATTTCTGTATGTGCCATCATGTTGCAAGGAAATGTGAATTTAAAAATGGTAATTAAGATCAGATCATAAATGTGTTTTGCATTTAATTATGCATATTTTCCTGACATCTGAAATGTAGGTGTCCAAATCTTGCTTGATAAATGTTATACTTACCTTTTTTTACTTATTTCAGTTATCTTTCTTGTTTTCCTTTTACCACGCTGGGAATTTCAGTTAATGCCTTAGGCAAAGTACCATAGAAGGAGCTCCACTAACAATGTTTGGAATTCCTTTGCTTCCCATAAGGAACTCTGAGGACTGTGTAGGAGGGCTTGAAGAAAATATTATAGTTCTATAAGGATCGGATTAACTCCTGTTACTTTATTTTCTTTTCTTCTTGCATTAATTAGAACTGCTTGAACTGTGTTAATTTTATTCTAAAATAAGAACTGGGTTACATTTTCTAATTCTTAATGAATGCATATCTGCATATCACTTTGCTAACATAACTATAGTGCGTGCTTATGTGCGTTTATATGTATAAAATTTTCCTTTTGATTAGAAATTTATATGTTAGCTTTTAATAGCTGAAAACTGTACTGTAGTCAGTCATGTTAATTGTTCACATGAGCTGGATTTTGGAGTTTATATGTTTAACATAGGCAAACATTTATTTTTATGTAGGTTCACACCTTTGGTTTTTATAGGACTGTGAAGGTGTAGGGAGAAAATTAAAACTAGGCAGCATTTTACCTGGGGATCACACACAATTTCCTTAGTTCCCCTAGTGTTTGTGTGTAACAACTTCCAACCAAATAAATGTTTGGTAAATGTTTAATGTTAGCATAAGTGTTGCTTGACTTCAGAATCAGATTTCAGAAACTGAGGAGTAGCTTTACATTCCTTTCCTTGACCACTCACCTAATGATTTTATCTTCCTCCTTGTTTTTCACCCTAGTGATGAAAATGTAAATAGCAAACTTGAGTACAGACCGTGTTCGACAAACGTTTAAATATGTGCTGTACCTTACACACTAAATATTCTCCATTGATTTCAATAGAGACTATTCACAATTGTGTGTGTGTGTGTGTGTGTGTGTGTTTGCATGATCAGGACCTGATGTGTGTGACTGTTTGTATCAAACTTTTCTCTTGTGATGTGATCAAATCCTAGTGTCAGTATGTGATATTTTATAACACAGGCCCAGTCTTGCTGTTCTTTTATTTAAGGACTGTAGAACTGAGGCTCAATATAAATGTGCGCGTGAATATGCTTCCTCATTAAAGGCTCTGTATCCCAGCTCCATTATATGAGACCACCTTTGCTATGGTAACCCGTGTGTTTTCTGACATAATAAATGCCTACATAAAACATGCTAATTTTTCTTTCCATGTTAAAAAAAATTATACTAGTTTCTGACACAAATGATAAGCCTTTTTAATCTTTGACTGACCTTTCGAGTTAAGCTGCTCTGTGGTATATAAATAACTAGTGACCAATTACTCTTGGGAAGAAGGAAGCTTGATGAATCACAGGAAATAGTAAATTATGTGGATTCCACATGATTCCCAAGGTTACAACAAGTCTCTCTTTCCCTCCCCCACCCCTTCCCCTGCCATTAGGGGCCCTAAAGTATCACTGGTTGGAATGGAATCTAAGCTCAATTTACTTCTTGGGGATATGAGGGGAGGAAGGAGGGGATTTAACAGTTTTTATCACACTTGGTAGGTTAAATTTGTTCTCTTTGTTGCCTCCCTGGTGTGAGGAAAAACAACCCTGTTGTGTTCGTAAGTGCTAAAATTGCTCAAATGTGAACTGGTGATTTTGGGGATAGAAAATGATTAAAGTGATTCCTTTAAAGAAGAAAATGCCAAGCATGACTACAGTGCTAATATCACATTTTAAACCTACTAAGATTTACTACATTATCTCTGATGACTCAAAGTTTTAATGTATCCATGAAGTGGCAGTAAAATCAACAGTTATGAAGGAGTATGTTACAAATACTAATAGCAAATAGAATCAAGGTTTGTGTAGCAAACCTGGAAACCCATTCTTTCATGTTATTCTCTTGCTGTCCTTTCCTTTCTATTCTCTTGGCTTCCTCGTCAATTAAGCTAATTGGGGCTGAAGATATTTCCCTAAAGGAGGTATCATGCTAGGGCATTTCAGGCAAAATCATTTGCAAGACTTTTGATCTAGTCAGGATATATTAATAGTATACTGGGGGGGTTTTATGCATAAATGGAATGCTGTAAAAATGTTACATTGTTCATGGTCCATATAGCTACACAAAACACTCCCCATGTACTATCTCCAGAAAACGAAAGTTAATTTATGCAACTCATCAATATGCTTTATTGTGGGGCCACAGACTTGTAGAGTAGCTTGATTCATGGGAACTTTTACTGATCCTTACATAACCAAATTATTTTTTAAAGGCAAAATAAAGAATTTCCTTTTTTACTTCCTTTTTCTGTTTTTTGTTTGGCGCTCATATGTTTTACATCAAGAGCTTGGGACATTTTATTTTATACAAATGTATGATCTCTGGAAAGTTTCAGCTGGGGTTGGTGATTGTACATTTAGTCTGAAATGGATTTTATATTTTTTGTGATGTATAACAGTAAAAGTGTGTGTGTATGTTGGGGGAAGGGGGTTAGAGAGGAGGGGTATTGGCATTAATATATGCTCATAAAAAAATCTAAATTAATTAAAAGTAGTTAATTTCAAAGATGACTATCTCTTTGAATTCTGACTTGGTCACAGAATTTTATGTATATCTTTTTGTATAGATTTTCACATATAAAAGGCTATTTTTTTTTTAAAAAAAGCCTTGCCTGTCATATATTAATGAGTATCAGAGAACCAGAGTTCAGGCTGAAACTCTAGCCTGAGATAACGCTCTGTGCTAGGTGGGTGGAATAAATGGAGTTTGAGTCTTAAATCCGATTTTTATTGTAAGTATTTATTACTTGGTGGAAAGGATACACATGACACTTACAGTGGACATAAAGATGGAATCCAAAGAACTTACGGTCTAAGGGTCTGATTCTGTAAACACTTATAGCTGGGCATGGAGCTTACTAGCCTGGGTCATCCCAATGAAGTCATGCTAGCCCTTGAAGGCAACCAGCCAATGTCCATTGCCAACAGGTATTGTCTGACGCTGCAGTTTGGTTTTGTGTGTCTGTTTTTTACTGTACTAGGGAACAGTGTCTAGATACCTCTAGAGCATGGCTTCCAAAAGCAGTCTGAAGTTAACACTAAGGGTAAGACTCACACTCTGTGCTGCCTTTACTCCCCGCTTTGCACCCTTCCAGTCCTGGGCTGCACCGGGTCTGGGCTGAGCACTGGGGCTTGTCTAAGTTATGGCAGCCTCCTGTGATGGCTCTATGGGCTGCAGCACTATGTACCATGGCCCTGCCCCCAGGTGTGAGTCTGAATCAGTCAGAAATCAGATTTCAAAATGTTGAAATTTCTAGCAAATTGGAAATTCCAAATTGTAACAAACTCTGTTTCTAACAATATTAGGCGCAGGCCAGGTGTGGTGGAACATTAACCTTCTGACAATACAATGCTTTTCCTTTTGCAGCTAGATACAAGTAACATTGTAACAATACATGCCTCTTTAGACAGTCTCTGATAGAGTTGCCCCTTGTGCCAGCATGATGCATATTGGAATCAATTTGTCAGGGACACACATGCAGTGGAATTAGGTGAATAATGTTTTCTGCAGCTGAAGTCACAGGGGCTGTGCTGATGTACACCAGCTGAGGATCTTCCCCAATGCTTTTAAGAACTCTTTCACTAATTCTCCACATCAAATGTTGCATTGAAATGTCCCTGAGGCCATAGCTACAGGGGAAGTTCTACAGCCACATAAATAAGAAGAAAACAAAGAAAGAAGAAGTGGGGCCGCTATACACTGAGGATGGAACGGAGGTTAAGGATAACCTAGGCATGGCCCGACATATTCTACAGAGTTGTTTGCCTGCAGAAATAAAAAAAAGTTTGCTCGGTCTTTAATAAGATAGTGAGCGTTTAGGGAATGACTGGAGGAATGATAAATGGGAATGTGGAATTGGAGGTGGATCGATTCACCGTCTTAGGTAGAGCCAAACTTGAACAAGCTTAAGGACAAAATCGGAAGGCCGAAATCTCCATCCGGAGATTATAAGGAACTGGCGATGGAAATGCAGAGCCCGTTACGCAGATATTTAAGCAATCTGTAATCTCGGGTTTGCCGTAGACTGGAGAATTGCTAACGTCAGTTCCTATTTTGTAAGAAGGGACATAAAAGTGATCCGGGTAATATAGCCTGTTAGCTTGGACGTCTTGTAGTGTGTAAGGTCTTGGAAAAAATTTAGGGAAAAGTAGTTAAGACATTGGCATGGTAATTGGACGAATTGCACATGGATTAACTGAAAGTGAATCGTGCCAAAACCAACCTGATCTCCTTCTTTGAGAAGTGGATCGGATTCATTAGATAAAGGAATATGCGATTAGATTTTACTCGATTTCAGTAAGAGGTTTGACGTTCCGCATGGGGAACGTTAGTTAAACTTGGTGACAAAAGCATGGGATGTACATATGAAAGTTGTAAGGTGGATAAGGAACCTGTTACAAGGGGAACTCATGGCGGGTCGTACTGAGGGGCATTTCAGGCTGGAAGGAGGTTAACTAGTGGATCCTCAGGATCGGTTTTGAGGACCGAGCTTATTTACCTTTTTGTTACTCGACTGGCACAAAGAGCGGAATGTGCATAAAGTTTGCGGTATAGAACGAGCTAGGGGTTCATTGAGCCAACCACGGAGAAGGAGGCCGGATCTTTGCAGGAAACTGGACACAACTTGTAAACGTGGAGTAATAGTAATAGATGAAATATAAGAGTAAAGTGCAAGTCGATGACTTAGGGTTAATGAAAGAATTTAGATAATAACGGTGGGACGTCAGTCAGTTTTGAAGTGACGGAGGGAGGAAGACATTGGGGATTGTTGATAGCAGGATGATATGAGCCGCCCAATTGATATGCTGTTAAAAAGCACATCGGCGGTTTAGGGATGCATCGGGCGAGGTATTTCCAGCAGGAGAAGGAGTTGTTAGTGCGTAGTTAACGGCGCTGGTTGAGACCCCCCTGGAAATTTGTGCTAGTTCTGGTTGTCGCATGTTAAGAAGGATGAATTTCAACTGGAACAGGTCAGAGACTGTGCTACAGATGATCAGAGGAATGGAACAATTGCCCTATGAAAGGAGAGCTACAAAGAGCTTGGCTTTTGCCGGCCAAAGAAGGCTACTCAGGGGATACTGCGCTTGCTCATTATAAGATAAATTATTCAGGGGGAATTACAGTTAGGGAGGAAGGCAAATTATTTAGTTAGTAATAATGTACACGAGGAGAATGGTACAACTGGATATAGCGAAGTTTAGACTTGAAAGTTAGACGAAGGTTTCTCATACATTAGGGGTGAAAGTCTGGAACAAGCCTCCGAGGGATTAGTAGTGGGCAAAGGACCTTCACTGAGTTAAGATTAGCGTAGATATACTGGAGGGGATTATATGGCGAATGTTTAATTTGGCAATTATCTTGGATATCGCAATAAGTCTTGCCTGTCTGTGAGGGGATGTTGGACTGGGAATGGGAATGTGGTTACTGCGAGCATCTTCTTGGGTGTCGCTGGTGAAGGGCTTTGTGGCCTGCCTTGTGCAGGAGGTCAGACTAGATGATCATATTGGTCTCTTCTGACCTATGAGTCTATGAGTCTATGAAGTGAACTAATGGGTAGCTGAAATAGTGAGCAAGACAGTGTTGGGTGCTGGCAGTGTCCTCTGCTTATGTTTATTTGGGTGTTTACCTTTGCCTTTATCCTGTTGTAGAGTGTCACATGATGCTCAGTTATAAATGAAGGAATAATAAATATAAGTTCTGGCACATTAACTCATAACTGAGTATAGGGTGACCAGATATTCCGATTTTATAGGGACAGTCCTGATTTTTCGGTCTTTTTCTTATATAGGCTCCTATTACACCCCCAGCCCCCCTGCCACACACAGACCCTCTCCCGATTTTTCATACTTGCTGCCTGGTCACCCTAACTGAGTAGCATATTAGGCTATTTTTTTTTTTACCTAGTCTTGATTTTCCCCCTTCAGAGGAGGTGTTACTCTTGTGCTTCCCTGGAAATTATTTTATTGGTGTGGGTGCACCAGGGCGTGTGGTGTGGGTGGACCAGGGCACGTATTTAAAATTCACTACTGGTGAGGGTCAGCAAGAGATTTCTTTTGTATCGCTTAAAAATGTCAGCTAATCCCTGCTGGATTAATGCACAGGCAATTTTGGTATGGTGCAACATGGCTCAGTCAAAATTGGTCCTGCCACCTCCTGCCATAATGAAGGGGCAGCACTGCCAAATCTGATTGGGCAGCGGGCTGGGCAGTGCTGCTGTTCCTCCTTGCTGGTGCAGTGGGGCTGGCTCCTGCCCTGGCTGAACCAGATGACCAGCCCGAGCTTCACTGCAGTCATCTGGGCACTGGATGGTGAGCTACAGTGATTGTCCGTATGGTGGGGGAGGTCGTGGGTATCCCTGGGGGAGGCAGATGCAAGGGGATTAATAGTACTGTGTCCATGCAGTGGGAGCCAGTTACTGAATGTCCTGGGTAGGAGAGGGTTAATTAAACTACATCTGTGTATGTTTGTCTAGGACCTATGATGGTTAATTCAGACTATAGTAAGACTTAGTGTTGCATAGACCTTGAGTGCTGGCTGTTAGCGCTGTACTGAATGTTACTCACTAGTTAAGTGGTGGGGCTGCAGTATATATATTTGTACATTTGCCGTGACACAACTTAGTGGATGTCACAATATATGTGATCCAAAAAGGAGAGAAGTTGGGGGTTTTGGTCTTGCATTTCTTCACATAAGAACAATGATCCAACCTTTGGCTAGGAATTGCAGGTTGTGTCTATTCTGGCAACCTATGGGGAGTTTACACATTATCAGTTTCCAGTCGTTATGATATCTTAGTGTACTAGATCGTCATCAACAGCTCTGTATTAATATCCACTCTGTCTTCCTAAATAAAAATCAAATACTGTGAACTGTAAGTTCTTGATGAAGAATACTTTTTGGTAACAGATTCTTTATTAAAGCATTGTTTAACGGTAAGATTTTACACTATATGGAGATGCCAATAAGCTTTAACAGTGCGATGCTAAGTCTGCACATGTACAATTATAGAGATGTTATATTTGTTCTTTGGAAAAACACACTGTAAATATACTTCTTTTTCTAATGTTTGGACTCCAGAGGCTGTCTCATGCCAACTTGAGGTTTCATAAACCTCTCAATGGAATCATAGTTGGAAAAGTAATTCCTTTTTATTGTATGTCTTGCTGTGGTAATGGGAAAATATATGGTTGCCAGCAGACAATTTCTTGGTGTCATATATTCTAATCAGAATGTTCTATCATTGGACTGCTTTCACAAAGAGTTTCATTTGGCTATCGTTCTCCTCTTGGAGTAATGACAGCATCTTTTCATTCCCAAATGACTCCCAGAAGTTCCCTGCTATTGAGAGTCAGACAGGAGTGTGATGACTCTGACTTTCACACAATCTGATAAGTATTCATACGTCTCTGGTTGTTTCTGCTTAGCTGGCACGTATGGAAAGTGGCCACTTGGTAAACTGACAAAGTGTCTTTGAAACCAGAAACATGCAGTCATTTTTGATGAAAAAATAGTGAACATTCTTGTCAAATTTTTTAACGTGATTTTTATCTGTGGGCATGCCGTGCAAAACTAATATAATGCAATGAAGGGGAAAAAGAACTCCTTTAATGTACATATTATCTAGTCTCTAGACATGGTGTAAAAATGTTTGTAGCCAGAGTGTCTGTTTACTGAGATAAAAATCAAATCAAGGTTACTCATAATTAGAGATGGGCCAAGGAGGAGATGATCAGATCTGAGCCTGGATTACAGTCACGCTGTGGTTCAAGTTTGAGGCTGAATTACCTGTCTGGATTCAAGGGCATGGAAATCTGTACTGATGCTGTTACGAGGTTTTGGCCCCAAATGACAAAAATCCCCTAAGACTGGTTATTTTCACAAGATATTGGTCACATCGACCCTGAACTGGAAAATAAGTCCCTTCTGGTTTTGGATCCTGTGAGAACCAGAACTACAGGGATTGATTCAGGTTTGAGGATTTGAGCAGGCCTTTCCCCTTTCCCTTAAATTTGAAGAGGTTTGCAGGTCGGGAGTAAGCATGGTATAAAAGGTTGTACTAGATATTCAAGATTCCCTATTTAACATATCGTCACTCCTAATAAATGCAGATATGATACTAAGTAAGAAGCAGAAATTTGCTGATGAAGCATGTCATACTCTTTATTGTGGCTCACAACTGTGAGTGCCAGTCTCAGGTCAGACTGTCAAAACACAGGGCAGACACCCCAATCTAGTGGTAAGTTCTATAATTAGATTCTTCAAGCCAGTAACAGATATGAACTTCTGCATCACTATATTGGTCTTACCATGGAGTCACAAACAGTTCCCTTAGGCTCTCCAGTCTATCTTGCTTTCCCTCTCCCCTTCCGCCCTCCTGACAAACTGTACTTTGTGATAAAAGGTTATATAAATAAAAAATCTGATTACTTTAGGTTACTCCCAAAGGATCAGTCACTTACCCCAGATCAGTTTGATATTCTGGATCACACCAAAGACAATGCTGGTAACCAGTTCTCTAGTAAACTAACTAAAGATTTTTTAATTAAGAAAAGGAATGAGAGCTATTGAGAGGTTACAGCAGGTAAAATACTTTAATAGGTGAGTCAAAGTTTGTGAGTCCAAAATGATAGCAGACATGTAGCAATCTGCTACTTTCCCAAAAGTCTTTCAGGGTTACCCAGAATAACTCTGGGGATTTCCATCATCTTGTTCAGATATTCCACCCTGTTAGAATCCAAACAGCCCAGAGATAAGGATTATTCCTTGGAATCAGTATTTATACTGATTCTGCTCACAGAAGAGAATCTGAACAGTGTCTTCATTCAGTGAATTTCCATTGTCGAACACAATGGCCTTTGCTTTGAAGTTAGCACTCTTCTTCATTTACATTTCCAAGGCTCCAATTGCATTTGATGAGTAAATTAATTACAGGAATATACACAGTGTAAAAGATAATGTAATAGCAAACAGCAACCCTTCATTAGTTTTCATGAAGTTTACACATCAAGTATGTTCTCATTTTAACATTAATATACACTTTTGATCTAGCGTTAACTAATTCTAGGGATATACATAATGTAATGTGATAGCAATCAACAGCTTATAGATAAGTGAAGACAATACTATTAACATTGCCTTTGAACTAAACTAACACCCAAGTGAATTGGCCTGACTATGCTACAATACCTTTTAACACTCCTTTGATTTCTGTTAGCATATGAATGAATTAACCTGCAGCCCTGTCCTGAGCTGGCACATGGGTAGACAGCATCACAAAGCAGTTCATTTTGAGTCAGTTACTGGCCGTCATCCATATCTGTTAACATCAATGGGGAGTGATGCTCATACTAGTAGATAGGTTTCAGAGTAGCAATTCTGGTAGTCTGTATCCCTAAAAAGAACAGGAGTACTTGTGGCACCTTAGGTCAGTCAGTGGCTTTTTGTCTTGAAGTCAGTGAGCCTGAGTCACCTAACCTCTCTGGGCTGCTGTGTGTGCTAGATTTGGTGCCTTGTATCCATAATTGTCAAGATTTAGGAATGTCTTGGAGGTGTTGCTTGTAACTTCACTCCAACAACCTCTGTTACTAGCCAAGTAGATGAACTTCACTCCTGTCCTCTACCTTATCTATCTGTCTAATCATTTAAATATTATTCATTACTGTGCTATGTGAGTTCCAAGTATGTGCAGAAGGCCTTTTATGAAGGGGAACAGAGGAGAGAAGTTAGTTTTGTACCTCTTCCAACAGGAATGAATCTTATTTTTAATAGGGTTGTACTGTGACAATTAATACCTTTCCTGATGTGTTAATGCAGAACACTGGACTTCCATAGTTTCTACTGCAGGGCAGTTTGATGGTGTTTAGGAAAATTCCACTGTCGGGGGGGGGGGAGAGGGAAGGGGAGCATCTTTTTCCTGCAGCCACCCCCTGAAATAAACTGTGGTTCTAATGATAAGGAAAGCAGATGTCCATTTACTAGGAGGGAAACATCCGACCTCTTTACTAGGTTTCCTGCAGTCCAGTACTGAGATCATTAGTAGTGAGTTTGGTCTTGTGGTTGCTGGATGCAAGTATCAGCATAATGAGACAGGATTTGTTATAAATGTGCTATCTAGGACTCAATGGGGAGGCAAAAGAATGGGGTGAATAATTTTTTACATTTCTGTTGGCAAGACCATTATGTTTAAATGTATTAACATGGTCTTGATGCTCAAAGTGGATTCTTTTCAGTCTTATAGATTAATGTAACAGAGAGGGGTTAACAGTCCAATAGATTAGATGGTATACATCTAAATTCCTTTTTACATAATTTATACTTTGCTAGCTATAAAAAGATGCTTTGGAAATGATTCGGAGTGTCCTTCAGGAATAGTCCCAATCTCTGCAGCCTTATTAAATGCATACAGGCATGTCTCCCAGTGAGAATCTCATGCTGTGAAAGTCATTAGAATAATAAATTAAACTTCTCTGTATACAGGCATTTTTAACTTCAGGTGAAAATTCCTTATATGCTATGGTCTAGTTTTCAACATATTAACTGAAGAAGCAAGACACTGGAGCTGGTCAGTCATCTTCTACAAAGTTTTACATGCATAATGAGCCCGCTGGTGCACTGACTCCTAAAATAAATTGCAGAGGTTGAGATTTTAATAGTTTGAGAGGTTCCCTTCCCTCCTTGGTAAGAGCTAAAATCTAATTAATGGAAATAGACTATATAATGGTTGAAATGACACAGCTCGTAACAAAACACCTGTTGCTGTTTTGGATTGGTTCCTGCCGTTGGCTTCTATTAATACTTTAGTCAATACTGTTATCTTAAAATTAAATTCTTGCATATATTGTGTAATCCATGTTCAGAGTGACAGACATCAGATTTTGAAAGCAGAGTCATCATTAGAAAAATAGCTCATGAGTCCAAAAATGAGAGAAGCAGTGGAAGTCTTTTCTTCATGGAAAATGTTTGAAGAATCTACAGTTGGCCCTAGTTGAAAGGCTAATTTTTCCGTTCAGTACAAATGTTCCAAAAAACATTTCACTTATACTAAATTGGCTTATTTGATGGGTGTGTTTGCTTAAAAGCTTCAGGTCAATTATCATTTGTGAAACCAAAAACACCAACCAGCTACCACACTTCAAATTCTGTCAAGAAACTGTATATTTTAGGAGTATTTAAAATAAATGTAACATGCAAATTACTATCCATCTATATTTCCATGGAAACTCTAACTTGTTTAAATCATTTCAACATACCTTAGGTACAAATGCCATGCTTCTGTGAGTGAAGGATAAACAGATGTGGGGAGAAATAGCAGGGAAGGGGAGAGCTAAGATTTGCAGGAAGGCAATCATTCTTTATATTCCAGTTAAATATTTGGGATCAAATTCTGCTTTTTTTCTTATTCAATGAATAGTCCCTTTGCATAGCATTGACTTCAGTGGAACTACATCTTTACTGGAGAAAATCCAACTTCTAATGTTTGACAGATTGTGATAGAAATTTCATTTTCTTATAGACTTTTGATTTTGTTGAATCAGGAGAATTCCTCTCATCAGATCAATCAACAACAAATGTAATGAGTTAAAGGAAGTCACTTGACAGTCAGGGAGTAGAATAGTAGAAGTTGCTTGACTGGAAGATCTAAAGCTATGTACTAATTGTGAGAGGTATTTTTGTGTCTTGTATTTCAGATCCAGTTGAGTTTAGGAGGGAAGCTGGGCTTTCTGGCTTGAGAATGCTTTGCCAGTTGATTCTGTAGGCTAATAGTGCTGAAGAAAATTGCTAGCTAAATGTAGGCAGTCTGGTAAATCCAAGTTAGGGAAGGATATAATGTAACTGAACACAGACATAACTAATAGACAAAGTGATAGTTTAGCAGTGTTTCTAGACTATGGCTGTTACTAGGTTAGTTAAACGTAGTTTATCACAGACATTATATATTTCTTTTAATAGACATTTTAGGTGATGTTAGAACAAACCTATAGTGCAGAGCATGACTGTCATGGGAAAAAAATCAAAGCGCAATTTAAGTTGCCATCAAAATAATAATCTTGGACCCAACTTGTATTCATGCTACAGCAAAGTAGTCTGTAGCAACAGCTGCTGCTAAAATAGCTAAAAACACTGAAGCATCTATTTTGATACACACAAAAATAGACCCAAAATAGCTCATTCTGAACTTAATTCAGAAACTCATCCAAAACTAATGTGTTCTTAAAATCAGTTATAATCAACAACTGATAATTGTTCACATCTTTTCAAATAATAACAAGGAAATAACTACTGTAAATTGAAGTACTGGGAAGGATCCAGTTGTTGGGCCAGATCCAAATCAACTTGAGTCTTTCCACTGACTTCATAGGACTTTGAGCCGGACCCATGGTGCAATATTTGTTTGACCAGAGCCTTAATTTTGATATTGCTGATGGGATTGATGATTATAATGGCTGAAACTTAAATTCAAAGATTTTTTTGTCAGATAAATTCTCCAAGGTTTGTATGTGTACCCTTATTCCAAAGCTTCTCCAAATCTCAGTGGTCTGGAAATCAACCTCATGGAGACGTCGCCCTGAGCACAGTCCATTCAGAGCTTTGGAAATTCCCCTTTCAGAATGGATTTCAGAGGCAGCACTGATGGGATCATGCCAACAGGAGGCAGCACAGAGGCATACGATCACCATACTTAATGCCCTAGCCTTTAGGACATCTCCCAAATAAGTGAATTTCTAGGAGATGAGGGAATTCTCCTCCTCCTTACTTTCCATTGACAGAAGGCTTGGAGGATTCCACAAAAATACTTCTACAGTTTTTGGTTAAGAATATACAAGAATTTGAGATTCTCCACACCACAATTGGATCTGATGTCTGTATCCCTAATACTGGAGAGAAAAATAAAACCTCTTCCCCTGGTGAATTGTATCATGTTATACAGTGAGGAGAGGACTGGGAGGAGGAAACTTTTCCAGATACCTGTAACAGTCAGCTTGTGTCTTAAAACACGAGATTTGTTTACTCTTGTCGTAGCATGCATAACTACAAATGTTACTAGTCGTAGAACAAGCCATCCATATTACAACCTAGACCAGACAGAACATTTGAAAAACCAATGGATCATTCTCATCCCAAATAACTCCATCAACTGTAGTGACATTACATAAGGGAGGAATGGTGGTTTCTTTGTGGTTTTACTTATTTTCATAATAATTAGTATTTTACATTCATATAGCTCTTCTGAGGACATGCAAGTACTTTACAATGGTGGATAATTATTATTCCCATTTTAAAGATGGGAAAATGGAAAGTATGGGCCAAATTCTGACCTTACTTTTACACACTTCATGTAGGGAAGAATTTGTTCCTTTCTGACTTGGTCAGAATCGCATGTGATGCCAATGGTAGGATGGGGATTAAAACACAGCTCTCCCAGTGGTCAGTTCCCATGTTGGAAGTTTGGAGGAAGGGTGTTGAAGAAATAAACAGGATTTTCTCGCAGCTCTAACTGCTAGGAATTCAAAACCAGTGGGAGTGTTCTCATGTGAAAGTCTCACAGTCAAGCCACAGATTGTGCGTACTGTGTGGCATCCTATGGCCACAGAGCGCCACACGTCGGTGCTTTCTCCAGAACTCTGAGTGACAGGGTACAGAAAGGAAGTGTCAGATGTCTGAGTTACCACTTTGAGGGTTATGTTAAGATGACATTGTATGTCATAACCCTCTCTCCAGGTGAAATTCCTTTTCACGAACAATGCTGCTGATGGCTGTGGGAGGAGAAGATTTCTGTAAAACCATTTAACAATGAGAACTAATGTTTTCCACAAATGTCTGAAACTGTTCCTTACCAAATGAAAGGCAAAGCTCAGGGATAAAAAGAACCCCTGCATCTTTCAGATTTCAGCAAAAGAGGACAGAGACCGGTTTTGACAGGTGGCTGGGAAAGTTTGATTAATTGAGTTATCTGTGGGAAATAGAGAGAAATGTAACAGTCAGCAGTCTGTTGGTTTCCTCCTCCCTAATACAGGTCTTCTTATAACAGAACGGTCAAATGATGACCACATTTTCCCCCCTCCCGTGTCCAATGAGTTTATGCTGAGCCTGTGGATATGCTTGGAATGCATTCTTTGTTTGATGATTGATGTATAAATCCTGCCTAAGATTCCTGGGACTGATTTGCAGAAACAATGTAGAGGAGGGAATAACCCTCTTCCTAATGCCTAGCATTCCCCTTAAATTTCTGTAATAAATTGTTGCTATTACAGTCCACAGCGGTTCTAATGTCCATGTCCTTTGGTTGTCTATACTGCACACTCAACGAAATTTAGAATCCAACTTAGATATGTGTAGAGACAGAAAACTTAATTGCTGCTTACTTATGAGATAAATCTAGCTCCTCCTCTCGTGTGACTAACAGATGAAAAGCATCCACTATGTCATTTTAAAGGAATAATTAAAAGCTTCATTCAGATGCGGTACTAAATCGCCAGGAATGGCTGTCTCCTGCTTCTAGATCAGTTGTAATTTATACTATTAGTGTGGATTGTTTTGGTTTTCTAAAAATAATACATGACCCACCAAATAGCATTTGGCCAGAGGCATACAAGAAGCAATCCATAGTATATGGATTTGTTCAATGGCATTTAAAGGACCTTGATTAAAATTCAGTCCAGGCTGGTGTGATGAGAAGACTGTTTACTGAAGGCTGTTTGAAGTCACAGGTTGCACTGCAGACAAAGACCAGAGGGATACATAGATTGAAACATTTCTCACCTTGCATATCTGAATCTAGCTGTCACAAGCAGATGCCATTTTAAAGGAGAGGTTGAAAAATTCTTGAGCTCTGTGATTGCTGCCACTTAAGAGTTTTAATTTTTGTTGTTTGCAAGTCAGCATCCACTTTAGCTCACCATCAAAGATCATGGAAATAATAACAATCTTGTTTGCTGTCTCTGTGTTCTTTGTGAGTTATTGCAGATGTTATACTTAGAAAAACTGTTTTTCAGTAATGTGCATTTGAAAGCATATAATGTAAAACAGACAGCACTTTTATTCCAGTTTTCCTTGAGCACTGTACAAGTGCATACCCATCTACCTGTGAAGAAAGATAAAATAATTATTCTATCTATCAGCATAGTATCTAGGCACCAGGTATAAAAAAAGGGGAAAACATAGTCTGAAGGCCAGTATGATCCACCTCCACATTTATTTTACAGCACTTTTTCAAGTGGAGCCATCTTATTAATACCAGCTGCAAAACTGAATCTGAAATACCACACGAATAGGTTCTTTCATTTCATTCTTTCTGGTTGGGTCAGGACAAGCACTGTAAGAAGTGCCTTTCTCGCTATATTTTTGCACTTATGGTATTAGCTAAAACCTAGGAGATGAGACACATGGACAGTGGAAAACAGGATTTTTAAAAAGTCAGTTTTAAAATGTGGGAAGAAAAAAGTTTAATATCTAGTATGAGTCTTAAGCCAGTTGGAACAATTTAAATGAGGCAAATCCTTCTGTTCATACTCATGCAAGAGTCCCATGGGCTTGTAAGTAGAGGATTTGTGGCTCAGTTGTGTGTTTTCTTCATGGGGCAGTAGAAGTGTGCAGTTGACTGGTGTGGAAGATGACGATTAACACAGCTGGTTCAAGCTGGAACTTTTCTTGAGAAGGAAACTAAATTAGAAGTAGCTTTCTTTTGAGGGTAAAAATATTATTCTAAATTATAAAATAAAAATGAAAGTGAGTTGGTGAACTTTTGGTTACAGACTTTGCCTTCGGAGTAATTCCAGATGGTTTTAGAAAGCCCTCTAGGGCTCAGGATCTCGGTACTTATGGTACCATCTACTGTAAAATGAAATGATCACTGTTGTGATGAACTGAAGCAATCCTATTGATAGTGCCTAGATATTAACTGTAAATGTAAGTGTATCCCAAAGAATATTTTTTTCTTAAAGCAGTGCTGGCTCCCCAAAAAATACCACCTGATGTTCTCTGGGTGTAACCTCCTGACAATAAAACAAATTGAAATATGGAGATGGGAAAGAAAATTAGGCTTGGATTTGGTTCTGATTCCCAGTGGAGAAAAGTCTTTGGTGTCAGTTAGAGTAACCTTAATTCTTGTTTGTAAACTGTTATCAGTAGTTATTACTCAGAAAGAGGAGGATGGTTAACATCTGAAATAGAGCAAATAGTGGCAAATAATTGAGCCATGAGGGATTCGTTGTTGCGTAGGAAAGGACAGTTGATGCTCATCTTGTGCTTTATGGATCCCTGTCTGTAATAAATGCATGGATAGTTATTTTTAAATAACATTTGCTAAAATGGGAAGAAAAACTCATTCAGATGTATAAATAATTGCAGAGTGTAAGGGGCTAATGAGCTAAAGGGGCACATCATGTTATTCAGCTAGTGGATTAATAGTGAGCATTTGAGCAGTTGTCTCATGAGTTCAGATCCCTATGTGGGCCATCAGAATGAGAGATGTATTTACTGTATGATTCAGAAGGATTCCAGACCTTGATCATCTTAGGTGGAGATCTGGTCTTCCGGAGAAAGAAAAGAGACAGAGTGGAGCAACTAGCCAGTTTGACAGACCTCAGTTTAACCACTCAGTACAAATCCAAGAATGGCGACTCTAGCTGTGTGAGAGCTTTCAAGAAGCTCAAATTTCAATCTCTCTGATCAAACAGTTACTTAAGTAATGAGATAGGGAGAACAAAAGCAATTCAGGAAATGCACCTAATGTAGATGATGGGTAGGAGGTAAATGTAGAACTGTTTAGACAATGCAATTTAATATTTGTCATGGATGCACAACTTCTGTATGTCTAAATATATTTTTAGATATCCTGCTTAATAGTTCAGATATAACCTGAATGACAGCATTTGCTGTGCTGCTGAATGTAAAATCCACCCTAAAATTCCACTGATTTCAGTGGAATATCATTGACTGATGAGAGTAAAGCGAAGGTGGATAACTATCACCCAGAGAGTTAATATGCATTGTATTGTGAGCTTTTTTAGAACTATCATTTTAAAAATAACATCATTTATTTGCTGGAGTTAGTTTGTGTGGGAGAGAGGCGCGGAGGAAACTGGGATAAGGCGAGATAGGAAGAGGTGGAAGTAGGAGTTCTGATAAATAGCTAGTAGCTTCATCTAATGGAGGTTACCAAGATGTCAGCATATCATGGTTTACCTGACCTACCACACAGAGGAGCCATTTCCAGAAATGCTGATACAGTGTAGCAAGGGGCATTGTGTCACTTGACAGGTAATTAGTAGCTAGAAAAATGCCCTCCCTTTGTTCGTATTCTACATTAAGCCCTCAAAGATACAGCAGAATGCCTCCACATGGTGCAAATTCACAATTCTGTTCACACTGCTATTATATGCAGTGTTTACAGTGATGTTGGCTGTTTGATGTTAATAAGAGTCATGAAAATGAATGCCTTCTGACTCTTGCAAAATGTAAATAAGCTTTCTCCAAGATGTTCATTAGTTCCCAGGCAAAACTGATGTGTAAAGCCTTTGCTCACATTCTATGTCATAGAACCCTTTTAAAGACATCTAATTTTCATTTTTAAACATTAAGTGCTGTATATATTCTTTTAAAACTATAGGAAATTGAAATGGCATTTCTGCAAACTTGGATGTCAAATTAACATCTTTGTGTTTTTCAGTTATGAAAGATGTTTATGGACACCTTAAGAACGTTCCCCCACCCCCCAATGGCCTATGGAGAATTCAGTTCTTTCTAATGTGATTTCCCTCATGCCAGATCTCCCTCCCTCATCTAGGATTTCTGCAACAACTGCTTTTTCCTTATTTTTGTGTTACTTCCGGTTCCCTTTTAGTAGGTACCCATCAGTTCTCATTGAAGTCAGTCGGAACCTGCTCTTGGATAGCAACCATAGCAATGCTTGCAAATTCTTATTCATAAGTTTAGCCCTCGCCCATTGGAGGAGCTCTGTCAAATAGTTGGATTTGAGTATGATCATACCCCAGCTATGCACAGCTATATAAGAACATAAGCATGGCCATTCTGGACAAGACCCGTGGTCCATCTAGCCCGGTATCCTGTCATCTGACAGTGGCCCTTGCCAGGTTCGCCAGAGGGAATGAACAGAACAGGGCAATTACTGAGTGATACATCTGTCTTACTATCTATCCTTTCCTAATGGTTTCTAACATTCTATTAGCGTTTTTTAACTATTACTGCACATTGAGCAGATGTTTTCAGAGAACTATTCACAATGACTCGAAGATCTCCCACTTGACTGGTAACAGCTAATTTAGACCCCATCATTTTGTATTTATAGTTAGGACTGTGTCTTCAGATGTGCATTACTTTGCATTTATCAAAGCTGAATTTCGTCTGCCATGGTCAGTAGTATATTTCTACTGCTGCACTCTTATTATTCAAGCATGGAATTTCTCTCCAAAGAGAGAGAACAGGGCTAACCAGAAATATGCAGTAAGGACACGAGGGGTATATCCACTTCCCCTTAGCTTCTACTGTTTTTCAGTTATTGATCATTCAGTCCACATGTAGCATCAATAAGAGTCCAACTACGTATTATCACAGTTCTCACAAAACACCACATGGCTTTATTTGTAAGCTAAAAGAGCAGTTTCTCTAGTTCAGTTGGTATAAAAGATTCTTATGTACAAGCAGGCCCATCACAGTCCAGTAGAGGGTAGAGAGGTAACCATGCATTCCAGTTAATTTGTCAACATCTGACCTACTGCAGCAAGGTATGCTACCACCATCTGGGCTTCTTCGGGCCAGAAAGTGAATCATTCAGCAGGGGACGAGGGGAGAGTCCTTTCTCTGACACCTAAATGTATCACCTATTTATTGCAACCTGAGGAATGAGAGTTCTAAGGTTGCTGCTGATGTTGTGACTCCAATATGGCAGCACAACACACTTCTCCGCAGCTGGATCTTACATCTTGTTTCCCCTCAAAACATATACAACATCACATTTTAATTGCTTTACAGACAGATGTCTGTAGTCAGAAGTGTCCCCCATGCACTGCTTGTGATTGAAATAAACAGAGTGGACATGGGAAATGAGACACAATGGGTTTAACATCTACCTTGTTAGTTCCATATGGTTTGGGCAAATTTGGGGCTGGACTGCATCAGATGGTGTTCTGATTGTTCTAGAATCTGAAACCACTTAGACTTCCTGTGGGTTCACTGTTTTGGGTGAACCCTGCACGCAGCTCCACTATTGACGCAAGGCTCATACCTCATGGAATTACCCTTATGACCTGAATCAATGTATGTGATGGTAAATAATTAAAATCAGTAGGTTTGAGAGTAAAAGTAGTACAAGGGAATAAGCTGCATTGAAAGAACCTTTCCCTTAGAACAATATAAGGATTTAGCAATGTTAAATACTGTGCGATGTATGGGTTAGGGTAGGAGAGTGGAAGTTAACATTTTAATCTAGTTCCCAATTTTGTCACTGCCTCAATCTGTAGTATTTGGGTAAGTCACTTCATGTCTCGTGCCTCAGCTTTCCCATCTGTATAAATACTTGTCTGTCCCACTGGCATGTTGTAAGGCTTAAATAATGTTTACAAAGAGCCTTGAAATACTTGGATGAAAGGTGCTGTTGCAGTGCAATAACATTTGCTACAGTGTGAAATTGGTTACTCAGTATATGATAAAGCTGATTCATATTGTGTTTGCACAGATCATTAATAAATACAGAGGAAAATGTTCTACGTTTGCCATAATACATATAAACAGATTTGTGTTGGTGCTGCATAGCAAATAAGGAGACAATGGTAGTACATAATACACCTTTAATTTGATCCTTCATTAGAGGTGATTTTTGAAATGCAGTTTTTGAGTTTGAGATTGTTCTAACTAGGGGAGGAGAGGTCTGTCTTGTTCCCAGTGAAGTCGATGGCAAAGCTCCCACGGACAAGAAGCAGGATCAGTCCCTAAAAGGTAAGTGTGCTGCAGATGGTTGTTCCTGGACGGATACCTTAGTTCTGTGACACTGTCTTGTCAATTGATCTGTAAAGGAGGATTCCTCTCACTCTACAAGCAGATTTTAAAAATCAGTGCAGGTTATGAGCTAAATACACTGTGGTTCAGCGCTCAGAATGAGATGTATGGTGCAGGGAGGGGTTTGCAAGGGAGGAGGGAAGAGGTGGGAAGTGGTAATACAGTTATCAGAAGTGTAGTACAGTCCACTGTCAAATGATTAACATATTAAACTTGAATAGAACGTGCAGGTTTGTTTTTTTTTGAATGCTCTGCTGATGCTTTGAAAAGCAAAAGTTTTTCCTGCTAGGCAGGTTTACCAAAGAGAGAGTTCATTCAAACATAGACAGATCTGACAGGATTCAAAAGAAAAAAAAAACCTTCAGTTGTATTCCTCTCTTGCTGGAATTATTCACCAGATAGCCAGTGGTGGTGTTTATTATGGAAAAGTTACACCCCACTGCAAGCTATGATAATAATACTATGGTGACTGGCTGCGTACTCATATCATGAGTGCAATTCTGTCTCTGTACCTGCAGTTGAAATGAAAACGTGTGAAGGTATGCTCACATTCCAGTCATTCAGAGCTGTGAAACTGATAGCACATCTCAGGGCTTCCATGGCCACTCTGAGTGGAGCGTATGCTCCTGAGTGCTGTCAGGAGTCTTCAGTGCTGTTGGTAAAAAAGAAAAGAATTGCTTTCTAGTTAGCTCATATTGCCTCATTCTGGGTAAATGAAGGTTTTTTTTGTTTTTGTTTTTTTTAAAGCTGTGCTTCCTTTTTAGCATAGGTCTGGCTGTCAAAGCCAGTTGTATTGCAGTGCTATCCTAAAAGCCAGATGTAAAGTCCATGTGACAATTATCTGCTTCAATAACGAAACAAAAAGATTTATAGAACTAGATCTGGCAACCCTTACTCAGGCGAGCGAGTAAGTCAGCAGGGCCACTTCTTTGAGCAACAATAGCAGGATCAATAAAGTAGCACTTTATTGCCAAGCTACATATTCTTTTTGTTCCTATATATTATTCCTTGAGTGGGATTGGGACTGTAGAAATGGATTAATATTTGGTCTGTAGGCAAAGCCCATATCTTATGAGGTGGCGAGTGTCTTTGACTTTCAAGAAATTCAGTGAGAGTTGACGGTGGTCAGTGCCTAACAGGATCAGGCTCTCATTGTTTAACTGTTGGGGATAATGGTTAGTATATGGCATTGGTTCTCAACCCGTGGCCCAATCAGCACAAAGCTGCGTCCCATGCGACATCCTCAGGGCCACAGAAGTAGTATATATGTTGTGTGGATGCAGCCCACGTAAACAGAGCTGCATATGTGGCCCACAATAGGTTATCCCAGTGGTTCTCATGGGGTGTGTGCGGCAAAGAGGTGGCAATGGCGAAAGGATGCAGTTTTGCCAGTAGAGAGAATGTTGGTGTGTCGCAGCACATGGGGCGAGGTGGGATTATCGCTCCAGTTGTTTTCAGTAGCGTAGTGTTCCTGGAGGATTAGATAACATGTCCAAGTGCCATAGCATGCCATCTTTTAATAGTGTTTACAGTTCAGGAGAGTGACACTGTAAAAGAAATGGTTATGTCCATTAAGTGCTGTTTTCATCTCAACTTGTGTGATAAAAGGACTCTGATGCAGACGCTTTCTGTTGCGGGGAAATATTCTCAAACAATAGCTGCAAGAAAGTGTTTTTTGCAATGTAGGCTAGTTAGGAGTTTCCCTTTCATAAAGGCACATCATTAAGTAGTTTCCTGCTGCATTGGTTCTGAGCATCCAAAAGGCTGTGGGAAGAGCAAGATGGTACTCAAATTAAATATACTCTTGATTTTTTTTTAAAGTATTATTTAATTTAATACTTTTGGAGTATTGTTCCTAAGTGTGTGTGTGTCTGTGTGTGTGTGTGTGTGTGTTGGGATGGGGGGAGGAGACAACAGGATTAGATTGGCTCCAGGCTCTGAAAAAATAGAGAAATGGATTCTATTTTTTTTTCACTCCACTAAAGAAACTTAAAGAGTGGGGAAGATGCTTAAACAGAGACTCATTGAACAAGGTTAACTCTCTTTGATGCAAAATTTTTGTTGGGTAAATATATCAGAAAGATGGTACATATGTTATGCACATATGTTACACATAACAGAAGGAAAAATAAAACAGAGGGAGAGGGGAAATGAACTGCCCACTCATGTCATGTCATTGTGTCTGTGTATGCCAATGGGTAGTAAACACCAAACTCTTTAATGCTAGATTGTGGCATTTGGTCAGAGCCTAGCACTGGTCCAGAGCTTCCAGGTCCAGAGCTTCCAGGTGTGTGTAGGGAACACACCCTTTTAAAGAATGCAGCATATTTCTCTCTGCCTGGCTGGTCAGCTCCTCTGACTGGTACATGCTGGGTGGTTGGCGTGCAGAGCTATCTCTGCCTAACTCCTCACCTCATCCACTTTGGGCTATGGTGCTACATCTCTGTAGCATCTCCTGTTCTCTCAAATGCTGGGAACTGGCAGGCCCTTTCCCATCATAGGGTTGGCTCGCTACTGACTGCAGGTAGATTGATATCTAGAACTTATTGGGAAATGTTTTTGGTTTTTTTTCCTTTTGGAAAATTTTAGTAAAAGTGAAACATTTTTGTGTTTACCAAAATGTTCCTTTGACATTTTTCAGGTTTCATCACAAAAATGAAAAAAAAATCCCTTTCATTCAACTAACTTTAGCCTTTTTATATATTCATTCAAATTTGTGTATATTGCTTTGGTTTGTTTGTTCATTTTTAAGTGTTGGGTTTTGCCTGGCTCTATATATCGTTATTTTTATTTCACACTTACCCAAGTGCCTCACAGACAAATTAAAAAAGACATGTTCGCTGCCTTGAGCAGCTTACTGCCTAAGGGCCCAGTCCTTCTGTGAGTAAACTAACTCATGTGTGTAAACGTTTGCAGGTTTGGGCTTTAAGTATGAAATTGGACTTGATGAAAGAGAGCAGTGGGGATGGGGAAAAATAAAGTTACATGTACAATCCTTATTGACTATAGCTTGATAGTTCATTACATGTCAAGCTCTTTCTGGTGGACATTGTCTTTTTGTTCTGTTTGTATAGAGCCTAGTGCAATGGGATCCTAGTTCGTTACTAGGGTTCTTACACATTATAGTAATGCAAACAATAATAGTAGTAATATACACACAAATGTACCAGTACGTGAAAGTGTGTAAATGTAGACACATATAGGGCTTTTAAACATTTATATTTTGACTATATTATAATTATGTCTGGACTCATTTTGACGTGACTTGTTGTTAAGGTTGTGACAAGATGTGAGAGTAATCCTGAAAGCAGAAAAGGGGTGGTTAGGAGTTTGATAATGGGTAGGGTGACCTGATGTCCCGATTTTATAGGGATGATCCCAATTTTGGGGTCTTTTTCTGATATAGGGTCTTATTACCCCCCAGCCCCTGTCCTGATTTTTCACACTTGCTGTCTGGTCACCCTAATAATGGGTGTGGTTGGAAGATTTATTTTTTTTAAACCATCCCACTTTTTTCTGCTTTTTATTATTATTTTCTATCTGAAACATTGACAGGTGTGCCTTGCACAGGGAGGAACTAGAGTATCCAGAAAGATCCTGACTAGAATGTCAGTTTTTGTCTGTCTGAATCAGCATTTTAGACTGCCAACTGGGTGCAAAGGGAAGCTGAATAAAATCTTGGTCTGAAAAACCTGGTTAGTTTCCTTTTGTGGCCAGCCATTGTGTAAAGAGCTCAGTCCAAAGGGAATCCAAGTGGCTCTGCACTGGATTGCTCTGCATCTGGGGCAGAGATGCTTCATACATAGTAAGGAGCTGCAGAGAAAATGGAATGGGATATAGGATATGGATTACTTATTCATCTCAATCTGCTGCAATGAGGTACTCTATAAAACTTTACCAAAGTGACTTACATACAATAAACTTACATACAATAGAGCTTAAAAGTAATAGCCACCCCGCCCCTCACTGTAGAATAACAGACATGGTAAAATGTCCATGTAACAATAAGCATATCTCATCAGCTCTCATCCTCTTCAGCCTTGTCTCCTCATTTTTCCCAATCTTTTGTTTGTCATCCCTTTCCATGTTACATCTAATTTATACTGTAATCTTGGGGTATGGACCTGTCTCTTTTATATATCTGTTAAACAACATACACACCTAACCATCACTCTGTTCCTGGTAAGAATTCAGATAATGTTTCCCTAGGATTCTATATAGAAGTTTTATATTAACTAGCTTTCTAAAAATAATTCTTTCCAGGTTTGATAAATCCAATGGAGCTGATAACCACTTGTCAGCTTAAGGAAGGAAATAACATTTCCAAGTTGATAGTTTCACTTCTTCCAGCTACTTGTTACAGGCATGATAGGCATAGGCAAACTAGTTTGGTTAAAAACATGAACCAATCCCACACCATCTCTCTTGATGATGGTTTCTAAAAGAAGGAGGTCCAACCTGGCTTCAATGTCCTTGCGTAATTCCTATTCCCAGCAGCTGTAAATCTCAAGAGGGAAATAGATCTCATCTTCAAGAAGATGATCTCCCCAGCATCACATAACCCCTTGACTGAATCCTGCTGCTGTCATCTGAAATGTGAAAGGCAACCGAGAGTCTATGCCTGACAGTGCATCTTGGAATTGTAAAATCCCAGAGCACGCAAGACCCTTTCATCTGTGTCCAGGAGAACCTCTAATTTCATTGGGAAGAGAGAATGCTCTCTTTCACTATGCTCTTTAAGATTCTTAGGATGTTTCAAGGTCAAATAGCTGATTCACCACCAGTATAATTCTTTTTGAGTGTTGAGAACCCATCATTCCCACTGAAAACATGTATTAGCAATCACTCAGAAACCACAAACTATCCGTGTTAGCTAGAGATTCAGAAAGAGTCTGTGCTTGACCTTTTTTCAGCAAGGAAGTGATTTTTCTGCACTTTACTGCAGTAGTTCTTTGCAGCTTCTTGCTAGATATCATAATGCCCACAGAGCAACAAAAACATTATGGTCTCTCTGTCTTCTTTAATATTTTCCCCAAGCTAAGAGCCAACTTAATCTTGCTGACTTTATTATTTTTAAAGGAGCTGACAGTGCCACTGACTTTCGTAACAATGAGTTGTCCTCTGTTCATTTATAAAAAAACTATACAACAAAGGCAAGTTACATCTTTCTAAATCAATACTGAGAGAGACATGAAATGATCATCTGGCATCCTGAGGATATGAAAGAGGGTTTTTTATTTCTGGTCTTTGAACTGAAATGTTCAAAATATCTTTTTGTATGTGAATATGGGCAAACGATATGCAGGGCCTTTATCTGTCACATTCTGCATTCCGTTGCTTTTCTTTAGTGAAGATGAACCTTTTAAAAATTTTTAGCTAAGAGAAGATACATTTCTTCTCACCTAAAGGAAATTTGAATAAATATTAAGGTTTTGTGTTCAGACCTCTGAGATGTACTCTGATTAGTCATGTTTACCTACTTGGAATGCAGATATTTTCTAGACTGCCAATGTATTCAAATTTGTGTGTATCTGGTATAAGATTGGAATTAGAGGGCTGGCTCTCCATTACTTTGCACCTTACATTGTCATTTCCCTTGATGAAAAGTGGGTGGAAAGAGGCTACCAGATCAGAAGAGAAGTATTTTAAACCCACTTTGCTCTGACTGGGCTGGATTCTCTGGTTGGTCTGAGCTATTGTCAGTGCAGAGCTTGAGTAAGGTGGACCAAAGTAGCTTTACAGTATCATGGCACCTCCTCAGTCTAGGCCCAGCTCGGGACTGGTATGGTTTCCAGTGAAACTTCAGACAGCCTTCTGGCTGCTCTAATTTGCACGCAGCTGGCCCTGGCCCAATACTGAGAGCTTGGAAGGGCTGACGTTAAGGTTGCCAATTTTGGTTGGATGTATTCCTGGAGATTTCATTAATTCCTGGAGATTCCAGGCCAGTCCTGGAAGGTAGGCAACCCTAAGTGACGTAGAGCTGCTATGATGAGTCTATGCCATGTCAAGGGATTAAAAAAAATAAAAGGTGGTTGTTGCTAATTTCCTGACCTGTAGACCCACAGAGTAATTGGAGCTTAGCAACAATTCTCTTGACAACATACAAGCCAGAAAGGAATCCAGCTTCCTCTTCCATTTTCACAGAAGTAGGCACTTATGCCTCTGAACGCACATGGGAAACAGATTTGTTGAGGAAGACCATACCATTTTTACATGCTCATTTTTTCTTTAAATAAGCATTTTAATCACTAGACCGGAGGAGAGTGGTATGAAGGGTTCAAGTTAATATTAGAAGGAGAGATGAGATGAGTTGAAAACAATACACAATGCTTTCGGTTGATAACTGATTAATAGATTTAGTACGTTTATAAAGATGTCTTTGTGTTTTTGTGAAATGAGTGCTGTCTTTTTGACCAGGTACTGTGCATTATTTGGATTCTTTAAATTCTTTGCTATATCTAATCCAGATCTATATTTTTCTTTGTTATTATTTTACTTTGAGTCATGCATTGGGTGGTACTTATTATTCCTGAGGTACTTGTGTTGTACGTGTATTCTGTGGTGCTTATTATTCACTGTTCAAAAAAAAAAAAGTTTCAGGACCCAATGTCTTTATAAGCGAAGAGGATGGTCCTGCATACACTTACTACCAGGTGCCATTCTGCTGATTTGTGCTAATAAAAAGGCAGTGGTGGACAACGGTTGCAAAGTTTAAATCTTCAGCCAAATATAATCTTTCCCAAAATTTGAGGGGTTGAGACCTGTGTGCTTTGGTTTTATCCCTTCTCTTATAAAAGCATGCACTTAATTCTCGCCTCACTCTGCTGTCTCCATCTCAAAAAATAAACCATCATCAAAACTTTAGGTCTTTTGGTCCTTTTCAGTTCCGTCAAGTCAGTACATTTTCTTGTTCTTTCTCTCTTGTTTCTTTGCTGCTCAAGGCTATGGTTACAGCAGTTAAGTTTTAAAACAGAAAAATAAGGAATTAAACAGAATTAAAGAAAGATGTCTTTGTATTAGGTACTGTACAGTATAGTATTTAAAAAGTCAGAAAATATGTTAGCAGAAAATGCCCAGACTGTAATTTAGATAACAACCCAGACAATGAACTAGCTTGTTAATTGTAAAGACTTGTGGATAGCTGCCAGTTATATACTCTTCTTTTTATGTCCGACTGTTAGCTTCTCTTTCAGACAGCAAATAATATGACATTCACCATTTCTTACAGTATTCTTCATCTTTCAGTTATTTTTGTGCTGGATATTCTGGGTACCATGGCATTCATTTGATAGACTTCTGTGAGAATAATAACAATAAATAATGCACAGGAACAAGCATTACGGGTGGTCCTCAGAGCTGGGTAAACAAAGTGCTGTGAGCTGCATGGGGATGCTGTAGAGTACTCTTTAGACCAAGCATGCAATATGCAAACAGTGAATCTAGCCAAATTACTCATCTTAAAATCATTCTAGAAATTGTGATGGTGAGGCATGCTTTTCAACGTGTAGTTCATAACATCACTGGCAGCAAAGGCATATACCACCAGAGTTTAGATTTGTCTTCAACCTTCCTTCTGTAAATGCAATAATGGCGAAGCAAAATTTGCATCCCTTTTTTGATCAAGACATGGAATGTATTTCCCAGGATGTGTATGTGTGTGTCTGGCAGCTTGTGGAATCAATTTGTTTGGAAGAGGAGCTCTGCAACAGCTGGCGATTCCCTCTAGTGACCCGTTGGTACTTTCCAAAGTACACTAGATATGATGATCAACTGGCAGGCTAGTCCCCAAACAGTAAATTCTGAACCTGCCTCTGTGCATTTAGGTGTGAATTTAGAGTGCTAGAGGTACAGTAGCTAATTGACAGGGGTAAGATGAAGGAAGTAAGTACAATTCAAGCTTTTGTTTCAAATTATTTAAGATTCTAGCTCTTGCTGCAAAGAAAATCTTTTGGATATGATCCAACATGGTGCTTTCTGAGGTCTCAGTTCAATAAAGAAATTAAGCATAGGCTTAAATTTAAGCACCGGAGTATCCCATCCCTGTTTAGTAAAAAGCTTAAGTATGTACTTAAAGCTAAGCACATGCTTAAGTGTATTGCTGAATTGGAGTCTTAAGAAGTGTTGAAGACAGCCTGAAACTATAGCTCTAGTGGAGATGTGAACTGTCCCATGACTTTACTGCCTACTACTGTCAATTTAAGCAGGGTTTGTCAAAGAACCCTCAGGGAATTAGGCTTCCAACTGCGCACTGCATTTCAGTAGGATGTTGGTGCCTAATTCACTTAGGGCTTATCTTCACACAGAGTTGCACCAGGTCAACTAAAAGGGTCGTTTAGAAATGATGTACTTAAACCAATGCAGACTACTGAGTTCACACTCTAAAATCATTATAAACCTGGTAGTTTAAATAAATTAGGAAGAGGGATAAACTAAACCAAAAGAAGCCACTCTTAAACTGAAATAAGAGTACCTACGCAGGGGTTTGCAGCATTTGTTTAAGCTGATTTAAGTTAAACCAGTATAGTTACTGTGTATAGGCAAGGTCTTAGGTTCCTTAGGAAACCCTAGCTGTAAACATCTACATTGACCATTTTATTTATTTTTATAGGCAAATCCAGCTAACATGTTCATCCATTGTGGTTGGATGCACTATAAGATATAAAGGGGTAGAATTAGAATGGCCATCTTCTCCCACCAGTTTAAAAGTGTATGCAGTTATAACAGGTGGAGCTGTGCAAAACTGCTTTAATGCTCTCTCCCTAGCTCTGGTCTAGGCTTGTCTTCCAACAGAGTTCCCTGTCCTGGGACAAGAAGAGAGAAAAACGAGTTTCTCTTGGGTTTCCCTGTCCTTTGAGTATGTAGACAAACTCAGAACTGAAGTCAAGTCTCCTGACTCCTGGTCCAGTGACTTAACAATAAAGACCATCCTTCCCTCATATATAATAATAGCACAATCACAAACTAATACCTATCTGTGTACTTTACGTGTGTAGTGTGCTGTGTATTCTCATGTCAATATCCCTCTGACACACCCAAACAGTTTTTGAAATTCGCAAAGTTTGTGTCACCAGTGTAAATACAAAGATAAATTTGAAATTGGTTTAGTCCAAGTGTGTATGTCTGTGTCTGTGTCTGACTGGCTGCTTGTGGAATACACTGATTTGGAAAGTGAGCTTTTCAGCAGCTGAGGGTTCCCTCTTGTACCCTTCATGCGGCTTCCAAAGGACACTAGATGGTTTAGTAATAATGAATTGGCAGGCTAGTCCCCGAGTTGTTAAACTTGAATCTGCCTCCCTGTGTTGAGGTGTGAACCTGAGATTTAAAGGACGTCAGCATTCTAGGATACTGGTGTGTGTATAAAACTCGTAAGCCACTTTTGGTGAAGGATGTACTGTTAATAATGCAATAACTTTCCACCTTAACAGTCCCATTGACACTCCCAAAAGTATCTAATGGGCATTAATATTATCCAGTAGATGCAACTGAATAGGGAGGGAAAAACAATCTATAGAGCCCTGAATAATTTAGTCTCCATATAACCTGAATCTCTTCCAGGTCTGAGGCAGGTGGACAAGGAATGCTTTTCTCCCCTTTCAGATTCCAGATGTTTGAATTGTAGTTGTAAAATGGTAGCAGAACTGGTGAAGGTTAGGTTGACATTTCTGTTAGATAGCTAGACTACTGTACAGGCTCCAATATATTAGAATTTCAAATCATGCTAGTCTACATTTTAATGCTGTTATAAATATACATACAGAAGCATATTTTTTCTCATATTTTTTTCAGATTGTTTGGTTTGATGGAATGTAAAAGGTCTTGAGTATTACATAGCAGTAGTTAGTATTTTTTAGACATTTAACCCATTTACTGTAACATTATCCAAAAAATTAACCTACTTTTTAGCAGTTTGATTTCTCTAAAGTTATGATGAAAAACAGAGTTCACTATAAAAAATGAAATGTTGCCAGTAGCTCATCTTTCAGGTGGATTAAACATTTGGATATCTTAAGTTTTGAAACAACAGCACTTGAGAAGGAGTATTTAAAAAATATGCCATTGGGTATGTAGCATGTATTTCAAACTTTGATATAATTTGTATGAATGAGAAACCTCAAAAATAAATTTTCTCTTCAGGGTTAATGTCTTGCAGATTGAAATCAACAGGGACAATGAATATGGCAAAAGGGTATATTTGGACAAAGCAGAGATTTGACAGAAAACAGGCAAAAGTCAGACAAAGAACATTACTGACCATGCAACCCAACAATTCAGAAGTGCAGTTTACCTCATTTAAAATTATCATAAATAATTGTGCCAAAACTGGAATAATTTACACTTTAACCTTGTAATCTCTTCATTTACCATTTTTAAAAAAAGTTACCTCCAGGGCCAGTACTTAAATCTCACTTCTAATCGTCTCTTAATTAAGTGTAATGTAAAGAGTGCAGAATTGGACCTGAAATTATATTGTGGTTACTTATTATTTTCAACTGGAGACCACACCACACATTTTAACATTAACATTTCACCCAGTCTCAGTGGCCTAAATTTGTGGCTAGGCATAGGCCTGGTGCTCCAATTTTGGGCCTGATTTGAATAAACATGATGATGAGTTGCATAATTACACTAACAATAGTACTTTGCTCTTATATATCACTTTACATCTCTAGATCTCAGAGAGCTTTACAAAGAAGATATGTATCATTACCTGTTTTACAGATAAGGCAACTGAGACCCAGAGAGGTGTATTCACTGTCTGAAGGTCACCCAGCAACCAGTGTCAGAGCCAGGAGTAGAATCCAGGTCTACTGCATTCGTGTGCAGTCCCACTGATCTAAGTAGGACTGTTTCTGGGGTGGAGAACTACTCAATATGAGCAACTATGGCAGAATCTGGCACTTGATGTTAACATAATCTTCTTCATCAAAAATCTTTCCCAGTGTACTGTAGTAACATCTGGTGTGACTGTACACATATGTGGGGCCGTACCAAATTCACGGTTCATTTTGGTCAATTTCACGATCAAAGGATTTAAAAAATTATAAATGTAATGATTTCAGCTATTTAAATCTGAAATTTCTTGGTGTTGTAATTGTAGGGTTCCTGACCCAAAAAAGAGTGGGGGGTGGGGGTTGTAAGGTTATTGTAGGGGCGGTTGCGGTACTGCTGCCCGTCTGCACTGCTGCTGGTGGAGGTGCTGCCTTCAGAGCTGGGCAGCTGGAGAGCAGCAGCTGCTGGCCAGGAGCCCAGCTCTGAAGGCAGAGTCATCCCCAGCAGCAGCACAGACGTAAGGATGGCATGGTATGGTATTGCCACCCTTCTGTCTATGCTGCTGCTGCCTGGCCAATGGTTGCTGCTCTCCAGCCTCCCAGCTCTGAAGGCAGTACAGAAATAAGGGTGACAGTACCACGACCCCCTAAAAATAACCTTGTGACTCCCCTGCAACTCCTTTTTGGATCAGGATCCCCAATTTGAGAAACACTGGTCTCTCTCGTAAAATCTGTATAGTATAGGGTAAAAGCATGCAAGACCAGATTTTTCATGGCCGTGAATTTGGTAGGACCCTACACATTCGGTGTTGAAATGCTCGGGTTCAGCTGGGCTGCATTCTGAGCCTTTGTGTTGGAGTTCTGTGTTGTTTAAGGAAGTGTTGAATTTTATACTGCATTGTATGCAGAGTTTGATTGCCAGAGGCTATAGCTTTCCTCAGGGATTCCTCTGTGTTTGCATATTTCATTTTTAATCTGATCTCTAGTAAATGTTAAAAAAAACTAGTTTTGAACAACAGCAGACCTAACAGTATGCGTTGTAGACAAGGTGAAAGGAGCAAGTGTATAGAATATGATGTGGCATGGCAATGAAATTAAAGTGAATTTAAGGGAATTTTTTCTTAAAGTTACAGTACATGTATAGCCCAGTTTTTTTTTCAGTTCCTTGGAAGTCAGTGGAATTTCTCTGGTGTCATTGACAACAGAACTCAACCTGCCCATCAAAACCTGAGAAGTGCTGTGTTTCTGTGTTTGTCATTGAAGTGGATGGGAGCTGCAGATGTGCAGCAGGTATTCAGCATCTCTCGAGATCTGACCCTCAATGCAAAATTCTTATTTTTAATTTAAGTATCAACAGTGTGTTAGGTGTTGTACAAGACACAAAAGAAGACCTGGACCCTACCCTGAGGAGCTTATATCCCGAGGCCCAGATCTTGTACAAAGACACAGTGGCAGGCCTCTTGCACCTGTGTGTAGCCTCACTGAAGTTATCTGGGGCTCTGTATAGATAGAGGGATCTTCTGGCCTGCATCTTTGGGCAGGGTTGGGGCCAAACTGGACAGGCAATACAAGGATGAATTGGGAGAACCCATGGATGGGTTTGAAAAGAAAAACTAAGTGACAGCAAGAGATCTTGCTCAGCAATATTTTAGTTCTCTTTCAGCAGAACTGACTAGAAGCCTCCCTCCATTCCCAGAAATGCAAATTTCTCTCAGGAGAGGCTTCAAGCCAGGCTTTTTTTTTCATGTACGATATAGCAAGTGGTAAGAAGCGATATTATGTACAAGACTATTATGCGTTCATCTTGGCCTGCTTAATATCCTTGACACATACCCATTTCACTCAGTGACAGCCACTATGTAAATTGGCTAAAAGCTCCATTAGGTAGTTCGAGGCTAGGGAAACCCATCTGTCAGTGTCTGTGACACCTCTTAGCTTGGAGTTTCACGTGGGACTCTGTCCTTGAGATACCCAGACAGATGAGTTTCTTCCAGTCAGTCGTGTTCCCAGGATCAAAGGAGGTTGTCATATAGTTTTATTCCCTTGATGTGTTCTGCATTTTGATCCTTCTTGTCTCCCCCAGTCCCCCTTCCCCCAATGTGCAAACACAGATTGTGAATTAATGATAGAAAAATAAATAAATTGGTTTCAGTTGCTTTAATTAGGAAATAGTTGTAATGTTGTTTGTAAAAGAAATGCTGCTCATTTGCTTTTATAGTCGAGGAAGGAGAACAGTTTAATATGCTTTCCAGACATCATTCAGTGCGTCAGTGGGCTGCCGAGGAGGACACACGATTACCAATGAGTTGATGAGAGTCAGCTGTAGCTGATAGGTGCTATGTGTGGATACAGCATGATTTCAGAGAACACTCCTGTAAAAGATGCATCTCAATGATTAGTAGGAGGAAATCAGGATTTAAGGTAGCACATATGGAGATAGGCACAGCACTGCCACACTGGTCTGAGACCAGGCTTACAGTTCTTGTCCATCTCAAGTTGGGAGGGAAATGACAGCAGCGGCAGTAGCAACTACACTGTTCCTTTGCTGCACATCCACTGAGCAGCACTGTGCTCGCTCACTGTTACTTTTCCTGCTGCCTGGAGGTAAGGCGCCATAATAGTGATTTCGCTCTTTTGGAAATAAAGAATGAAACAGTAGCCTCTGAAAACCTGGATTAGAATACTTAACCCAACAGAATAAACTACGGCCGATGATCTGGTACCAGTTGTTAGCATGTGTGTGCTATAACATGAATGTTGCAGCATTTTGTAATATGATTCAGTGACAGGAATCTAGTTCTGATTTTCATCACAAGAGAATAAGACTTCACTTACGCCATCAACAGCGGAATTTTCTGATGTGTATAATGTCATTATTAACAGAACTCTCAAACAGTGGATTATTTCCTGATGGTGTGGTGTAAGAACTCTGAACATACAGTTTCTGGCACAATAGCTAGTGAAACTTAAATGCCCAGCACTGTTCAGATGCATGAGATAATTATAGCCTTGTCCACAGCAGATGCTCTGTTCTTCTGTTTGGCAGTTTCCTTATTCAGTGTGCAGATAATTGTATCTACCTAAGCTAATGGCCATTTTGATGATACAAGTACGTTTCTTATCTATCAGAAAGTTAGCATTTTCCTTTTAAGATGGATGCATATATATAGGTTTGACAGAATTCAATTTTTAAAATAATTTTGATGAATAATACTCTTTTAAAGCATTTTCCCCATTTTTATCTGTTTCCATGTTCACAGTTGATGAAACTTATGGTAGGGTGTCAGACAATAAAGGGCCAGACAATAATTATTTAACAACAGTAAACATTGAGATTCAAAATGTAAAACTTTATGGTGGTTACAACACAAATTATCAACATTACATATCAAAATATACACAGTAATTATCCTTCCATCAAACTCGAATAAATTCTCAAGCAGCACTTTTCTTACTTTGCCTGTCTTTTACATTTTGATTATCATCAATGGAAATATTTTTTCATTGTTCTGCGTGTGTACAGTGACATTGACACTTACCAATAAAAATTGAATCCTTCCCAGTCTACTTATACAGCTGGATCAGTAGGGATTTCCTTTTATTTTTCTGTTGCACATAAAATGTCTCATATGAGATTAAAAAACCTCAGACTCTTCTGATGTGACTGTCCAATGCTGGGTAGTATTAGGAGTTAATGTGTTGGTCATAGCTGGGTTAAGAATGAAGTCTGTCTTTCCAGAATTAGCAGAATAACAGCATTTTAACACAGTTATCTTTCATGTTGCTAAGAATGACTTATTCAAATCAGGATGTGTTCTGATTTTATGTTCCAAACTCCGTGGCAGAAAGAGGCTTTAACATTGGGCAAGTTTTAAGCAATCAAGTTACTTGTCTCTTTCATGCACTTTCATGTTTTATTCTCTCTCTCTCCCTCATTTGTGTTAACATAGCACTTGCAATAGACACATCAAACCCCAAAGTTGAAAATTTCTCAGATTGGTATAAGAAACAGCTTAGATGTTTCTAACTCTCAGTTAAAGCTACATTGTGGAACCTTGACTCACGTTGGTGAGCATTTACTTTTAAAGTCTAAGTAACTTCAGGGGGACTGGTCCTCAGACTAACATCACCAGTGGGAGTAGAGCATTCGCAATGTTACTCAAAGCCATCTCGGTGTTTTGTGTTTTTTCTCACTGTCTGGTCAGACCACTGGAGACGAAACATAATTAAATGTTGGCAAATAAATAGGTGGTTTTGCAGTGATGTTGACTCTGTCTCGTGTGACAGTTAATCATCCCTTTAAAAAAATTAACAATATGATGATTTTATTCACAACTCAAATATTGGGCATTGCCCATGTGACGGGGCAGTGCCTGTGTGAAAACACAGTAGTGGACAGGGATTTTCAAAGAGGCCTAAGGGAGTTAGGCACCCAGAATCAATGGGACTTGGTAACCTAATTCTTTTAAGTCCTTTTGAAAATCTTACCGTAATTAAAACAAAAACAAAACCTTGAGCATGTCATTTCATAGCAAACTTTTATTGATAAGGAGCAAAATGAGCTCAGCCCTGCACATGTGCAAGGTGGAAAACAGTTGTAAAGAATTTCTCTCTTGCTGGGCCTGCGTGGGGGAGTAGACACAATGCATTCCTTGCACATAGACCCAGAGCTCAAGGACTATACTCAAAACAGGCACTAACCTCTTCTAAGTAAACAGGGAAAGGATCGGACCATAAAAACTCACTGAGACTTGTTCAGTTTTTATGGCCTATTTACAGATGCCTGAAAAATGAAATTTAATTTTAGCAAATGCTCATAAGCCCTTCAGTGTGGCAGCGCTGGGGGACACCACTCTAAAATAGCACCAGCGTATGCCACTTTTAATAAGTGTTTTTTCTCAGAGTCTTTCATTTGTTCCTTGCTGCGTATAGTCTCTTACTAAATCTATTACCCTGATGAGTGTGAGGGTGTATTCACCGTTGGATGGAATAATTCACTCTAATTGTCACACACACATTAACTTCCTTAACCTACTCATTTCATATCTGCTGCTGCTAACTAAAATAGTATAATCTATTAAATACCTCCAGTGAGAAAGCACAGGTCTACAGACATTTTAGAAATGAGTGATAAGACCTTTCTTATAAGAGCAGATTATTGCTAAACAGTGGCCATGAGAAGATAAGACTGTCATAATGATAACATATGGTGTCAGGTATTTTGGTAAACTAGCTTGGCCTACAGAAGACTAAGAACAGCAATCTGTGGATCATTGTAATGAGGCCTAGAAGGTACGGAACATAAACTTGTCAAAGCACCAGACGAAATCATCTCTCTTCATTTTCAGAAAAGATAAAGGGCCTAATTCTCTCACTCCCTTGCCGCTTATATAATCATTTGCATCCACATTGGGAAGAACTATCAGAGACCTCCCAGCTAGCCAAATTCACATTACCTGGATCAGTAGGCTGGGTTGGCCTTTTCCCCTTTATACCTCCATATTTTAATTTAGATAGGTTTTGACTTATGGCGATTTACTAGCAGGCGATCAAATGATTTACATTCACTATTGTTAAATGCAATAATTGGTATCAAGTGCCCATCCCACAATCTGCCTCATTTGGCCACACTACAGTGTGAGAGCCTCTGGACTAATTAAACATGAGCGCTGTGAGGAGTGACGTTATAGGTGAATGACGTTAGATGATGTTGCGAGGCAGTATGGTTTAGTGGCTAGGGCACTGTACTGGGGGTGAGGCGATTGGGGTCTACTCCTTGCTGTCGCTGGTCAGCTATGCTACACTGGACAAGTCATTTTTACCTTTTTGTATCTCTGTTTCCCCTCCAACCTTTTGATGCCTTGTGTATTTTGGGTCAAATTATGGCCTGGCTAGTGTGATGGCAGAGAAGCAGAAGCAGGCAAATAGCACTGTGGGAGGGGAAGCTTTCCATGGGTAGATAGAGGAGAGCAGGAAATAGGTGGAGTCTTAGCTTCTCCGCCACAATGCACGAGCCAGTATAGATGTGCCAGCATTTCACTGAAAGTCCCCTATGCCAGATATAGACCTGGTGCAGTTTATTCTCTCCCAGAGCAGCAGGAGAACGTGGTGGGAGATGGTACTCAGAAAGTCACAATCTTCCTTCCCAGGCTGCTCCTGGGGCAGCACAACAGTTCTCTGCCCCTCACTCTCGGGTTATGGCAAAAGCCTGATTGTGCCCGTACATTGTAAGCTGTTTGGGACAGTGTCTGTCTCTTACTGTGTGTTTGTACTAAGAAGCACTATGGGGACTTGTTCATGGATGCAGCCTTTAGTTGTTCCCATAATATAAATAATACATGATATGAAATTTGAAATCCACATTTGTCATAGCCCAATACTGTATGCTTAATTCAGGGAAAGTGTTGAGTGTATTTGATAACTTGATAACGTCTAAAAATAGATTGTTTTTCTATAATAGACCAGGAAATCATTAAGTATTGTGAACAGTCAATAATGAAATTAACAGTTGCCCATAAAGAGAGAATTGATTTGTCCTATCATCCTAAATTTGACTTGATAGACAAAGTTGTAGATATAGTTTAATCATATCTGATAAATAAGCAGATATTTAAATAACTAAATATTTCAGTAACCACTTAAAATTCCAACTTGTGAAAACATCCACGTAACTTTGTCTCCCATATAACATTATATCCTGAAACACTTTAAACTTATCAATGCAGCGCAGAAAACTATGGTGTTTGGAATGCTTACAGAGAACTGTCTATTGTCTGAGAACTTTACTTCCTTAAATCTCTGTTTTTTTTAATTCCATTCATAATTTTGTTTCTGCCTTACTTTAATTGTCAGAAATTTGATAAATAGCTTGAAAAGAACTGATGACAATGGGATCTCTTGCCCCCTAAACTGTCTTTTCAATGGAAATCGGCATAAGTGCTTCTTATACAAGATCAGGGTAAGTTTACAAAATTGGGTGGGCCAGGGCCTGGTATATGCTAAACTAGTGGAATATTTTTTTTTGTTGGAAACACAAAATTGTGACTCCATTTTACTCTGTCAAAGGCTTTATTACTTCATCAAATGAATGACTGCCAAATACTGTTTTATAAACTGTGGTGCCCATGATGGCATTACTGCTGCAGAAAGTCTTCAAGTGATATGATGTGACTGAATTTTATGAAGAGCTGGAATATTTTCTGACCAGTAATACTATGTTGGGATTATAGGTGCTAGGATAAAAGTAGTCAAACTTTTAGGCAGCTGAAGAGGGGTTAGGGTAGGGTCTCTGTAATACTTAGCGTCAAGTCCCAAGGAACAATTCAGAATAGCCTCAGGGCTCCTTTAAACTGTGGTGGATGCAGCAGGTCCAAAGCACAGTTTTGGGAAGCAGGGATGGCCAGATCAGAGCAGTGCTTTAGTTACGCCCCTTTTATCCAACTAAGTTCCCTCTTGATTGCGGGGGCAGCTTAAAGCAAATAGCCAGGTTGAGTCAGAACATAACAAAGCAGGGGGCATGAAGGAGAGAGAATGGGCAGATTACCATATCTGTGTTGGACAACATCAGTGCTGACTCCATGAGTGCTCCTGGGCTGGAGCACCCACAACAAAAAAAAAAAGTGGGTTCTCAGCTCCTCACCAACCGATTAGCTGGGGATGGAGTGGGGTCAGGAAGAGGTGGAGTGAGGGTGGGGCATGCTCAGGGGAGGGGGTGGAGCAGGAGCAGGAAGAGGTTGGATTTGGCAGGAAGATGCGGTGTGAGGTGGCGCTTTGGGGGAAGGTGCAGAGTCGGGGCAGGGCCTTGGGGCGGAATGGGGATGGAGCACCATTCGGACAGAAAAAAGTCAGAGCCTGTGTTGGACAGTATTACCTTGATCAATATAAATTCCTGTTAGCACTTATCCTTTTGTCTGTTTCTTTGTATATGTGCAAAGCACTTTGCTTAAAATTCAGGAGAGGTGAAGGTCCTATAGCACTTACATTTTGATAATTTTGCTATAGTTCCTACCTGACCCCAGTATTGAAATCCCAGCAGATTTAACTCTGCCCTTCATCCTGCTGCTGTAGATAAACTGAGGTATGTACAGTTTACTTTGTGGATGTCCTTTGGACAAGACTTTTTTTTAGAAAAAGAGGTCTTGTCTGCTTTGCATGGACTTCAAAAGAGCCATGGAACTCTTCAAAAGAGTAGGACCGCACAGTGTCTTTCTAGATGCTGCTCTCCATCCCAGGATTGGCTGCATTTCAGTAGTGCTGTATGTATATGGTTTGTAAACCAATTTGTGATCCTGCTGGATGAAAGGTTCTATATTAATGTAAAATAATTATTATCATTGGGATGAATCATCTAAAAGGTTTTTCTTATCCTTGAAGAAGCAGAGTTGAAATTACTAAGCAGCTGGTAACATAGTGTCTATGATAAAACAATTTGCATGTAACATAGACTAACCTAATTTGATTCAGGGTCAGATTGGATTGTTAGGGAATGTATTTAAACCCAGTACTCTTTATTTATTATGCAGAAAGTGGCTTATAATAGTAGTAGCAGATGTCCTATTAAGAGATACTACTGGGTATCAGTGTCCTTTAATTCTAAACTGTAATGGAGATAATAGTATTCCAACTCCACCTTTGGCACATATTATATTTCCCAATTTATGTTTTGTTTCACATCACATGGTTATAAGCAAAAGAAGGTATAGCATGCTAATTTTAGCTTTACAGACTGCTATCTGAGGAGCCTACCAGTTAAGACTTCTAGAAGGTAATGTTGTAAGCAAAGCAATGCTGTAAGCTGTGCTGGATGTCTTAAGTTTCATAGTGTATGATCATATTTGGAGGAGAGAGATTCAAAAATATTTCATATCAGAATACTGCTTTCCTGGGTTACTCCATGTACCAGTTGCTGTTGCAGAACTAATGAAGGTTCATAAAAAAGATTTTATCAGAAAAAGTGTCAAGATAGAATAAAATTCTGGTTTACTCAAGAACAAAAATGTAATCACATATGTAATAGTGATAATTGTGCTATTTTGCACAGCTAGGCCAAAGCTGTTTTAAGTTTTTTAGAAATTTCTTGTTCAGTTGGCTTTACAGATGGAAGGATTTGAAAATTAGTAGCATATATTTTAAAAATTTTCTAAAATATTTCTAAAATAGTTATTCCGTAAACAGTGGGATATACAGAAAACATGATGGTGGTATGAACGTTACTGTAAACCGCTGAATACATGATGGGGGATGATGTTTGGGATGACTTGTATAAACTCGCCTATCCTTTGGCATTCAGGAACAAGGCAGCCATCATAAATGTACCAATAAAATATTTACGCTACCTACCACCACCAGGTATTATCTGTCCAATATACGGGGAGCTGATATCACTGTCTTTAGTTATATTTGCCTGACACTTTCCATTATACAGCCCTGTTTTCAGTTGCTTATGATATTGCAGAACTAACAGTTTGAGCTGAAATTTCCCATATGTGATATTCTCCAGGATAGTAGGTACCTTAGAGTTGACTAACTAGGTAACTCCCCCTCCCTTTTTGGCACTACTGATGTGCTCCTGCTTATCTCTGCATGGATTAAGGGAATGGTGTGAGGCTTCCTTTCCCCTCTTGGTCTCCCCGTTCACTGCTTACCGTCCTGCCTCCACAGGGAGCCAAGCTGAGCAAAACTGCCCCCTGCCGTCCCCTGCCCTTAGCAGGGAAAAACTTGAAACCTGATTCAGTAATGCCTCTACCCACCACGCAGCTGCCTGGGGGGCACAGTTGTCATGCCTGTTTCACCCTTCCCAGACCAGATAGGGTTGCCAGACATCCGTTTTCTACCATAACGCCTGGTCGAAAAGGGATCCTGGCTGTCTGGGCCGTTAAAAGTCCGGTCACTGGCACAGCGGGGCTAAGGCAGTCTTTCTGCCTCTCCTGGCTCTGCGCAGCTCCCAGAAGCGGCAACATGTCCCCCCTCAGGCTCCTGGATGCAGGGGCGGCAAGGGAAGTTCTGCGCACTGCCCGCTCCCTGAGCTCCAGCTCCACAGCTCCCATTGGTGGGTGGCGCCTGCGGGCGAGGGGAGTGTGTGGAGCAGCCTGGCCGCTCCTACTCCTAGGATCCAGAGTAGGGGCATGCCAACCACTTTGGGAGCTACCTTAGGTAAGCGCCACTTACCTGTCCCACGCCCTAACCCCCCTGTCTCAGGGAAGGCATGAGGAGCATGAGGTGGGGCAAGAGTGTTTGGTTTTCTGCATTCAGAAAGTTGGCAACCCTAGGACCACAGGAAGGGGCGAATTAGTTCCCTTCCCCCTTTCTTACTTTCCTGCTTCCATGTGGAGCCATGCAGAGACGTGCTGAAGTGCTGTGTTCCCTCTTGCCTCAGCTTGCTCCATCTAAAAGGGAGGGTTCATACGCAGAGCTGCCTCTTTTAAACCCTGCATTCCCAGGGGATGAGTCTCCGACACACTGACCCTTTTGCAGTAGTTTTCATCTCCCTCCCCTCCTCCAGCCATGGAGCACTATTCCCTTTATTCGGCCAGCAAGCAAATACCATACCCTGACTCCCACCCTTAAAAGCACGGTGCGGTCATTTGCCTCAGGCTGAAACTTTTCAGAAGTTTTTGGAAAGTTTCTGCTAGAACAGTTCCCAAGATCAAGATTATGGAAAAATATGTAGTTTTGTCCATGTAAGAAAGAAAATTGATTCAACTGTTTTGTTCAGAACCAGTAGTCCTTCCCTGCTTTGGAGTAGGTTTTTTGGCAGGGAGGCTGCCCTGGTGCCCTTTGCTGTTTCCATGAAAAGATGCCAAAATTTAGTCAATCTATAGCAGTTGAAAAATCTCAGTTTGCACATGCTCAGTAGAGATTTCTTAGAGTTTGGGACTTAAATTCTCTGAAGATTCAGTCTGGACTGAGCATGCTCCATCACTTAGAGTCCAATCCTTCAAATTTACTCATCCAAAACTCCTACTGACATCAATGGGAATTTTGCAGGATTGGGTGCATTGAATAATAGGTATCATATGGTTTTAAACTACTTTTTTAAATCTTACTGGGCCAAATTTGCAAATATGTGAGTTTTGCCTACAAAAATATCTATTTGCATAACTGATTATCAATTTCATGTCCATTTAGTGCATGAGATTGTATGTTTGAGATTGTGCATGCATCTTTTTGGGGATTAAGGTAGGGGCAATATCTAGTTTCCATGGATAGCAAAACACTTTTACTATTGACATAGTGGGAGGCCTGTGTTTGTGTTTAAAACAAAACAAAAAAAGTAGTGATATTAACTAAAAATAATTTGTTGGGGTTTGTATTGTACCTTATGCAATCTTTAGCACCCTTGAAAATCCCAAGGTAACTGGAAATGGTATTCATTATATATAGGGTCACCATATTGCCCTATGCCGAATATGGGGCACTTGGTAAAATTACTCATATTCAAGTGAGTTCAACGGCAATCAGTGAGAACAATGCAGTACAAACGTTCAAATTAACATCAAGTTGACTGAGCCCCTGTTAAAAAGAAGCCAACTATGCAGTATTTTTTTTATTTATCTTATCTTTAAGGATTTAGAGTTCACACAGGGAGGGGTGACATGTACCCTCCACCTTCCTCCCTCCACACATGGGGAGAGGTGACACACACACACACACACACACACACACACTGCTGCAAACCTCTCACATGGGGGGGTAACGGACTGACCCTCCCCTCCCTGCAGCACTCTCCACCCTCCATACCTGGTTGGGCTCCTGGGACGGATCCACCTGGCCTGGTTCCTGATGCCACATCTTCCCGAGACAACAGGTGGGGGGGTCATGCAGGGTCACATGTCCCTTTCCCCAGTTTTCTGCGAGGGTTGATATCAGAATGTGGCCAGCAGCAGCCTTTTGGCACTGTGCGGGAGGGAAAGGACCGGAGCTGCTTCCTGCTGCAGGGGAGGGAGTAGGGAGGGATGACCTGGCCTGAGTCTGCAGAGCTCATCTCTTTCCCTCTCACTTCCCTGTGGCTGGAAGCAGCATGTCCTTTCCTGCCTGCACAGTGTGGAAAGGTAGCTAACACCTCCAGGCTGCTGCTGGCCACCAACATAACCCAGCCGCCTCCTGGGTGGTGTGGTGAAGGGGCAAAGCAGGGAGAGGACAGTGAGGGGGGGAGCACGTAAAGGGCTGATGGGTGGGTAGCAGCGGTGATATGTAAATGACCGAAAATATGGGAAAATTTGCCCGTTTTGATGAAAAATCAGGACACCTGCAGGAAGGCTTAAATATGGGACTTTCCCTTTAAAAATGGGACATCTGGTCACTTTAATTCTATAATTTTAGTTACAAGGGTATTTTAAAGTGTCTGCCAAAGTTGTTTTATATCAAATGATTCGGAACCAAATTATATTGCCATTAGGAATGATTCTGCCATCATTTATTGGATTATTAGATGGTGGATACAATACTGGTCACCCAATTTAGGTCTTCAGAAATGCTGATTCGTAGGATTTCCAGCATTCCTAATCCTTTTCAACCAGAGGTATTAGATGAGTATTATTATTATTAACATTAATATCCATGTGGAATGTTACCGCTTGACCCAAACTTCAGTGCATGAACTGTGTATTAGAGTTAACCTAGAAAGTAAGGAGCGGTGATGGAATAAAGGTCAAACATCATCAGCTGAATTAATAAAAGATTTTCCTTCAACAAGTATCAAATCTTTAGTGTTCAATTCAGCTGGCTTTTAGGACACATCTATTGTTGCAGAAACATTTGTACTGCCATTTCCATAAACGAACTTCAAAATCCTGATTTGAAGAGAAAGAGAGAGACAGACCTTTGTACAAAATGAATTTTGCCAAGTACTAGCAAGAGAAGTTTTGTCAATTAATAATACTGCCTAATGCATTTTGGGGCCTTTCCAACTGATGAAAGGATACATAATTTTAATCCTAGGAATTTGGTTGGACTGATTGTAATGTCCACTATTCCCCATTCTATTTTTCTGTGTAACTCTTTCCTTATTTTTCCTTAATTTTTTTACTTATTAATTTTATTTTAGGTTGAATCTTGCACTTAAACTAGAATTTTGTATATATTTGAGAAAGATGTTCTCTTGTATTGAGAAGATTAGTATGTATGCATCTGTTTTTATATATTTAAAATATTGTTAAATAGTAATGTTTCCAAACTTCCATTATAGAACTTAATATAACAGGAAATAATTTATCAATTGGAGGGTTTTTTCTTAATTATTAAGGTTTTGTAGTACTTTCAGGTATGCATTCTTTCAAAAGACAAATTCTGGAATAGAAAATAATTCACATGTAAAAGAAGAAAATTAAAAAGTATAGCACATCCTTTTAGAAAACTACAGAAAAATTATCACCGTAGCGACAGCCTGCATTATAAAAAAGCATTGTGCGCCTTTAAGCTATCATTTATTAAAACCAGTGTAATTTGGTAATTCTTGGCATAATATATCCTTCTACATTTTATTTTGTTTTCATAAAAAAAAAAAAAGCATCCCAATCCCATTGTGCTGCTTACATGTCATACAGTTTTGTACCTATAAATTCTCTTTTGTAATTATTATTGAGACCGGAAGAGAGATTTTTCATTATTATATGAGTGTAATGTGTGTGAGACACACATCGTGTATATGGTTTGAAACTCTATGAGCTGCACCCATTTATACAGAAATTTGGCTTGTTTTGCATTAAACATTTACTGTAAGGTAATACTGGTGTTTGGAAACCCAGAAAAGAGATTTCTGATGAGAGAGTTATTTTTTTTTTGCTTTCATTATGAGCTATTTTAGAGAAACTGAAATGTTCTGTTTACCAAACTGCAGATGATCGTTTCACAAGAAACCCAACTCAATTAGCATTGGAAGCCCTTAGCAAACTTGTGCATGCAAACAAACACAATCTGGCACTGACACCATGGAAATGAGGATGGGCACTTACACCACGATAGTAAATTATTCCCTCCTTTCTGCTCATAGAGAAGTGAGTAGATAGAGTTGGTCAGAACATTTTGGACTAAATGAAATTTCATGGAAGCAGGAATTTTTGAAGGGAGAGAGAATGAGAGACTATTTCGAGGCAGTTAGGGCACTGGCCTGGATGTGGGAGACCCAGATTCAAGTTCTTGCTCTGCCTGATGGCTCTCTGCCTAGCTTTATTGCAGGGGTTCTCACAATAAAAATTTTGGTGGCCACTCTGACAATTTTCCCTAAAATACTTAATTAACTTTAGGAAAAACAAATAATTATGCACAGATACTTGTTCAAATCATTGTAATCTATGTAGGGTTTTTTTTGCAGACTCAATAATAAAAATAGTGTATAGTTATCTCATCTTTATTGGACCTAAACAGAATAGAAACACAAATAAAGTGCTTTGAACGTTGCAGTAATTTGTCTTATTGTTCTTTCACTTTTCTTGTTTGCTTTTTTTTTGCTAGTTAGTAAGTGTGCTGTGATAAGTGATATTAACAAATATCACTTTTCACAACAGACTTACTCAGCCCGGGCAAGTCCGGGGACAAATTAAGCCCTAGATGGGGAGGTAGATACAGAGACAGCAGGGGCCAGGAGTGATGGGGCACTTAGGAGAGGCAGCAGGGTGGCAGAGGTGATGAGGGGGTGAGCTTGGGGCCAGAGCCTATCACCACGCAACCAGGGAATGGAGCCTGAAGCCGAATGGCTGAAGCCCCATCCCACTTCCCCTAGGAAGGTGGGAACTCTCTGGCTGCCTCAAGCTTCTCTCTCCCCAGAGGGAGGCCGGGTCCAAGAACTCCTGGTTGCCCCTGTGGAGGGGCCGCTGCATTGTGCCATCCCCCCTGCCCGAAATCACCGCCCAGGAGGCTGTGGCCGCAAGAAAAGCCCCCGGTGGCCGCATTTGAGAAATGCTGCTTTATTGTGTAGCTGCAGTCCCAGTGGCCCTGTGAAGACAGTAAATCCAAAACAGCTTAAGATATTGTGGAATGTCCAAAATTCTGCTCAGATGTTCTTTTGTCAGGGACACATCCTTCCCCACCAGAAGAACTGATGTAGTTTAACTCTGTGTATAATGTGGGCAAGGGTTTCCCTACCTATGTCTCCAAAAGAGTGTTGGGGGGTGATACTGTGGGGATCTATCAGCTGTGCATTCTGCTTAAGAGACTGTGTCAGCCACAATTCTTCCATTCTACTACTCTGCATTGATGTGAACAGGGGAATATTTCCCACTTAATTCGTGTAATCTAGAGGCAAGCGGAAGAAATGTGCTTGCTTTTGATTTTGTAAACCTTGGTTGGGTTTTCATTCTGCAAAACCAAATATCATCTGGTTCTGATCTGCGTTCAACAAATTTTTGGGTGGGGAGGGGTTGGATTAGATCAAAGATTTTGGTTTTGTCCTATGCCAAAAATTCAGTTGTATTCAGTTGAATTTTATTTCATTCATGTTATTTCACCATGTTGCTAGTGTGTGTATAGGCAATAAAATTTAGCTTATATGTAGCATTTTCATCTTCAGAGCACTTTTAGTTCTCCATTTAAAAATAAATAAATATCCATATAATAAATATAGACATTCAGGACCTAAGATGTATACTATTTTTATATAAATATATTAAGTTAAATATAAAACTTTCACTCTACATTTTTACCCTTTAAGTGGGATGCTAACCCATCATTTTGCTAATCTTGCTACACAATGCCCCAAATAATATGTGGCAATATAAACACAGATAATAATCTCTGCTAACTCAAACTTTTCCCATTTTTCACAACAAAGTTACTGGATTGCAGGCAGTAACATTTTGATCTGTGTTCTGAAGTATTCTGTTTAGGATACATACGATATTTTATAGACCAGATTGCTCAGATTTAGTACTTTTAAGATCCATATTCTGTTCATGTTTTGCCTCAGTACATCAATAAAATATGAACATGTTGGATAATGAAGTAATAATGCTAATTTGTGTCACAAAATATAGGTTTTTGTTTATGAGTTTGACAGAGTGCTTGAATACTTTATATAAGAGAATTCTCCTTGTCCATGGCATTTGTTTGTTAAGAAATAAAAAAATGCCACAGGAATGGATTGTAACTGGAAGCTCCAACCATGAGACAAAGAGAAGAGAGGCAGCATTTATTGAAAATAAATGTTGATTTGATGCTGTGAAGATTATTTTCCAGAGTGGGAGATAATTTATTCTGAGAGACAGCTCTATTCTTAGTCTTCATTTCTTTTGTACTAAGGACTAAGTTGCCACATTCCCTGTGGAGATGAAATGCACTAAATTCAGGGAGAACTATTTGGGGGGCAGTTTGTGATGGGGCTGTGCATGGATTAATCCAGACTTCTTGTGAGCCAAGAGTAGTATTCTCTCATTATGGCAGCATGAGGAGGTTGGAAGGAGCCAGTGGCTGAGGTGGGTCTACAACAAAATCCATCCTCAGGCCAATACTAAGAGAGCCGGGCCATCCATGATAAAAGCACTCATGGGCTGTCATAGTGATCGTGGTGTTCCGTTCGCAATCCATAAACCCACACTGCCTGTCTACTTGGCATTCACTGTACTTTTTATTGGGCACGTTCAGAACTGGGGACTATTTATCCTCAGCTGAAGTCTTCCCCTTAGCTAGATGACAAGCAAGCTGTTCTAATTGTAGGTGGTCCTTTATAGATCTAATCCACATTATCATTTAAGGTTCACTGTATGTTTTTTTAACTAATAAGATGGTTTCCAATTGGCCAATTTTCTTTTAATATTTATCATTAAGTGAGGGTTAGGAATCCAGCGGTATGAGAACTGACATATTTCATTTGACCACTGAATCAGTCTTAGTGGCAAAAAGGAATTCTTATCAGTGTGAGTCAATGAGGGAATTTCCTTGCTTCTGATATTCATCATCCTGTCTTGGTATTGCTAAACTTGCCTTGTTCTTGGTGACTTTTTATCCCTGTCTCATTAAGATTGTTACGAAGGACAAATTATTGCACCAGATTACGTGAAATGGCGCACGCTTTCCAAATATTTTCCCAGGAGAGAATGCCCTCCCACAAAGGAGTTTCCCCCTGCCATCAAACACTTGGCTTCATAGCTAGCGTCTAGCTCTAATTGTTCATAAAATTCTGAAAACTGGGCAGTCACAATTTAGAGGTTTGGATGAGAATAAGTATTCATTACAGAGAAAATAAACCAAATTCTGCCCTGATTTATGCCTCATGCAACTCTGATTCCTGGAGGAAGTCTATGAGGTTGTAAGTCAGACCACTATATGGCCCACTAATTTCAACAGGTTTGAACCTCAATCAATTAGATCTGAGAAACATGTTTTATTAGCCTAACAAATTCAGATTTTTACTTAACTATAGTACTGCTACTATAGCCAAGGAAGGACTGCATTCTTTCACAGTTTTCATTCTTCATACATGCTCTTTTTAACTTTATGAATAGGAATGAGTAACTGGAAAGTTTTAAAAACTTTTCTAATTAAATAAACACACTATGTTGCTGTGAATAAAAGATGGCATTTCATGTGTAAATGGAGAGAAATGTCTTTGTGCTATTCAGAAATTCTAAATTATAAAATATATGGAAATTATATCCAGTTAGAAATTCCATTGGGACTGGGTTTTTTTACATTTTTTAAATTAACATTTAACATTGAAATAAATTAATTCTTGCAGTTTGGGCACATGCTAGTAAAATCATTTTTAAATATTATTGTGGATAAAGCCAATCATTTTTAGTCAAAACATGATTGTTTCATCTCTGAAGATATTAAAGATAAGTAAGGAGGTACCCCACTTCCCCACATTCTATCTTTACTGTGTTATTATTATTATTAGAAAGATTTATAGTTTCTAATAACATTGAAGACCCTGAAGACCTTACATTATAGAACTTTCTCATGGCACAATGAATAAGTAAAACAAATGGTAAGGTTAGTCTACATCAGGGGACACAGGGAAATTAACCCGAATTTACTAAAGGTATGAATTTAAAGTGGATTAGTTAAGCCACATTAAACCTTAAGTGGACACTCATATTCAGAATTAAAGTGGTTTGATTCACTTTAATTTAATTCACTTCCAAAGTAAATTAAACTAAGCCAAATTAAGATTCATTTTAATTCTGAGTACAAGTGTTCACATAGGGGTTATGCAGTGTAAGTAATCCACTTTAAATTCATACCTTTAGTTTCCAGGAGTCTGCTTTTGGAATACAGGTGCTAGGAAGTCTGGTGGCATGGGTAAATGAGTGTCCAAGAAGAGCCCTGCCTTTCAGGCCTTCATCATCCAGACAGGAGCTGAAGGCATGGCTAAGGTTTGAGTTCTGCAAGCTCAGTGAATGTCCTGCAAGCTCTACAGCAGAACGTGAACCTCTCTCCAATTCTCTCACCTGTAACTGGAACCTTTGTAAAATATACAAGTTTTACATAGCTAATTCCTTCTTATTAAGGTGTATCTTTTTCACATCTCTCTTCTCTCTAGCTACAGCCAAGGCTATATACATTTTCTTCAGATGCTGCTGCTGATTGAGGAAGTTAACACAGTAGAGGAATTGCTGAGTTTCCCTCCCCTTTTATGCTAGCGTTTTTGACCTCTCAAGTGGTTGGTGTGTGTGCGTGCGCACACCTTCCTGCTTATTCCTGTTCTTGTTTGTTTCCTGGTTCTTGCTCCCTTAAACTCAGGGTTCGGGTTTCCATGTGTAGCATTGAGTGTGTGAAGTTACTCGGGCTCTGCTGCAACATACCTGCCATTTGTTTTGTTTACACTGTTGCTGACTAAACTGGTTCATGGTTAATACATGATTGATTACCTACCTGCATGTCTTGCTTTGATTTCCTTACTTTGGGGGTGCTGTTCCGGGGTGCATCAGAACATAACAGGTTGTCTCTTGCTCGGTGGGGGATTTGCCATCCATTCCACTGAAGGGACCCATAAATAGGCTTGCAGGTCAGTGGCATCCTCTGGTCATTACTTTCATTGGCCAGTAAGAAACCATCCAGCCCTCAAAAATTGCTCATTTGTACAGTATGGTTTAAACAGCACAGTGCTGTAGTAGAGTGAGTTGTAAACTGATATCTGTTCAATATATTTGTATTTACCTTGAGTTATTTTATCTTCACAATGAGAAGCTAAGGGAATTGAGTGACAATCATATTCTAAGTTAGATGATTTCAGCCTAAAAAGACACTGTTCAGAGTGAAGTAGATTACATGTGTAACCCTTCTGCCCCTCTGAGAATCAGGAAGAGCATTACCCTGACATCTGATGGTGAATTGAGGAAGTGTGGAAAGAATTCCAAGAATTTAAAAGGGTGTGGAAAGATTTGCATTGGTATCCACCTCACACTTAGCATAAACCCACAGCAGCTTGGGATGGTGATTTTAACAGCTCTGGGATCCCCAATTTCTTTGTTCTCGGGGCAGGAGAAAAAGAAAGTTTGTCACCCTGA
>NC_133770.1:78190097-78201899 GCF_003597395.2 Chelonoidis abingdonii
AACAAAGAAATTGGGGATCCCAGAGCTGTTAAAATCACCATCCCAAGCTGCTGTGGGTTTATGCTAAGTGTGAGGTGGATACCAATGCAAATCTTTCCACACCCTTTTAAATTCTTGGAATTCTTTCCACACTCCCTCAATTCACCATCAGATGTCAGGGTAATGCTTTTCCTGACTCTGCTTACACATGTATTCACTGTAGGTTTAATAATGTATGTTTTAATGTGGGACTGTGTTTGTACTCATATACACACTCACACAAGTGAGTGAACATATTAATGCTTTGGTGAATCATTCCAGGACTTCACTTTCAAGTGGATAAAAGAGTACAAATTTGATATAGCCAAAGGCGAACAAAACAAATTGGCCAGCCCAATAGCAGAGCAGTTGAGCTGTATGATAGACTCTGAGACCACTCCAAAACCACAAGCCTGACTGCCTGAGAAGCCTGCCAAGGAGCCAGCTGCTGCTAATAAAGCCAACTCTACAGCTTGGCATCTGGGACCTGTGATTCCCATCCAAAGGGAATTGTATGTGAAATATGTTTAAAATTTCTCTTTGTAAAAGAGTTGTTCTTTAAATCAGAAGAAGAAAAAAGCTTTAGACCAAACTTGCAACAAATGAAAGCTAGACAGGGATACCGTGGTTGCCATGGGAGAGGGGGGAAACTTGTGTGAGGAGGCTAAATCCGGAATTGGCATTCATTTATAACTGACCTGGCTCCTAATTCAGCATTTGTGTCTCATTAATCAGTAAGGAAGACTTAAGTGTCTCATTATTTAGGTTTATTGGTCAATTTACTTGGTAGTGCATGTTTGGATGGGAAAGTTTGTTTCAGAGAGCTCTGCTATGGGCTACAAAGCTGAGTGTCTGAAACTGGGGGTGAATTTAACAGTATAATTTCTCACTTTTAAATAATAAAAAAAGCCGCTTGTTTCGTTTTTAAAAGATGAAAACAAATCCTTTTATCCAGCTGCGCTGAATTAATAGGCTGCTTAGAATGATCTACAAACCAGTTCATTTTTCCCCTTTATTGAATAACGAAGCATGGGAATTGAAAAATGAATCTTCTGGATTGGTTATTTGAAAAATTAATGAAAAACTCAGTTCTGACTTCCAGCTCTCTCTTGAAATAAAATACCGTGTGTAGATTTTGTATCATACTGTTGCCTTGTAAGCACCATGTTTGACCATATTTGTATTGTTGCCTTGCCAGATATATAGGATAGCTGCATTTCCCTTTCATTGTCGTTGCTTTAGAGCCTTTAATAATACCTAGGATTCATATGACCCCTGCGGATATTGTGGCAGAGAGATTAAGTGCCTTGCCCCAAGCCACAGAATGCCAGAATCAGGAGTGGAACTCAAGAATTCCTACTTTTGGGCCTATGCTTAGGTCACTAGACCATGCTTAAGGTAAAGAGGCCACTGTTTGATAGCAAGCATTGTATGTCTGGAGTCCCTTCAGCCTATATCTTGCATGCAGGTTGGTGATCAGGGCATTCACCCTGTTGGGGGCAAAATGAATGCTCTTCTATGCCAGCACATGGTCTGGCTTTATCGGTTTAGGAAACAAGAGGCTAAAGCCTTCTCCTGGACTGGGTCTCCAACATGGCAGCCAGCCACATGACTATGCAAAACTGAATATTGGTAATCATCATTTTGTCGCTTGGTGTAAATTCTCTATAACATTTTGGAATTCCTAAATCGATGTCCATAAAAATTAGCAGTGTGTGAATTGAGATTTACATGTGAAAGGGTAGAGAGGATCTATAGCCTAGTCCAAACAGACATAGGACCCGATCATGCCACGTGCAGTCAGACATAGGCCCATTGGCTTAAATGGGGTTCTTCCTGAATGCAGATGTCAGCCTGTGATTGTACATGCAGGATTGTGGCCAGTGTTTGCTCAGCTGTAGTCTGAAAGAATTTCCATCTTAGCACTTGATTCTCATTTACACTGAGGGCACATTACACTGCTCTGGCCTTAATATCAATGTAAATGTATACTTTATATCCTTTACTCTGCAGAGTGGCACAAAGTGGCCATAGCTTAAATTAGAATCAGGCACCTAGTGTTTTCCTCTGTGTATGAGGATAAATATCTGATACTGGAAGGAAAATTGTTCTTTATGTTTGAAAGGTATATCTTGTCTTTTCCACTGAGTTTTGGGACATTTACTTAGTGTGGAAAAAATGCTATTTGCATATTAAACCCAAGCTAAGATGTATTATAATAATAATTTATAATTAACATGCATGACATTTTATTGACTTGTAGACTGTGTCCCTGTCCTGAATAGCTTACACACATTCATTATATAAATTCAACCTCAAAGGGGGTATAAAGTAGGAGCCATGTTATCTTGATCTTTGTGCATTACTAATAATTAAAAGCTGCAGAATTGGCATAAGGAAAAATGGAAGATATATTGTTTCAGCTTTTTGTGTTCTAAAGCCACACATTCGCTGTAAACAAATTGGCTTCTGGCTGGTGTTCAAACCAAAGCAAAAGGTCCATGGAGGAGAATCAACCCCAAAATAGTACATTAATCAGTAGCGAGGTCCTGTAGACCTCACAAATATATTGCAGAGCCCACAAAAAAGTACGTCTGGACATGGACATGAACTAGTATTTTGATAGCCATGTCTTTATGTATTTGTATAGGGTTACAGTCTTATAAATTCTTACCCAAGAGTGCTGTTTCTGCGAGAGAGAATTTAATTCCACAAAGCACCACAACATTGGGAAAGCCTTTTGGCTGATTCCATAGTATCTTCCCAATACTACTGCTTTGAATCTCTATTTCTGGTAATGACATTGCAGTTTGAGTAGGTAAGGCCCTGTGATAAAAATTATATGCAGAGTAATATGATACCCACGTATTAAGAGCCTATGATTGTCAACAAGTCTCCATAGATTCTGAGGGAAACAATTAAATGCAGAGTTGTTCATTTTTCCCTTTGCTATGGCTCAGACTGAATGTGCTTCCTAACCAGCGTACCATAATGCTGTTTGTTAAACTTTTTCTCTCTTGAGAATCCTGCTGAACCAGATCACAGCCAGGCTAGACAGTAGAGATGTATATAAATCTTAACACTTGATTTTGTGTTTCCACTTAGTTAGTTTATGTGAGACAGGCTGTGAGGAGGGAGCAAGAGTGGTGAGGGAGAGAAAGGAAACTTTGGAAGTGTGTTATTCATGTTTGTATTTCATCCAAGACTCTCAGTGAGCACGACTTCATCTACCATCTATACCTGCCTTAACTCTTCTATATTTTCTGTTCTTCTAAATAAAGGTAGTTGGCTGCTTGAAATTGTTTTTAAAGCTTCCAGTTTAAAAAAGTCCAGCTACTGAAGACACAGATTTAGCATATGCATAACTTTAAGCACGTTGAGTAGGGCCAGTGAAATGAAATGGACTATATATGTGGTTGAAGTTAGGCTTAAATGTTTGTTTAATCTAGGCATAACTGCAGAAGTGGAGTATCTGAGTGTGAATGTATGATAATCATCACACAACTGTCGTCACAGCTAGACACCAAATTGCTTTCATTTTGCCTGCATGGCCTTATTAGTATGTCATCATTAACTCACCATCGGTCTGACATCTAGTCACTGCTGATGTCTCCAGGCTGCTAATGAAATTCAGTGTTTTGCTTGCACATAATGGGTCTTCCTTCCCTCACCCAGTTGACCACTTAACTTGGTACTTTATGGCTAATGCTGCAGTTTCTATAATTGGCCAAACCAAACCATCACCTCTGAACACTCTCAAGCTTTGGGAAGTTCTGATCTAGCTCCGAATTTTGTAACTAGGCTCCTTGTTTAACTGTGAAAAGGCTTGTCATCCTTCTTGTAAAACTGGATCATATTTTTCTTTCTAAGAAATAAAGCTGAGTAATGTTTTGCAAATAAGAATGAGAAATAAGTACAGTGTGAGGCTCAATCAGAGGTTTTAGGCAGCTAAATTTGAAAGTTGTTGCCCTGTGTTAGAGGTACTTAGGAATGATTTAAAACATGATTTTATGTATTCTTTTCTAGTAGGTATTTGTTGAAGGGTAGGGGAACGTACTGAGGACATTGTTTGCCTCATAAACCTGCCTCCATTCATAAGTGCCATTTTTCAGCTAGGTTGTGTGACTTGTGCATATTCATAGATTTTAAGGCCAGATCACCTAGTCTCTGACCTTTTGATACTGTCAAGACCATCCATTCTACACCCAGCATAACAGCACATCCGTTGGGAGCCTTGTCTCTCTTTTCCTAGGGCTGATAGCTCCTGTTGACTTTTTATGCATGTGCTGGATACACATCAGATTCCTGGTAACAGCTCCCACACCTACTTTAAATCTGAAGACAATACATTTCCTCAGTGACCTCCCACACTGAGTGGGTCTTAGATACCAAATTCACAGTCCATTTTGGTCAATTTCACAGTCACAGGATTTTAAAAATAATAATTTTCATGATTTTAGATATTTAAATCTGATTTTTCACCTTGTTGTAACTGTAGGGCCCTGACCCTACAATAACCTTGCGCACCCCCCCGCAACCCACTTTTAGGTTGGGACCCCCAGTTTGAGAAACGCTGGTCTCCCCTGTGATGTCTGTGTAGTATAGGGTAAAAGTACACAGAAGACCAAATTTCATGGGTGAGACCAGATTTCATTGTCTGGGATGCTTTTTTCACGGCCACGAATTTGGTAGGGCCCTCGTCATAGAGAAGCTTGAGTTAAATCATGTACCGTGTGTCATCTTCATTTAATAAATGTTGTTCCTAAACATTCAGCATGGTGCTGTCATGTCTTGTGAGTAGGATAAAGTGCATGCGTAATCTATCAACTGCTATTAATTCAGATTTTAAAAAATAAAGTTCATTGTTTATTATTGTAAATAAATTCCGGGCCCAGAATTAATTGCAGTATGTGTGTGGGACAGAGCGACCATGAATTCATAGTGGCTTCGGTACGACACACAAGCTGGTGATGAGTTTATTTTCTAGTAACAGATTTTTTTGTTTTCAGCAGTCCTATGCACCAGCTCCCCACCCCATGGCTCCTCCCAGCCCCAGCACAAACAGCAGCAACAACAGCAGCAACAACAGCAGTGGGGAACAGTTGAGTAAAACCAACCTGTACATTCGAGGCCTTCCACCCGGCACCACTGACCAGGACCTTATCAAGCTGTGCCAGCCGTAAGTGCCATTAAAATATTTCATGTTCTCCAGTTTGAAATGAGTACACTTGACCATCGTATTTATAGGGACAAATTTCCAAGCCAGATTTAAAGCTTGTGTGTATAGATTTTATATTTTCAAAACAAGAATTTAGATGCATGATGTACCTGGTAGTGAAAGATGAACATCAAGGGTAACGCCGACTCCTTTAGCTCAAATGGCTGATGTCTGTGTTTGGAGAGCTGAAAATCTAGGGTTCAAAATCTACTGACATCCAATTAATTGGGAGTCATGGCTTCATAAGACTGAATTTATTTTTCGATGTTTTTTCTTTTTTTCTTTTCTTTTGATTTAATTAATTCACACAATCAGAAAACATCTACAGTGAGAGATTTTACAGTTGAAGAATTATGATTCATGGCAGAACACACAAAACACAACAAAACACATTTGTCATTTGTCACATCTTTTGATTGCTGTGTCTCATTGTCAAGTCTGAAGTTCGAGAAGTATGTTGCCAAGTGAATATGGGCTTGTACTAAAATGTCCTCTTAAAACTGATGATGTAAAAATGTCACTCTCTTATTCAACAGATCTGCTCCCTGTGTATGTTTGGAGTAATTTCTGCCAACTGTAGTGACAAATATAAGTTTTACTGATTTTTATTTCTGTTAACACTGCAGAGGCCACATAGCTAAATTTTGTTCCTCTGGTACATCATTCAAAGAAATGTTTGCTAAAATCAAATCACAGGGCAGTTACCTAAGCAAATGAGTTGATTATAATGGATAATACAGGTATAGGTGAGGGTATAATTTGATTTGCTGAATCTTTATTACTGGTGGTGATGCACAAGAAGGAAATAACCCAGCTTGTCTTTCAGATCCCATATTGAGTTGTTAAGGCCCGAAAGAAGAAAAATATATTTTTTGTTGTAGAATGAGAACAATGGTAGGAAAATAACAGGGACAGCAAGTATGGATTCCTACAATGCTGTATTTATATTCTCCCCCGCCCTCCCCCAAAGTTGAATGGCACCTTTAAGACTTTCCATTGCAAATCAGCACATCAGGTAGAGCTTGATAAATGGATTTACTAATGTAAGAATCAATCTGAGCCTAGACCTAGAATTTGAACAGAAATTGATGCTGCTTTGAGATATATGGCAAATTAAATTAAAATACATGCAAATATTATCCAATGTGATATGCACTTCCTAGATTTGATCAGAAATACTGTGACAGACACTTTGTATGATGCTTGGCAGGTCTGAGGAAGAAAGCTCTTAAAACATATTTTTTTTCTTCTGCAGTAGCCAAGGGAATGTTGAAAATGCTTGCAACTGAGTAAATTTCTCATAGTGCAACATTTCCATTTCCAATTTTACTCTAGTAGGATGCTTACTGTTTAAACTACACTCAACTTTCTTTTAAGTGCATTTTGGTGTGTGGCTATAAAAAATAGATTCTATTTTAGTTAAAACCATAGAAAAACCATGAGTTTTGTGTTTGATAAGATGAGTGGCTGCTTTATTTAATCCTCCTGACCTTTATACATTTCCATTTTATGTTTTTATGTGGTATGCACTGCATGCTGAATAGAAAATAGCGTACCAGAGTGCCATTGATACTCGTAGTGCAGAATCCACTATGAGTGATGTCAGATATTTTTGACAAATGTACCGACACTATCAAACCTTTTATCAATTTAAGGGTGACCTTGTCACAGTAATCTGTCAAACTGTTCAGATATAACAAAAGAAAAAGAAGTCATCATGAACTCCACAGTAACCAAGTAAATCAGAAAAATGTTACTGGAACGTTTTGTTCTTTCTTGTATAGTTTTGATCCTGAAAATCTCTGTTCAGAAAAGTTGCTTTAAGCTTTATTTTGCTGTGCAAAGCACTTAAGTTACAGTGCATCTTTTGGGACTTTATAAACTGGTACAGCAACAGGTGTGATTGAAAAAATAAACCAGGAATAAATGAATAGTAAAGGTAATCTTCCTTCATTTATGCATCATGTCTTGGATTTTCACATAAATTAAGCAAGAAATCTCTGAAAATACGACTTTAGCTTGCTTTTCACTTTTTAAAACATAGCCTTTTAAACCCATCTCAATCCACATTCATAATTCCATAATTTAAAAATTTTGGTCCTAACTAATGCATGCAAATAATATTAATATACTAATATTGCCATTTATTCCTAAGACATACCCAATGTTTTACAGCATAATTGTATGACCCATTGTTACATACATGTTCCTCTTAACTCAGTCAAAACATGATGTTTATTAAAATTAAGATAAACATAATTAACATTTAATATTTATAGATTATAGAATGAAAAATGTAGAAAGTACTGTTTTAAACAAACAACATATAAAGTTCCTTTCCTAATCTAATCATACCTTCTTTTTATACAAAATAATGTGTTTCACACAGAAGAATCCCAAAATTCTCATAAAACTTTACATTGAAATATCCTTGACCATCACTAACATATGAGGCACATCAATAAACTATTGCAATCCTAGGTGAAAATAGAGCTGATCAAAAAACAGACAAACAAAAGCAAATACACAAAAACACACCATTTTAGACATTTGGATTTTTTGTTTGTTGTTTTTAAAGCAGAATTTTCACTTTTCAAAAATGTTCACAATGTTTTAGTCAAATATTTTCAGGTTTTCCTTATTTCTCATTTCTCTCCATTTTTTCTTTATCCCTCCTTTTTGTTTTCCCATTTCCTAGTTTGCCACTCAAAAAGGGGCTAAAAAAGGGATAAAAGGTGAGAGGAAAATGAAAAAATATTAGTTGTTGGTTTTGGTCATAAAAGAGTGGACAATTTTGAAAAATAATTACTGTTTTTTACAAAAATTGTTTTGCTTGAAAATTTTTCACCTGCTACAGGGGAAAATATGTGTTATACTAAGAACATGTATTCCTACTGTGAATTTTTAATATACAAATATATTTTAAAACCGTGAAATCCTGTGAGCTTTAACAAGTTGTAGTTGAACATTTTGTACATTTTTGATTATACATTTAAATATAATAGCTCAAATTTGCTTTCTCTTAGGATTGCTATGTAGTGTTATGAAGATTGCTTAGATTGTGAATACAGTCCCTGTCTGCCGTGCTCTAGCCATCAGTTTTTCAGTGCTAAATCCATCCTTTAAATGCAATTTAACCTACATTTTACTCAGTCTTTGACTTTAAAACTGGTTTGGTCTAATACTCTAAATCATCATATGGTTGGATTTAGTGCCTAACCGCCTTGTACCTGAAATATACCTTCAGAAATCTTACCATATCCGTCTGCTTTGTTTTCCTTGCTTGGATTAGCTATCTCTTTATCATCCAGCAATGTTTGATTTCTGTGTGATCCAGGCTGAAATCCAAGGACTGAATTAAAACAACAACAACAACAAAAATATTAAACTCAAAAACTGATAAGTCTGTGAGCCAGTCGGACTGAGTTGTGTGGAAGATGAGTCAGAATTTGGTATCTAAATGCTTTTCTCAGCACAGAAAGTTTCTTGTTTTGCTGCGATTGCCATCAGTGTGGTTTTTCTTCTATGTCTCTGAGCCATATTTTGTGTGAGGCAAAGGATCTTCTTCCCATTCAAAGTCTCATGGATTTGCTTAAGGGAGTGAGAGTCAGATTCCTAGTTTATTTTATTCCCTCTAGTTTTGTGATAGGAAAGACAAACAAGAGTGAAATAATTAAATTAGAGTTGGCCAAAAAAATAAGGAAAACAGAGGTGAAAACTTTTGCTGTTTTCCCCCCGTTTTTTGGTCAAAATTTTTGTATTTTTAAAAGTGGTTCCAACCAGTTCTAATTAAAATAAAGGCTAAAACAAGGTATAACCTATCCACAATAAGATTCAAAATAAGAAAAAAAAAAAGTCACCACCATAGTCTCCCATCTTCCAAATGAATTCATGATAGAATGACAATGGACCAAATTCAGGCATAGTGTAAAAGGGTGTGCTTAGACTGTGGGTGAAAGCCAGTGGCAAAATTCCCATTAGCTTCAGTGGAGCCAGCATTTTACCCAGTATCTGCATTTGACCAGTTAAGTAGCAGGTCTTTGCAAGATACAGTGGAACGTAGAGGTTCAGATAAGTTAAAGCTAGTTAGCATTGTAACCATATTACAGTATAATCTGAATAGAGGCCTGCAATCTGCACCCGCCATTGTATTTAGCAATAATTGGCACTCTTGTATACTTTAGCATAGAGGCCATTGACTGAAGAGGTGAGAAAAGTGAGTTAACCTCAGAATGATGGAGCTTTCTCCCTGGATTACCTGGTGTTAGAACTATTCAGGGAGATGTAGATTGATTCCTGCTTGACTCTGGGTGTCCAGTGTTTCTCATTTACTGCACTTCAACTGTTCAGTTTGAGCAGAGGAAACTAAGGTCTGAGGAAGAAAAGTCTTTCCAGGGAAACCCTAGAAACAGCCAAATTTGGGGGCAAGTGAAGGTTGTGATTTGTTTTCATTGTTGTGTGAAGTACCAATAGAATCAAATCCCAGGTCAGACATATGTTTGGACTAAATACAACGTTTGCAGATTCTGTTCAGGACTGTGAGGGAACACGACTGGCTTACACTTGTCTTCCTCAGAACCGGTCCATTTGGAATAGTGGTGAAACATATTGATAGGATAGATTAAGCAAGCTTGCATTGCTTGTCTCTCTCCTCTTGCAAGCTCTTTAGGGCAGGGGCTGCACTTAAACATTAAAAAGAAAAAACATAATTTGAACTTTTAGAATAGTTTTTTTTAATTTAAGAGTGATCATGTGCTCGGTAACTAATTTTAGGGATGACTATATTATTACTTAAACAAACAAAAAACAAACCAACCTAGTGACGTAGAAGTAGCTTTTTTCCCTGTGATATGAGACCTCTACGTGGTGGTGGTTGTTGTTACTAATATTATAAAAAAATTGAACTTCTACCTAAGGTCCACATTGGTATAATATAATGAACTTTTGGTTTCAAATACCTGCATCTTAACTTCAAAACTGTGTTGACTCACAGCTTTGTACTCCGATGTGTAAGCTGAATGTCTTTGTAATATTTAAGTGCAGGCTTTGTACGTATTATTTTTCTTCACTGTGTTACCCTTTTAAAAACAAACAAATAAAAAACCCTAGTAAAATTGTTTGTATTATCTCCCTGTTACTGTAGTTCCTGAATATCTTAAATGGTTAAAGACAAACATTAAAATTTCCCCTGATAGGCAATGAACTAATCCTATCCTTAGCCACCCCTTTTTGTCAGAGAAACCAGAACCCTAGGTCAACAAATGCCCAGAGCATTGCAGAGTGCTCTGTCTGGGACATGAATGTTATCATTGTAAGGAAGAAAGGCACAAAAATAACTTAGTTAAGCTAATAAATGAACACCTGCAACATTCCATACTTAAGATGTAGCCATCATTTCACTGGAGTGTGACCGAGTGTCAGTAAGAGTTTCTGATTCCCTTTCAAGTTGGATGAACATAATTTAATAGAGGCTTGTGGGAGAGGGAAGAATTCTCGTGGTTTGGTGCAGAAAACATTTTTTTCCTGAGATGAATTATAATTGAAGTCCTGAGGGGGGGGGGGGGAAATTTGAGAGTTCTTAACAGGAATATTGTGAGTGGTCTGTCACTGTGTGAAGGGCACTGCTATAATCACTTGTTTGTTTATTGTTGGGGGGAAGGCTTCGAGAAATGAGCAGGATAAACAGATGCAATGAGCTTCTTCTGACCTGTTTGAAAATGTAGTGTTTCCATTCTTTCATTATATTCTTCGCTGCTACACTCCCCCAGCATACTTTCTACATGCAGCCAGTCAACTGTAACAGCATGGCTGGATATGTCCATTAGGCACTGAGATGTTTGCTTATCATTAATGTAAATGTTTAAGAATCTGAAAACATCTATGGCCCTAAACCATCCAAAGGACAAATAGCATTTGTTGTTGTTCTATCAGGAACCATAGTGGGTGATTCACAAACTCTTCTGACAGATGGACATGTGCTGTATGTGGGAAACTTACTGAATGTGAGACACCGTTGACTAAATGTCTCCTCTTGCTCCATCACAGACCAGATTTGCTGACCTGATGGACGTGCTGTAACGCTCACTTTTTTCCCCACTCAGACTTGCAGGAAGGAGGTGGGTGGATGGGCTGATAATACAGCAATTTGATCTAGAGAGTTTATGATTAGCCTCATTTTGTTGTGGGGAGTCCCATAGGCATACAAGTATATTATCAATATATACTAAATATTGTCAGTTTATTTTTTTATGAAACACCTAGAATTTTTAGGCACTGTGAAATCAAAATTATCATAATTTTCACTTAAACTTTTTTATTATTATTTAAACTAACAAAAAAGACAAACCAAAGGAAGGCTAAGTGTGGGCCATATCCGTGTGTGTGTTCATGCACATGCATACTTTGTTCAAAGCAGAGTGGAAACTACATTTGCTTGCAGGTGTACTTAGGAAAATATATGATTATTTCAGAACTTACCTTGGCTTGGGAGAAGAATCTACATTATTCTTCTTCGAGTGCTTGCTCATATCCATTCCAGTTAGGTGTGCACGCGCCGCGTGCACGTT
>NC_133770.1:78208688-78256006 GCF_003597395.2 Chelonoidis abingdonii
CGCCACTCCAGGGGGCGACCTGCCAGCCCACCGAGTGTTGCTAGGGTAAAAGTTTCTCTGACGAACATGCACGCGGCATGTGCACACCTAACTGGAATGGATATGAGCAACACATCTCGAAGAACAACCGTTACAAAGGTGAGTAACCGTCTTTTAAGAATTCTTTACTTAACCAAAACTATAAATATACAAGAATTCTCAGACCAAATATTAGATTGAGATTGAGCCATTATTGAGACTATATTACTGTTTACAAGAGATTTAGTGGAATTTAACAGTTTTAAAACTTAAGAAATTCACAGCTGTGGTTCTGACACCAACCATTACTTTGTTCCCAGAATCCCTGCCTGCCTTCTTTCTCTGTGTGGAAACCCCTCACCAGTAATATAAGCAACTGTAGTTTATTTTAATGAGTATTGGCCTGATTCAAAGCCTAGTGAAATCAGTGTTAAGAAACCCAATGTCTTCAATGGCCTTTGCATTAGGCCTTATGAATTCCATCGGCATAATTATTTAGTCATACTACAATACATAACCCACACCATCTCTTATAACCTTTTTGTCTTATATAATGTTTGTTCATACAGCTGCAAGGGCTTTATAGAAAGCTAAAGTCCAGGTCCCTGTCCCTACGAATTTACAAATTGTGGGCCTGATTCTGCAGTCATAACTTACGCTAAGTAGTACTTATGGAAGTATTACTCAATGTAAAGACTTCAGAATTTGCCCTTGTGTTTGAAATAGGAGGATTCAGGGTGAGGTGGCAGGAGGAGTGAGTGAATGAAGGAGATTTACACAAAATAAGGTAATGCAATGGCCTGTTTTAACACCATATGCATCATGTTCTTTCTATTTGTCATTCTTGGTTGGCTAGGGAAGTACTTTGAAATGGAGAAGGTAACAGTCCATGGCAGATAGAAAGGACTATCAGAGGGATGGGTATGTCCTCTTTCTTCCCAGCTAATGGAAATTGGAAAAGCCTTGAGTGGTTTATACCGAATATTTGGAGTTTATTTGCTCCCTTTTGGGGGCCTTGTTGACAGAGTGAGCCCTGGGGACAGGGACTTAAGGTACCTTGTAGTTGGGACTTCAGTTTTCCTCCCTGACTGGTGAATCTGCCCACCAGCATGCAGGCCCAAGGTGAGCAAATCAATGGGACTGTTCATATGCTCGCAGATAGGGCGTCCTTCCTGAATGAGGGCCTTCAAGTGAAAATCTCATTTCATCGACTGAGAGTATTGCCAACCCCACATCTTCAGAAATCATTAGACTGGCTTAAAATAGATGCAATTTTAAAAAAGAATAAATGGTGGGTTCTTTTATTTGCCTTCTGTGTTTTGAGTCTTTAGGGGGTCACATTTTGAAGCTCTTCTCCACAACCTTCAGGGCAAGAAACCCACTTTTTTAAAAAGTGAAAGCTGAAGTTCTCATGTAATCACCTGACTCCAGGAGCTGGGGCTTTTAAGAAAAATAATCCTAAAAAACACACAGCTCATTATAAAATCTTGAGAATTGGCAAGACTTGATTTGTCTTACTCTCAGTAAGTGCTTTGCTTATGCACCTACGTGCACACAAAGGCCCATACAAATAAATAATAAAAAACAATCAAGCTGTTTGTCCGCAGAGCAGGATGGAAGGGACCATAGTCGTTCCCAGCATAGGGGAACCAGAGAAGACTTTGTGGCTCCTATACTCTAACGTAACAGGCAATCAAAAGACAATGTTTCTGTCCTCAGGGCATAACTTCAGAAGGTTGGGTCAGGAGGTGGGAATTTGTATTTGCCTCTTCTCAGATATTTCCTAGGAAAACCACTTAACTTTTTTTGCCCTCAAAGTTCCTTCTTACCTGACACATTGTTAAAAATAGTCCTTTGAAGCTCATTAGACTTCTCGAGGTTCACATTGGCCATGTCTCCTCCCTAAAGAAATTACAGATGATCCCACCGTAATACATACATTTTGCATTTAAGAAATGGACTCAAAAGATTCTTAAATTAGATTCAATAAGATTTTCCAGGAATATTGTCCTAGTTGTCACACTTAAAAGCAAATGACAAGTGTATGTGTACACTGCATATGGAAGTGTGATTGTAGTGCAGGTAGGCTTACCAATGCTAGATTTTACCTAGCTAGCCTGGATAACAATAGTAGTGTAGATATGGTGGCCCTGGCTAGCTGCCTGAGTCCATACCCAGACTTCCCAGCAGGTTTGAACTCGGGTAGCTACTCAGCACTGTAGCCCACATTGCCATGTGTATGTACACTGCTGTTGCTACACTTGCTAGCTAGGTTAGAGATTCTGCCTGTCAGTGGTACAGTCGCAGTTACGATACGAAAATGATCAGAGAAAGAAGCAGGAGATTCTTTAATTGAACTGTAGTGTCACTCTCTAACTTCCTAAAGAGACTAATCTCCCCTTGATGCCTGTGCCTAGCGCTAGTTAATTTTCAGTAATTAACATTAATGGGAGTTATGTGCAGGGCACTGAGGGGAGAATGGAGACCCCTTTGATGTTGATGGCATTTGTGTAGCAGAATTTCTTCCGTAGTCTCACTCTTTGCAGATAAGATACAAACAATGTTCAGTCATTTTCAGAAATATGTTCTCCTTATGCTATGCTGTGAGCTAACAATAATCGTTATAACCAAAAGTCAGGAAAGCCAAACAACCTAGGCACCACTTTAAGCAAAATGGCAAAAATCTCACAGCATGCCTGGAACTTCTGTGCAAGGGGAAATGGGAGACTGGCTATAACGGCAAAACTGTTGAATATTATCAGCAATAAAACAAAGATGTCATTGTATTCAGCTGCTATATTTTCCTGTACCACTTCAAACAGGCATTGACAAGAGCTCTGCACTATGTAATGTGCAATGTCCTTCACTGCAAGTATTTGGTAACTTCCCAGAATGATATGTGGAACAAGCACTTCTGTTAGACGTGTATTAGAAATCTGAAAAACTAAAATATTATTCAAAAGCTGCTCATTGGAGAGAGAAGTTCTCACAGCTTTATCAGCTAAGGCGTCTGTCCTTGTTCTGAAACAGAGACAGGCAAAATGGAATGACTTGCTGAAGTTTCATATTAAAATAATGTCAACATGTCTGGGATTTGAAAAGTTTTGTTTTTCTGCAAGTGAGTACTCTGCATATCCCACTGGCATCTGAGCTTCACTGAGCAGGGGCCATCCTCCTTAAGTGTTTGGAAAGTGCTTAGCTCAAAGTCAATGCTCCTGCAAATAAATACAGTAATGGTAATCTGGAGCACACGTAGACCCCTGATCCTACAATGAGCTTCACGCCAGTGCACCCACAGTTGACTCTATTGATTTTCATGGAGTTTCATGAAAGCCCAGGAGTCTGCTCACGCTGAAAGCATTGCAGGATCAGGGCATTATCAGTATATCGTTTTGATAGGTTATAAGTGTAACATTTATGTTCCTTACAGAATGGTGGTCATATAAAAATTAGACAAACTTTCTATTCCACAGCTTCCATATTCCATATATTCCACAGGTTATAAGCTAGTTGTGAAACTTCAATTATTTTGATTAAGTCACTAAGTCAAGAAGAACATAAATATTCTAGCTGTTTTATAATGGGGACCTGGCAATTAGAGGGAATAAGGGGACATATTGGAATGATCAGATGTGGTGTGCTGTTTTTTTAACAATAACTTATTATTATTATTTGAGGTAAGAAACAATTTCCTTTTTATCTTTAATAAATGATTATTATCATATACCTGTGGGTTAATCATGCCGGTTTTGTGTGCCCTTAAAATAATATAACTGCAATGTGTAAAAGTATATTTAACCAACATAAATTATCCACAGATATCTAGTCTGCTTCTCACTGGACTTTACTAAGGCCATGGGGATGGTAGGGATAGCTCTGTGGTTTGAGCATTGGCCTGTTAAACCTAGGGTTGTGAGTTCAATCCTTGAGGGGGCCACTTAGGGATCCGGGGGAAAATTAGTACTTGATCCTGCTGGTGAAGGCAGGGGTCTAGACTCAATGACCTTTAAAAAAAGGTCTCTTCCAGTTCTAGGAGATAGATATAGCTCCATTAATTTAATTTGTAAATTTTATAATTTATAAAAAATCATTGTATATGGGTACTAGAGTTGGATCAAAACCAGAACCTTTTTTTCACTGGCTTTGAAGTTTGATTACTTTGGATTGTAAACCAGGTCTGTATCCATTCCTGGTTTAGTACCATGAAAGCCTCTCTGACTAGAAAAAAAAAAAAATCCTAATTCACCCGTTTTATGCACATGGACAGAACCTAAAAGCTTACTTTTTTTTTTTTTACTAATAGAATTTGTATCTGAACCATCCCAATTTTAGTTTGATAAAAACACTAGCCTACTCCTTAGCTTATCTCTAATGTGTCCCTCTTGATTGCTGTATTGAAATGAGCATTGAGTTTAGGATTGGACTATGGATGTGAATTTTTAAAATTACTGTACAGTAGATTAGCACAAACATTTCAATATGCAGTTTGTTAAATGCATTCTCCACTGCATAGCAAATGAATGAATACAGATCACATGCCTTATCATACAGCTAACACAGAAAGCTGAAGAATTCAGCCAGGATACATCTATTGAGGCGCTTATAAAAACACTAACAACTTCTAAACTGAAAACAACAGTGTATTTTTTTTTTTTAAAAGCAATGCAACCGGTGATTCTGCTCACTTCCGAATATAATAATTGTGCTAGTGGAAGTGTAGTGGTGGAAGGCTATAATGGTACAGCTATTAAATATTAACATTGAAACAAATGTTTTATTGTATTTAATCACAAGATTTCTCGCTATCACCAATAAGCACTAAAAAACAAAACAAACAGACCAACAAAAACCCTGGCACTGTGTAACATGGACCTGCATACTAAGTATTTGATAACTACTGGCAGTTGCTTGATCTGTTGTCATTTTCATTACACTTTGATTTAAAGAAAAAGAGTTTCCTCTTAATTATGAGACCAGCTGTCCAGCCTTTTGTAAGTCCCCTTTGTGCTGCTCCCACATTGGAAAGGGGACTTAAATTTGCTGTTAAGGCAGCAGTTGAAGAGGCCAGCCAGTCCTACAGGTGTTTCACATCAAGGAGGTGAGTATGTCAGGGTAGGAGGGGGTGGAATCAGCACACCATGTGTGTTTTGTGGGTCCTAATCAGTGTTGCCAGACGGTTGGAGCCCTTATTTGTCAGCACAATTTAGAGCAGCCCTGAGTATAGCTCTGGCACACCAAAACTAGGTATGTGGAACACTCTTACATTGACTAATTTTCTTTCCCTCCCCTTTTTTCCTGCCTTTTTTTTCTTCTATTACTGTCCTTTATTTTTATCTTGTCTTCATTTTTATCTCCAGGTTTTTTTCTGTAGAAGCGTTTCTGCATCTCAGTAACTTTAATAATTCATTTGGTAGCCACTGGTCAGCAAATTATAAAAGAATCCCTAAAAGTGTCTTCTTAAACCATATTTCAGCTACTGTACAAGAATTGTTCAACATCTCAGAACCATTTAGCATTTTAAAATCTGGAATCCAGCAGCCCTCAATCTCACATGGAGCCCAAAATGTCAGAGTTTCTACCATTGCAGATTGCAAAGTCATGTTTGCACCATAGTATACAGGGACTGTCAGCTATGAAAGGAGCTCCTCTTGTCAGCACATCAAACAATGAGTACTCAACATTTGCTTTAGAGTTGCCAACTTTCTAATTGCACAAAACTGAACACCCTTGCCTGCCGCCTGCCCTGCCCCTCCCCTCAGGCACCACGCCCACTCATCCCATCCCCTGTTCCTCTGTCATTCTCTCTCCCCCACCCTCACTCACTTTCACTGGATTAGGGCAGGGATTGGGTGTAGGAGGAGATGAGGGCTCTGGCTAGGGGGGCAGGTTCTGGGGTGGGGCCAGAAATAAGAGGTTCCTGGTGTGTGGGAGGTGAGGGCTCTGGCTGGGGGTGTGGGGCCACGGATGAGGGGTTTGGGGTGCAGGAGGGGGCTCTGGGCTGGAGCTGAGGGGTTCCGAGTGTGGGAGTGGTCTCAGGGCTAGGGCAGAGGCAGCGGTGTATTATCACCTAGGCCAACAAATTTGCAGAGGTGGAAAATTTGCTCGCGCCCCCTCCCCAACTGCGCCCCTTCTCCAAATCCACGGACTGCCCCCGCCCCCAGGCGCACCATGCTTCCCTCCTTCCACCTCCATTCCAGGCTTGCCACGCTAAAGCGCTCTGAGGGAGGGAGGGAGAGAGAGAGAGAAGCGAGTAGCGGCACACTTGGAGGAGGCGGAGCAGAGGTGAGCTGCGGTCCGCGGGTGCGGGGAGTAACCTGAGGGGGCCGGGAACCGCTCCCCGCTCCAGCTCACCTCTGTTCCACCGCTGCCATCCCCTGAGTGTGCCTCAGCACCTTTTCTCCCACCTCCCTCCCGGGCTTGCCGTGGGGGAGCGGAGGTGAGCTGGGGCAGGGTGGGGGAGGAGGGGATGTGGCAATTTTTTGATGGCCTGGGGCGGCAAATTTGTTAATCCACCTCTGGGCAGGGGGTTGGGGTGCAGGAGGTGGTGCAGGCTGAGGGGTCCAGGAGGGAGTTTGGGTGTGGGAGGGGATTGGGGTTGGGGTGTGGGAGGATGTGCGGGATCCAGGAGGGAGTTTGGATGTGGGAGGGGGCTCAGGGCTGGGACAGGGGCTTCGGGTGTGGGCTCTGGGAGGGAGTTTGGGTGCGGGAAGGAGTTCCAACCTGGGGCTGGGGTTTGGAGTGTGGGGTGCGGGTTCCAGCCAGGCGGCACTTACCTGAGGTTGCACTGCTTTGGAGTACATTGGGGCTAAGGCAGGCTTCCTGCCCGGCTCCACGTAGCTCCCGGAAGTGGCTGGCATGTCTGGCCTGGCTCCGAGGTTCAGAGACACTCAAGGTGGGGGCAGTGCATAGAGCTTCCCTGATTGCCCCTGTGCCTAGGTGCTGCAGGGACGTGTCGGCCACTTCTGGGAGCCATGCGGAGCTGGGCAGGGAGCCTGCCTTAGACCCACTGTTCCACTGACTGGACTTTTTAACTGTGCTGACAGAGCCTCCAGGGTCCCTTTTCGACTAGGCATTCCAGTCGAAACCTGGACCCCAGGCAACCCTAATTGCTCTTAGTGACATACAAGTGCACGTCTTCCTCTTGAGGATTTCATTGAGAGCTTGGTGTGCAGAGGGCTTGCAGGATTGGGCTCCATGCCAGCAGTAAAGTGCTCTTCACCTCATAATGAGGTAGCCCTCTAGTGCTGCTATCAGAAGGCATGCAGCTGGTACACTTAACAGTTAGAAACAATATGTGCAGTAAAATACATTCTCTCATTACAGAGAAATCCACTAATGCTGGCATGAAGAGCTGTGGGTAATTCAATCACATCCACAAAAATGATATTTATATAGCATTAAGGAACTGGCATAGACGAGCCAAAGACAGGAAATGAGAGAGTTCAGGCTTGAACCTTTATCCTTAACTCACCCCTGTTGTGCCTAGCTGTTCTGGAGTCTCCATGCAGTGGTCTATTTTACACATCATATTATGGGATAGATTGTCCTTTGTTTGTGGAGGTTTTCCTCATCCAACACCAACCAGCATTAGTGGGAGTTATGTAAAGAAATCTTTGTGTGATTTATAAAATAGAACTGGATGATGTTTCAGCCTTAAATGTGAATTTCTTGGCTTGGGCAGTTTCCCACCCCTGTGTTTCCAAAGTGTTACATCAGGATTTAACCACTTGACTCTTTGGAAACCCAGATGGAGTCTTGCAGCTAAGTCTCTTAGCCCATGTTCCAACTTACGGTTTTAAGGTTATTTTTAAAAGTGCTTGTCTCTGCAAATTTTCTTTTTTCAACTCTCTCTGAAACTATTTTTGAATGCTATGTATTTGAGGGGAAGAAGGACCTAGAAGTCAATGGCGCTATGCCTTATTACACCAGTTGAGTATTTAACCCTGTATTTCTATGTTGTGGTTCACCTTGCTCTTTACAATGTTTTCCTTTGAGGAAGAACAGGTGTTTGCATTTAAATCTTATCCATCTCTCCTATAAACAGGGGATTGGGTTCTGCCATCCTTGTTCACGAGGACTAGCACCTTACTCCATACATCATTCCACTGAAATCAGTGGGACTACTCACCAGGAAAGGTACTCCTCAGTGAGGCAGATTGTTACAGCCTTTACTTGACTATGCAGGAGAGTAAGGGGATGGGTGGCACAGCTTACCTTACATCCCTCATACCCAGTCTGCTCTCATTGAGACTGCAGCTGTAGGGCAGGAAAACAGGGCTACTTGCCTGATAGTCCCTGCTGCAAGCCACTGGGTAGGGAGGGAGTGGAAGGGGCAGGCAATAGGAGGAGGCTTGGCTTCATTCCCTGCTTGCCCACAGAGGAGTAACCGGCCATGGGTACAGAGGGGATAAGATGCTCCCTGAGAAGGAGTGAAGTAACTTAGCCCATTCCCTGGTCTCTACCAGAGCAAGGGAAGGGTGGAGTAAGGAATGGTGCCTCTCTGTGTCACAGCTCATTCTCTGGTTGCTCATGAGATGGAGCAACACTGCCCTTTATTCAAGGCAAGTTTTAAAGTTACAGTCTATTCCAATGAGAGTAAGAGAGGCAGAAAAAGGCCCAAGAATAATTTTACTGTCATAGCTGATTTTGAACCACAAGAGAGACAAGGACACTAAACAATTTGAATATTCCCATCAGGGGAACAGCATTAATAAGAACAATTTAGTTATCTTGTAGAAAGATCTTAGGACATGTAAACATACATATATCTTTAAATCTCAGACAAGAAGATGATTCTCTTCCATCTGTGCTCAGTGTGTGAGACTAACATAGAGATAAGATAATTTTCCAAGACTGTGGAAGCTTGAATAAAAGAGTTATTGTCCCGAGGATGTGGGAAGAAAAAAGAAGCTGAAGTGTGAAATTGGGAAATCATCTTAAAATTTCTCAGGAACTTCAGACATAGAATAACATTTAAAAGGAGTCAGGAAAAAATAGTGGACTTAGAGCATGATCCAAATCCCACTGAAATCAATGGAAGTCTTTTTACTAGTGTCAGTGGACTTTAAATTGGGTCCAGAGTGAGCCTAGGGCAAGAGGCAGCTGGGAAATTAGTAAATGTAGTAGTCATCTTTTTTTTTTCCTTTGGATACGAATCCAAGATGTATATCTTTTGAGTACTTCCATTATCTATGAGGGTGAAGAGAGAGGTGCCTAGGCAAGCAGAGTGATTGGGTGCTCATGCTCATTTGTGAGTAGAATGTTGTGGTTATGTAATCATTGGGCCTGATCCTGCAAACACTCATGGGGGTAGTCCCATTTTATTCAGTGGTACTACTTACCTGAGTATAAAGTTACTCGCATGCATAAATGTTTGCAGGATAGGGACCATTTCTGACACAACTGATTATTTTAGTATTTGTTTATCTGACTGCTGACAGATTGGCCACATATTCATACATTGTTTTCTCACTCCTGGATTGCTTTCATAGAATCATAGAATTTCAGGGTTGGAAGAGACCTCAGGAGGTCATCTAGACCAATCCCCTGCTTAAAGCAGGGGTGCAGTGCCACTTGCTTGTTGGTAGAAATGCACTGATTTTCATTCATTTTTTAAGTTAAAAAAATTGACTGTTTACGGCAGATTTCCATTTGGACAGAATATATGTGCTATGGTTGTTCATGATACTTGGAATAAAATAGGTGGAGAAAATGGTTATTAATGTCCCTCTGTAAATGGAATTACCCATTCTTAAAAGTCTAACATTATCTGTTTTCATAGGGTGGGAATAAAGGCAAATAAAGTTTCTACCTTGGGGAGATTACTTTCTAGGACTTGACACACATAGGTGGTAAGTAGTGCTTGTCTGCATCTGAGGATATCGCTCGTTTGATGAAGGTGCTCCAGTGTTGACAATTTTTGTGAGTCTTGCAATATTTAGTATATTTCCTAAAACATCAGCTCCTTAAGGCATGGGATTAGGCAAGAATCTCTGCTTTCAGTTTTTAAAAAGGTAGGTTTCTAGCCTTCATGGTGGTGGAAACAGGATTGAAAATGTGACCTGAGTGCCCTCTGCAGGCAACTGCCTCCCAAGCCAGAGGTCAAAATAGGAACCCCAAACTTTTTTTTAAATCATAATTTTAAAGCCACTCATGATGTTTTGGAGTCTAGCTCATAATTTTTCAACATTTGGGAGTTAGCAATACTGCATCCCCTAACTGGCAGGCTGCAGGAAGACTAATATCTGTGCCCCAACTAATTACAGCTGCCCCTCTTAGATGGTCCCAATGCTTTGAAATAGCTAAGCCTGTGTTTTTTATGTGAACCTTAATTCAAGATTTTATCTTTGTGCATTTGATGGTCTTGCAAGGACCTGCAGCCAGTAATAAACAGGAGACTACTCTTGGGGGGCCTCTAGAAACTTTGCTTAAAATTCTACCAACAAACCGAAGGGGAGGTTTGGGGGAATTTCCCTGCTAGTAATGGAGTTTCTCTCATCGCTGGTTATAGCTACATCATCCTTGCCAGAAATTTATTTCTGAATAGTGGTTTTTCGCTTTTGAAATGGACTGGATTGCGCCATATGGCAGGAATTTTAAAAAATTGCCCTGGGTATAAGGACGCCCCTGACCCTCCTAGAAAATCGCCACATGACTCATACGTCAAATTGCACAGTGCTATTCTCTCTATGCAGTTCTCCATGTAATTTTCAGGAACAAAGTATAAATAAGTTTCAGCAGAGTGCAGCTTAATTGGTTGGTTGCCAAGCAGTGCGCTCTCTCTCTCTCTCACCTTCGTTATGGTTATAAAATGATGTTTTTGTTTAAATGGGAAAACAAATGAATAGACTGTGGTGGCTCATCCCTCCTCTCTGACAGAGTACATTCCTCACCTAATCCTGGGGTACAGTTGCCCTGCAGATATCATACAGTGTGTTCCACACTATCCTTTCTACCACTAGCTCTTTCAATATATTGTTCAGCGTGGAGCAGGGAAACAGTATTCTTCTTGCTTTCTTTATGGAGGAGTCTGCCTGGGAGGGACAGCTTTAGTCTCTTTAGGAAGCTCCAGAGTAGCTCTGCCAGAAGAAGTTGCCTAGAGAATATGTTAAATCAGTCCATTCCTTGTCTGCCCTAACCATGTCTCTTTACTGGTCAGTGATGGTCTTTTTGGGTATGTCTATACTGCAGTTAGACACCCATAGCTGGCCTGTGCCTGCTGGCTGGGGCTCGGGTTAAGGGACTGTTTAATTGTGGTATAGATGTTCGGGTTTGGGCTGCAGCCGGAGCTCTGGGAGTCTACCACCTTGTAGGGTCCTACAGCCTGCGCTTGAGCCCAGTATCTACATCCCCTTAGCCTGAGTTCTGCGAGCCCAGTCAGCTAGTGTAGGCCAGCTGGTGGTGGTGGTGGGGTTTATGGCGGTGTAGATATACCCTTTGAGCACAAGCCCCACTACAGTGACAAGTACAGCAATCCCCAAAGGTGGCTTTGCACTGCTGGAGGCCCTCTGCAAGGATTGCCATCCAGAGAAGCTGGCAAAGACATTGACTAAGGAATTTTTGTGGGCTTTAAGATTTTTACTAATCCAAGGCTCGTTGGTTCTCAGAAGGGCTGGCTGACCACCAGATAGCTAGCAGACATGATTATTATGCAGCCTTCTCTGCCTCACTTGATGTTATCCTGAAGTACAAAGTAAACACTCGGACAGAAAAATAACGAGCTAGATCCTCGACTCATTCAAATAGGCATATTGCACTGAAGTCAATTGATGGCAGCTGAGGCTCTGACCCTGGGTGCCTTTAATCCCCAGTTTTTAATGAGACCTCCCTCATAGAAGAAATTTACAAGAGTTGACACAGTGAAGCTAATATGGTCAATTATGTCCATCTGTGTTTAGGGAACAGTGAATTGAAAATTATTTACATGATATACTAATGGCTCCATCATATATACATGCTTAGACAATTTGTAAATGTTGTTATTTAACCGATGAAACATCAGTAATGAAGTTGTATTTATTTACAGTTTTTAAAACATGTAAGTTTACAAAACATATTCTATGTAGCCTATTGACCAAGTCTATGTTTAGTCTATTTTAACTTGGATTTTTGACCCAACAGATCATCTAACTAAAGGTATTTGTCACAGTTCCTCCTTTGGAACCCTGATACTGGTTGCTTCAAAAAGTTAATTATCACAGCTATTAAAGGCCTTGATTCAGGAAAGCACTAAAGCACATCCTTAACTGGAAACATTTGCTTAAATTAAAGCTGACCTGAATAGGGATGTTTTCCCCACTAAATATCAAACTTTTTAGACCATCTTAAAGCTCTGATCTGCAAACACGTGCCTAGCTTGACAAATCTGTCTCATCCCAAGGGCTTTAATGGGGTTTCTGACGTGCCTGTAGTTAAATATGGGCATAAATATTTTGAAATATCAGGGACTAATTGCTTGTCAAATTTCTTTCCCCACCCTGTATTTAAGCTGCCTTTGTGTTATACAGGTGCCAAACAAATAAGAGAGACTGAGAATCTTTTGCTTTTAAAAACATACTGTGTAGAATAAGGCACATTCTTGAGCCATGAACTCAGGGTTTTGCCCAACTAAATTCTGGGTAAGGAGTGCAAGATGTTGTCCATAGAGTTGTAAAAGTAGTCTAAATTATGTTTTCTGCCTCTTGAAAATTGCATCCAGGAAAAAAGTGTGCTCCCTTGCACCAAGAAGGTCAAAGTTCAGCCCATGGCAAATTAATAAAGCTGACATTTCAGCCCAGGAAATATGGAAATTTAATAGAGATATTGAGCAACGTGAAGCATTTCTATTATACTGACCCTGACAGTAATTTTTTAAAATGTAAAATAACCTGGAGAAACACACACATTAGCAGCTGCAGAATTATTATCACAGACAGCCAAATACCTGGAATTTTATAATTTGTAAATAATGAAAGGCAGCTCTGTGAACTACAAAGTCTCGCTCACACATTTGCCCTCTATATGAACTCTATAAAATGCTTTAGTTTTAAATTATCAGTTTGAGTTCACAGTCCCTGGAGCGGGTAGCTGGATTTCTCTTTTATTATTATTATTATTATTATTATTATTTTATTTTTGCTGTTACTGGGGATGTGACTTCTGAGATCCTTTTACATTATGCTGTAGCCATATAATTCTTTTAAAATTAAATTGCTTTTAATGATTGGCAGAAAATTGTACAAGCGCTGTATGTGCAGAGTTCTCTTGCATAATGAGGTTATTATTAAATGATTGAATAGAGATTAATATCGAGGTATTCTGGCAAGTTGATTCATACCATCTGTACTTTAACAGTCAATCCTACATAAGTAAGCAATATTCTGAATGGGAAATCAGACACATCAAAAGTACAGAACATCATGAAAGAACTTAGAAAATAAATGCATTTTGTACACAGGGATAATATTTTTTTGTCCATGGTATTAAAGTTCATTCAATTATTTATATTCTTCTTGAAGTTTGAAGCCTTTCTTAATTAGCTTGTTCCAACTTTCCAGCCTTATGTATGATTCTTTATTATAGAAATGTAGGGCTGGCAGGTACCTCAAAAGGTCATCTAGTCCAACTGCAGTGAGGCAGGATTAGGCATACCTAGACCATCTCAAACCTAGATAGGTGTTTGCTTACCTGATCTTGAAAACTCCAATGACAGGGATTCCACAGACTCCCTTGGAAGTCTGTTTCAGTGTTTATCTACCCTTAGAGTTAGAAAATTTTTCCTATTATCTAACATAAATTTTGCTTGCTACGCTCAGTGAACATGGAGAACAATCGATCACCATCACCTTTATAACAACCTTCTATTTGTTTGAAGACTGTTATCAAGTGTACTCTTCTCTAGGCTAAACATGTCCAGTTCTTTCAACCTTTCCTCATAGGTTGTGTTTTCTAAATCTCTTATCATTTTTGTTGCTCTCCAGTTTGTCCTCCTCTTTTTTAAAGAATTGTGCCCATAACTGGATGCAGTGCCCCGGATGAGACCTCACTAGTGCCAAATATAGTGGAACAATTAGCTACCATATCCTACATAGGACGCTGCCAAAACAACCCAGAATGACATTTGCCTGTTTACTTATAATCAATTTGTGATCCACTGTAACCCCTAGATCCTTTTTTTGGTGCTACTCCCTCACCAGTTATTTCTCACATGATATTATTGAATTGATTATTATTATTATTATTGATATCAGACCCATTCTGCAATTTATCAAGATCGCTTTGAATTCTAATCCTGTTCTCCAAAGAGCTTGCAACTCCTCCCAGCTTGGTGTCATTGCAGATTTTATAAATCCACTCTCCACTCTCTCCTCCAAGTTGTTAATGAAAATATAGAATAGTACTGGGCCCAGAACCCATACTTAGTTTTATGGTATTTATAACTTCTTTCTTACAGTAAGTCTGACGTTATTTTTTATACTAGGGTCTTAAAGATTTTCCTAATGGAGGGATTTTTTTTGTAGTATGTAATTTTGTAATTCTATATTAAAAAGGCTGCCAATAGCCATCACATTAAATTGTTGATATTCTACAAGAAGAATTTGTAATCAGAACTAAAGATTCTCTGATGATAGAACTCCAAAAAGGGACATAGTTTGTCCAGCCCTAGATCCAAGTATTGTGAATTTAGCCAAAAGCATGTTTGTAAATTGCTGCCTCAAAGGGAGGATTTATATTCAATATAACTGAGAGGGTATAAATTACAAGCAGCGTGATCTGGAGTAAACTGTTGGACTTTTTTTCCCTTGACGTGTAGCCCATACATATCTATACAATTGTTTGGCAAGACATTCATCTTTAACTAGTGTAAGGTAACAGTGTGTTCATAGATTTGTGTATGTATATCCTCTGATACTACTAGCCAGATTCTCTCATCCCCTCATGGCATTTCTAGAAAACACACATTTTGCTGGTTGTAGAATGATCTTTCATTAAAATATGTTCCATTTATTCACGAAATCACTACAGTCTTCCTTAAACACAAATATATCAGAACTAGTATGGATGACTTTTATATAATGTGATACTTAGCTGCATTACTGTATATAAATATATTTCTATAAAAATAACTAGGAATGCATTAGTGGCTCAGACTCTAAAACTGTTCATTTTGTGGAAGAAACATGCAGACGTATATACAGTATATGCCTTGGCATGGGTATGAACAGACCTAAGTTTAAGCGCTGATTAATAAACATGTTTAGCAGAAATATGGATCTGATAACTTCTCCCACATCCAGAGCTATACTCTGATTGATGAAAATGAAAAGGCAAGTACTGGTAATTTCCAATGTGTGCTGGTTATGCCCAGAGATCTGGTATTTTGGTGTTATATACACAGATTTTGAAAAGGGCACAACTGGGATAGGATTCTGTGATGTGCAGAATGCCTCCTGCAAGGACTGAACATCACCAACTCTCACTAAAGTCAATGGGTGCCAAAAATGGATAGCTCTTTGGATGAGGTGACCTAGACCTCCCAGGATCTGTCCCCAATTGAATGAATTATATTTCCTGAGTAAAGGCAAACCATAAACTTTTTCCTTTCCTTTCCTTTCCTTTCCTCATCCTGCCCTCAGATGTACAGTGTGTATCTGTGCAATTGAAACAACTTACGGTTTTGGGAGGCTGATATCTGGTTGATCTTCTGGGATTTGACCAGAAAGGGGAGATTTCAAACTCCGTGTATCTTCTGCACAATGCACAATAGGGGAAATTTCCAGATAGAGGTTTGTTTTCTGGATAGCCCTGAAGATTTTTACAGGGTATTATATAAAATGGGCAGATCTCAAACTCATTTGAAGAGTATAGGTTATTGCTGTTCTGAGATGAAATAACCTTTGTATAAGGGACTGCTCTGATATGTAGCTAAAATGGAGCTATCTCACAGTTTGCTGAGTATGGATGAACTGGGATGTCTTAAAAGAAGCACCTACCCCTCCTTGACTGTCCCTCCTAAACCTAAATCTTTACCTGTCCCTGAAACTGAATCTTTCTGAGGTTTGGAAGATGTTTATAGAGTAACACTTTGGCAGTTTCCAACATAACACTTTAGCCTTCCCATCATCCCACCCCCATGCCTACTTCTTATCTGCTGTGTGATTTCATGGGGCAGAAGGGAGAGACTTTGGGGCTCAGTATTCTGATGGTGGAGTCACCTCCCTAGAAACTGATCACTTCTCCACTCTGATAGTGGATCTCTTTAGTGCATGGTTTTGGCCTCCCTCATCTACTCAAGTCTCATTTTCTGAGGGTGAGAGGATGGCCTGGTTATCTCCTTTTGTGCAATAAGTAAGCTAGTGCAAGTTGTTTATATATTTCATGCTGCATGATTGTAATAGTCACGAGGAGGATATGAGAAAGGAGGTGACATGTTTCATTTCTTCACTACTTAATCATCTTGGATTCTGCCATTTCTTCTAAAGGTTGTTCATTCCTCATGAACGCCAAGCTTTTTCAAAAATGGTTGCCTAAAATTTATGCTCCTATGTCACCTATATTTAGGCACCTAAATAAGTGGCCTGATTTTCAAAAGTGCTGTGCCATCTGCCATTGACTTAATTCTGCACTGCTGGGTGCTCGGCACCTTTTGAAAATCAGGCCAATTATTCAGGTGCTTAAAGATGGACCAAAGCTGAACATCCATTTTTGAAAATTTTGGCCATAATGTCATTCTCAGTTGCTATGCTTGTTTATACTATATCCAGTAAAGAGATTATCCATTCTGAATTTGACAGTCAGAATAAAGCAAGTGGTAGAGGCAATAACACTTAATGATATGTGTGGGTTATACTCTGGGTTAAACATTTACTATATTGCGCAGAAATACAATCTTATGAACCCAACAGCCTGATTCACTGACCTCCTCTTCCCCAAACACATGCACAGATTCATGAAAGTAAAAGTGGTGTAAGTTCTGCTACTGTAATCACAGGCAAATAAAAGGAAGTTTTTGTGATTACAGAGCTTTTCTTCAAAAGATATGGGGCCCTTTGATTTTTTTTTAAGGAAAAACAAATCAATTTTTAAATGGCTGAAATAGTACGGTAAGTATTTTTCATTTGAAAAAGTACAAGATTAAAAATGCAGTTAAGCAGTAGGTGGAATACCCAGAAATGATCATGTGAAATAGAAATTTTTGAAGTGGTAGTCCACATAGATTCCACTCAGTGTGAATGTGCCCCATGTGTGCAAGATTGCTATCACATTCATTGAGCAAGAGTACACCGGGAATAGAATCTGTATGGATGACACATCTCAATGAATGGCGGCTGTACAGTTAGATAAATAACCATTCTTACCAAATTCTATAAGGCATCTGGAGAACTTTTTCAGGAATCTGTGTGACTTTCCCATCACAATATTGTCATAAAACAAACCCATGTAAGTTATTTATATATAAATTAATAAATCTGGAGGAATCTGGCTCCGGGGGTAGAGAGGATGACACTCAAAAGTTTGAGGATCGCTGGTGTAGACAATGGAAAAGAATCTTACACTTTGTGTATTCACGTCCGCTACAACTGAAGTGTTCTCTAAGTGCTCCATTATAACTTTAACACTGGATAGCAGCTGATTAACATTCCAGCTAACTTTCTGCTGGTATTTGCTGCTAAATGCTGATCTACCACCTGGAGCCTTTAAATAAAAGTGTGATCGGTTGTTAAATAATATCATACTGTTATTGAGATACCAGCTAAACAATATCATAAACTCTGTCTATTCTGCTTTTCTTATCCACCCAGAATTCTCAATTAAGTCTTGTGAGTTCTGGGTATTTGAGGACTGCGGGATGATGCCCTAGGTAAACCTTAAAGCCAGATTCATAACCTGAAACCACCTTCAGTAATTGAAGCTAGCAATATACACAGGACCGAAGAAAAGTTTATTTTATTTTAAATTGTTACCAATATCGTACACTGCTGGAGATTTTCTTGGGTTTGGTTGACATGAAGAAGCTGATCTTTTTCAGGAAGGCAAAAGAAATGAAAGGGAAACATTAGAGCTAAAGCTGTATCAAACTTTTGTGGTAGAACCCGAAGCAGAAGTTAAACCTTAAATTTAGGTTTGAGAACCTGGGCTGATGACTATGGTAAAACCATGCAAAACTGAGTGATATTGCATGGTTATTGAAACAGTCTTTTGCTATGTGTAAGATAGGAGTGACTAGTGCAATGAAGCTCTAATTTTAATTTAGGTTTTCACCCGAGACCTTGAGAAATGTGAGGTTTTGGATCAGTTTTGCTTCAGTTTTTGGTTCCATTGACTCCCAGAACATTTAGTGTGAAGTTTTGAGTAGTTTCACCTAAAACTAATAAGTACTAGAGCTGGTAGACATTTTTTTTTCCAAAGGAAAAGGCATTTTGTTGAAAAGCAGACCTTTTACAGGGTTGGTTTGTTTGTTTAAAAAACCCTCTAAATCTTTGTTTTTTTCAAATTTTTTGCATTATTTCTTATCCAGATGTCTATCAAAATTATCACTGAAATGTTATGGAAACTGATAAATTAAAACATTTTGAAAATTTTTAATGTTGACAATAAAAAATTTTGTGAAAAATTTCATGGAAAATGCAGAATGGGTCTGTTGAACCCTGCAAAATGGAAACCCTTTCAAATGACCCACTCACAGCCTCTCAAGTTCCTAACATCCACTCCCATTCAGGTATAGTGATGCAGCAAGGATCAACTTAAAGAGATGTACAGAAATCCAAAGTGTAGATGATGGTGGGTTTTGAACTATGGTGCTTCCCATAATATTTCTTTGATGAAGCACTTGAATATAGGCTCTGTGGAAGGATGGTTTCAAAAACAGGCACTATAATTCAGCAGGAAACTAAATAGTGCTAATGTGTTCTCATGACACGCACAAACCTATATGTCTAGTATCTTTATATTTTAAAAATACTAGTACAGTAACTCCACTTAAAGTCATCCTGGTTAATGTTGTTTCATTGTTATGTTGCTGATCAATTAGAGAACATGCTCATTTAAAGTTGTGCAATGCTCCTTTATAATATTGTTTGGCAGCCGCCTGCTTTGTCCACTGCTTGCAGGAAGAGCAGCCCCTTGCAGCTAGCTGGTGGGGTCTTGGAACTAGCGTGGATTGACAGTCCCCCTATCAGCTCCCCACTTCCCTAAGTTCCCTGTGCTGCAGCCGCCCAGCAGGCTATCAAGGCAGTTCAGCTGTCCCTCTCCCCACTGCCATGGGCTGGTCCTGCCCTCTGCCTTGGAGCTGCTTGCTCCCCGGAGCCTCCTGCTTCCTGTGCGGGGAGGAAGGTAGGGGACTAATGGCAGGATGTCCCCCTCATCCCTGCTCCTGCACCACGCTTACCCCTTCTCCATATAGAGCAGGGTGGGGACACGACAGGGCTCAGGACAGAAGGAGCTTGCTGGCCACAGCTGTTGTCTAAACTTCCTGATCTACTTAAAAAAGCAGTGTACTTAGAGTGGTGTCAGCGTACTTAAAGGGGAAATGCGCATCTCTCTCTCTCACACAGGGCGTGTGTCTCTGTCTGTCTGCCATGCTGTCTTCCCTCCCTCCATTCGTGCTGCCTTGTAGTGTGTGAGGCTGCATTAACAATGTGTTAACCCTTGAGGGCTCAGCCGATTGCTAGTTCATTATTTAGAAATATCCCACCCTCTTCCACCCTTTAACTTCACCACTTCATCCAAGCTTCACAATCATCATAGCTGTGAACAATATTAAATTTTTTGTTTAAAACTTATACTCTGTGTGTGTATATATGTGTATATATATAATATAGTTTTTTGTCTGGTGAAAAAAATTTCACTGGAACCTAACCCCCTCTATTTACATTAATTCTTATGGGGAAATGAGATTTGCTTAACATAATTTCACTTAAAGTTGCATTTTTCAGGCACATAGCTACAACATTAAGCAAGGAGTTACTGTATTGTACAAAGCAAACATATGGGCTGTTGGATTTTAATAACTAGTAGTTAGCATTTAAAACAACAGATTGAGTTGATCTCTTGAGCTACATTGTATTTTTACATCATATTTACGTGTGAATTCCCATTGTGTAATCCATTATTGGAACCTCTGGAATAGATCGAAATTACAGTTTATCCTGACAGGAAAGCCAACTAAATCTGAAGGGGAATCAGAGCCTTGTATTACAGTCCTTCTATGCAGAAAAATTATCATCATTTTCTTAATAAACTAAACACTTTTCTACCTTGCAGAACTCAAATGATCACCAATCATCAGCAGGGCCAGCTCCAGGCCCCAGTGCACCAAGCGCGTGCTTGGGCCGGCATGCCACGGGAGGGCGCCCTGCCGGTTGCCGGGAGGGCGGCAGGCGACTCCGGTGAACCTTCCGCAGGCGTGCCTGCGGAGGGTCCGCTGGTCCTGCGGCTCTGGTGGAGCATCCGCAGACACGCCTGTGGGAGGTCCACCGGAACTGCAGGACCGGTGAGCGGCAGAGCGCTCCCCATGGTGTGCCACTGTGCTTGGGGTGGCGAAATGGCTAGAGCTGGCCCTGCTCATCAGAGCTCATGTTCCAATTACTGTGAAGTATTTAGGAAAACTGTGTCCAAATTAATTCTGGTTACTTTCTTGTGGTAGTACTCAGAGTTTATATCTATACATTAATGTGAAAGGCTTTTCAAGTAGTGGAGAACATTGTTTAGTGCCTCTTACCATTCCAGTAGAGTCCAACTCTGTCAACACTTCGCTACACGAGTAACTTTATTTGCTTGAGTAGTTCCACTGGGATGAACAGGACTGCTTCCACAGGTGAAATGACTTCTGTGACTAAGCATTTGCAGGGTTGCGGTGTATAGCAAATAACCTTGGAAAGTCTATAGTAAATGTAATGGAACCACAAATGTCTCTTTTTGTTGGCAGGAAATTCAAAAGAGTAAAGCAGATTTAAGTAATTGCTTCAGATTTCAGGCTCTGGGTTTTTGCACTCACAAGTAAACCACTGTATGCACAGGCTTCTAAATCTCCCAGGCTTGGATGGAACAGCATATCCATTCCTTTGAAATTTTTTTGTTACAAGAGAGTCCTAATGAAGACTAATGTTAGGTGTTTTTTTTGTTTTTTAATAAAGTTTAATTGGGGGTTGAGTTTTATTTGAGGCTGTTGTGGGTTAACTGCTGATTTTAGTTGGAGTCTCTTTCTCAATATCTGTCAAAGACTCTTAAGACAATGGATAGACATTTGTTTATTTGTATATATTGCATTTATTTGGTTTATAAATCATATAAATGAAAATGCACTTCATGGGCCAAATGTTTTGCTGGTGTAAATTTACCCATAAAATGCTTGTAAATCACACCAGCAGAGAATTTGGCACTACAGTAGAACACCAGCGTTACAAACTGACCAGTCAATCACATACCTCATTTGGAACTGAAAGTACTGACTATCAAATATGCATTTTCAGTCCTCTTCTCTTTGAGTTAAAGACAGGCACTCACTTTGTGGTCTAACTGTTGAATGCAACAAGTTGTAAGTGGTCCGTGAAATTAAAATTTCCTCTCAAGAGTCTGAGTCTTGTGGAGGTACTCTTAAGCTGTGTTATTTGTTGTAGTGCTATGTATGCAAACCCTCCTCAGTATTCAACTAGAAAAGCCTAAATATGCAAAAACAATTTTTAAAAAAACCTTTCACTATCTAAAATGTACAAGATACCTTTTAAAAAAAATAATTCTTCCTCTGGATCTCTTTTTTTCTCTTTTTTTTTTTTTTTTTTTGGTCAGCCAGCTTTATAGGGCATTTGGTGAATGGTGGGAAAGCATCTGCTCCATTCCCATTAAAAAACAAAACTTCCTTTGATGGCTTAAAATGCAAATATACATTTAAATAAAGTTAATGTCCTTCACCAGAAAAACATCTTTGTCTATCTGGATACCCTATTGGCCATTCCTGTAACTGGCATTTTTGTTTGATCTCTACACTGAGACTGCTAAGTTTGAATGGGCGTGGAAAATGAACATCCCTCAAGATCTGCATTGCAGTGCAGGGGGAATGCAGGGAAGCTTGCTGTCCATCCTGTACCTTTTCTATGGGGGAACCCCCTCTCCCTCTCGTGTGTGTGTGTGTGTGTGTGTGTGTGTACATATATATATATATATAAAAAATAAACTGCATGGAATAACCTGCATGGATCCAGGTTTAAAATATAATAACCTGCATTTTTCTTTTTTTTTCTTTTCTTTCTCTGTAGGTATGGGAAAATTGTATCCACAAAGGCAATTCTTGACAAAAACACAAATCAGTGCAAAGGTATGTGCAAAGAGTCCTCCCAGTGAGTTCGGTGTCTGTTTGGCTGACTGATTGGTATTCCATCCGCCAAGGTTTGGGCTCCAACTGTGCAATCAACACAATGTACAGTATATTGCAAACATATTTAATAATGCCAGTGCTCTGAGTTGTATTTTCCAGTAACATTGCTCATTAATTTTTTTCATTAACAAACAAAATGAAAATCGCAAATCAGAACAAGTATCAAATTGCTTTGGTAGAAAAGTAAATTACCTTCTAACCACATAGCGTTGTCTGATTTGAATGATATCATCAGTGATGCAAATTGATTTCCTATATAAAAATGAGAAACCCTTGGGAAAACTTTCCCAAGCAAAACCTGGCTTAATTTTTCTATTCTAGAATGTCTCAGACTACATTATTGGAAGAAGAAAATATGCACTGCGGCACAACATTGATCATAAAATTGTGACATAGTGATATGAAAATGATTTCTCTTACTCTTGCAGTTTTGCATTTTTAATTTCTCTGGTAATATTTCAAAATAGTCTGTTATTTAGTGAAATACAATGTGTACTGTGGAGATATGGTGTTTGCATGTGCCTATATCTTTGACTAGATAGATAGATATATACAGAGATTTCTGAAGACTAGAATTATTATCTGTAATCAATCTGAAGGTCCACCTTTTCCATGGGTGGGACTCTCACTTTACTTGAGTGTTGGTTCTCACAGTGGATTCCACTTCCCTGCAGGATAAAATTGTAATTCCATAGCTAGTGAACTGTAGAATCTTTGTGCACTAATGTCTAAGGAACAGGCACATGAAATTACAAGCCCATTAGCAAGAATTTTTAATGAACCTGTAAACTCAGAGGTCATATTGTATGACTGGAGAATTGCTAATATAGTTCCTATCTTTAAGAAAGGGGAAGAAAGTGATCCAGACAACTACAGACTTGTCAGTTTGATATCTGTAGCATGCAAGGTCTTGGAAAAAAATTTGAAGGAAAAAGTAGTCAAGGACATTGAGGTCAATGGTAATTGGGACAAAATACAACATGGTTTTACAAAACGTAGATTGTGCCAAACCAACCTGATCTCCTTCTTTGAGAAAGTAACAGGTTTTTTTAGACAAAGGAAATGCAGTGGACTAAATTACCTTGATTTCAGTAAGGCATTTGATATGGTTGTCACATGCGGAATTGTTAACTAAATTGGAGAAGATGGGGATCAAATATGAAAATTGAAAGATGGCTAAGGAAACTGGTTAAAGGGGAGACTAACAACGGGTATACTGCAAAGCTGAAACTGTCAGGCTGGAGGGAGGTTACTAGTGGCGTTGTTTAGGATCAGTTTGGGACCAAGCTCTTATTTAATTTTTTCTATACTCGACCTTGGCAGCAAAAGTGGAATGTGCTAATAAGTTGTGGATGACACAAAGCTGGGAGGTATCGCCAATACGAGGAAGAACTGGATATCATACAGGAAGACTCTGGATGACCTTGTAACTAGTAGTAATAGTAATAGGATGAAATTAATAGTGAAAAGTGCAAGTCATGCATTTAGGAATTATAACAAGAACATATTGTGATACGCTGGGGAGATCAGTTGGAAGTAACAGAGGAGGAGAAGGACCTCAAGAGTATTGGATGATCACAGGACGACTATGAGCCGCCAATGTGATGATGGCTGGAAAAAGCTAATGCGGTCTTGGGATTAATCAGCGCCGAAGTATTTCAGTAAGATAAGGTGGTGTAAATACCGATAAACAAGGCACTGATGAGACTCATCTGAATACTGTGTGCAGTTCTGGTCTCCCATGTTTAAGAAGGATGAATTCAAACTGAACAGGTCAGAGACGCTACTAGGCATGATCCGAGGAGTAGAAACCTGTCATATTAAAGGAGACTCAAAGAGTTGTCTTGTTTAGCCTAACCAAAAGCAGGCTGAGGGAGATATGATTGCTCTTTATAAATTATCAGAGGATAAATACCAGGGAGAGAGAGGGAATTGTTTATGTGGACACAAGAAGACCAAATGGATATAAACTGGCTATAGCAGCAAGCTTAGACTTGAATTATGTGAAGGTTTCTAACCATCAGAGGAGTGAAGTTTCTGGAACAGTCTTCCAAAGGGAGTAGTGGGGGCAAAACGATATATTTGGGCTTGCAAGACTAAGCTTGATAGTGTCATGGAGGGGATGTTAATGGATAGTGTAATTTTTGGCAATTAATTCATCTTTGACTACTAGCAGTAAATAATTGCCCATGGCTTGTGATGGAGTGTAGATGAGGTGGGATCTGAATTACTACAGAGATTCTTTCTGGGTGTCTGCGCGGTGAGTCTTGCCCACATGCTCAGGTTTAGCTGATCACCATATTTGGAGTCGGGAAGGAATTTCCTTCAGGGCAGATTGGCAGAAGCCCTGGGGTTTTTTTGCCTTCTTCCACAGCATGGCGAACAGGTCATTTACTGGACAGATTCTCTGCACCTTGAAGTCTTTAACCATGATTTGAGACTTCAATGGCTCAGACACAAGATTTGATACAGGAGTGGGTGGGTGAGACTTCTGTGGCACTGGCATTATGTGGCAGGAGTCAGGCACTAGGAATGATCATAATTGGTCCCTTCTGACCTTAAAGTCTATGATTTCTAACTTGGATTTTCCACATGGAGGTGGATTGGTGGACCAGCAAAGCATTTCTGTGTAGCCCTGTAAGAAAAGGCTATGGCATCTTTCGATCTAGAACATCAGGAAACTTAGAATATCAGGCTTGGAAGGGACCTCAGGAGGTCATCTAGTCCAACGCCCTGCTCAAAGCAGGAGCAATCCCCAACTAAATCATCCCAGCCAGGGCTTTGTCAAGCCTGACCTTAAAAACTTCTAAGGAAAGAGATTCCACCACCTCCCTAGGTAACCCATTCCAGTGCTTCACCACCCTCCTACTAAAAAAGTTTTTCCTAATATCCAACCTAAATCTCCCCCACTGCAACTTGAGACCATTACTCCTTGTTATGTCATCTGGTACCGCTGAGAACAGTCTATATCCGTCCTCTTTGGAACCCCACCTTCAGGTAGTTGAAAGCAGCTATCAAATCCCCCCTCATTCTTCTCTTCTGCAGACTAAACAATCCCAGTTCCCCCAGCCTCTCTTCATAAATCATGTGCTCCAGCCCCCTAATTTTGTAGCCCTCTGCTGGACTCTTTCCAATTTTTCCACATCCTTCTTGTAGTGTGGGACTCAAAACTGGACACTGTACTCCAGATGAGGCCTCACCAATGCCGAATAGAGGGGAATGATCCTGTCCCTCGATCTGCTGGCAGCGCCCCTACTTATACAGCCCAAAATCCCGTTAGCCTTCTAGGCAACAAGGGCACACTGTTGACTCATATCCAGCTTCTCGTCCACTGTAACCTCTAGGTCCTCTTCTGCAGAACTGCTGCCTAGGCACTCGGTCCCTAGTCTGTAGCGGTGCACAAGATTCTTCCGTCCCAAGTGCAGAACCCTGCATTTGTCCTTGTTGAACCTCATCAGATTAAGGTAGCAAACTAAGTGAAATATAAGGTTAGTGATGAGATAAGATGTGAAGAGGTGAAATATGGAAGGAAATTGAGAAAAACTGAGAAGGGGCAAAATCCTGCCAGTGTTACAGAAGTATGCTTAGTAACTGGCAGAAGAAGCATATGGAGTTTTTCCCTATAATCCATGCAGCAGCAGTGCAGGAGAGCCACACAAGGGTATATTAGGAAGGGGGACTGAAATTCTACCCTGACAAAACATCGCAGTTTCAAAAAGGCATGGCTTGCTACCAGGTGCATGTAGTCAGACTCTAGGACTCATTATACACATGCTATGCTGGGCTGCATATGAAAGATGGGGTGCTTGCTGCTGCTTTAAAATTAACAGCAGTGTCTGTCTCATCAAGCAATCTGACATGGTGCCTTATGTTCAGCACTGCACCACCGTTCCCATCAACCTTTTGGAAATAACGAGGGGCTATAATACAAGGAAAGGTGTGGCTGAAAAATACATGCAAAAATGTGTGGGGGAAGAGGGTGCTGAGAGACAGACAGAAGAGAATGGAGGGATTTCACCTTCTGTTTCTCGGGTTAGGGGCTGTTTCATTTTGTATTCTGCTATATCACAACAATAGGTGCTATGTAATAATGAGAATTTAAGGTTTGTTTTTCACTATAGTTTACAGCAAGGAAAAAGTGAAACATTTGTTCATATTTTAGAGGAAAGATCTTTATGGCATGAGTAGTACAAGTGAATGATCATAAACATGGACTTATTTACAATAGATGGCATGGAAATGGCAAATGTGGTAAGGATGATCACTTTGCTTATTTAAATACAGTTGATTCCTCTTTGGCAACACAAACTTCCTAAAGGTGCAAAAAAAATGAGATGGCCAGTCAAGTAGGCACACCTGTCTATAATGTAGGTGGTGTACCATCAAATATAAAGGGAGTGATTATAGTCAAATTTGAGTGTGGTGGAAGTCATCTTGCGATTTTAAGACTCAGAAACATATTTCAATGCCATTTGAAATTTGGCCAAATTACAGCAGTGGCTTTGAAAACTAAAACCTCCAAATAAAGAGTTCACATAACAGCAAAAAGAAGATAATTTTAAGAAATGGCATAGGTAACAATGAGATTCCTCGCAGATCCATTGAGACAGAATGCTCTGTCTAACTGGAAGTGTTAGGTGTATCCTTTTCCAACAATGAGGAAAACAGATTGAAATTTGGTTTGATTTATTCTTCAAACATTCCTCAGTCTGTAAAAATTCACTTGCATCATATTAAGGACTAGTGTTATCAAAACATTTTTTTTTCTGGTGAGGGTTAAACATTCAGATCCAAGGAAACATATATTCCAGGATAGTTCACTAGGGAAACCTTTTGACATGATCTTTCATTTCAAGATTGTTCTTCTTGGGTATCATTCTCACTGAGGCATAGCAGCAGCAACAATCATTCTGTAATAGAACAGTATATTAAAAAAAACCAAAAAACCCAAGTACAGCCATGACAAAGTGGCCAAAAATCACTGAACAAAACAGGGAACAGTCACATTTGGAGCTTAAGGAAAAATGGACATATGATTCATTCAGATGTTCAAACACAAAAGTCTGATGACAGCTAATGTAGAAGTTGGAGAATTTTTGCTGTTTTTGCTTTTCTTTCCATGCATTTGCCTTCTGGGTCTAGTGTATTTGCTGATTTTAAAAGTCAGGGAAAATTATGTAAGAGAAGCATTAATCTTAAATGCATAGACTCTTCCCTTTGCAGGGTTTTTTCCTCCAACTGGCTCGCCTTTGATAGGCTTATGTGTTTAGAGCAGAGGAGATGAGTAATGGATGTTTCACAGTGCTGTTTCCATACCTCATAGCAATGGAATACAGAACAGTTAATCTGCCAAATATACAAGCTCGTTCCTTAATGTATGAATTACTGTCATCTGTATCTGCCCTTGCAGACTCTTTAATGATGTGCATACAGATTTACTTCCTAGTTTAAGCAGGAGCTCACATTATCTTGGGTATTTCCTCAGTACCTTAAAAGATGAACCTTGGGATAATGACCAGAAATCTTAATTCCAACCTATGGGGAAATGCAGTAGCTTCTAGAAGACAGACACTTCCACCTTAGACTTCATTTTACAGAACAGAGAGAGTGCCTGCCTTGATTTAGTGAGTGGCAGTGTTTTGTCTTTGGAGGGAAACCACAGAGACTTCATATGTAATTGTCATACTTCATAGACTATCAGGGTTGGAAGGGACCTCAGAAGGTCATCTAGTCCACCCCGCTGCTCAAAGCAGGAATAATCCCCAGACAGATTTTTGCCCCAAATCCCTAAATGGCCTCCTCAAGTATTGAACTCAATCCTAGGTTTAGCAGGCCAATGCTCAAACCACTGAGCTATTACTCCCCCCTTCACTAAAACCTCTTTCTTTTCCAGAAACCTATTGCTAGATACTACTCATTCATATTTAAAAGGCAAAAGTTTGGGTTAGAAACATGCTTTCATAGAGGTTTCTTAAAGTTTAAGGTCAGAAAGGAACGTCTAGTCTGCCTTCCTGTATATCACAGGTCATTCAGTTACAGCCAGTTACCTCTGTATTGAGCCCAACATTCAAAGCCCACTGAGTCTTTTCATATATAAATGTATCTTTCTTTGTGTATAGAAAAGGGTGACCATGTTGCCCTAGCCACAGGGCTGCTACCAGAGTAGAGAGGCAATGAGCAGGAAGTGATATGGTGATGACAACTACCTCTGCACCGATATTGGTATGTGTTGTCTTAAATTTAAGTACGAGAGACTATTCTTGTGCTTAAGAACCCTCATGAACCGAAACCTAATGTATATGAGGTGCTCGGATGCTCTGGTAACCAGATCCTTAGAAGCATGTGGATAGGTATGTATGTAATATATTGTATATATCTGTAAACTGAGACAGTAACCTATTTTACAGCTGGACTCTGAAGATTAATGCTCTTACATCACTTTGAAAATATGTATTGCTGTATCCATGCTTTGTATTTATCAATTATTATTGTGTTATCATATTTAAAGTGAAGGAGTTTGGCTCAGAATAGCAGCAACATGGAGCGGGCCCATGTGAAATCATATTCTAGTGAAGAAAGCAGCTAAGCTCTGTGGACAGCTCTTTAGATAATAAAATTTATTTATTGGGAATAGCACAAACTGAAATAAGTGTGCTCTATTAGTTATGATTCTCAGAACTTCCGTTCTGAGAGAGAGAGAGTTCAGCAAAGTGATTCTGTGCCTGTTCACTGACTGTAAGCTCCACACACCAGGAGGGCATGCTCAGCATGAATGAGGGAGAATGGCTCTCATGGACAGGAAATAATTTGTAAGACACATTTATTTAATTTTGAAACCATATGCTTATATAAAAAAATTAGAAAGCTGGATACATAATGAATGTGGTGATTTTACAGTCCTAGTTCTTTTTAAAATAATGTTCCATACCATCAGTGAGATAAGAATCTAGATGTTGTTAAAATGTAGGGATATATAGCATTTTAATGTTGGGGTTTTCATGGAAGTGAGGGATCTGACAGGGTTGGCTAGAGGATGAGCGTTGGCAGGCACGCTGCAAGTTTCTCTGCACAGCTCTGCTATTCCATCTCAGTTCTGACGTGTGGCAGCCCTTGCTTACTCAGTCTTGGGCCTCTTGCACGGAGACTGCAAATTATGCTGAGATATGCCAAGCTTTTTAGGCAAGCAAGGATAGAAGTCTCAGCGTTGGAAGGGCACTGCCTTAACCCATTGTGTCACATAGTCCCAAGTTCAACCATATTGCTGATAGCTTTCCTGGTATCTTATGACAAATTTTATATCGTGCTCACTATTTTTTTATAAAACTCAATTCTGTCAATCCCCAAAATGCAGATTGGCTTAAAAATGAGGAGGTTTTTTTTGATTGTTAAATAATAGATTTGGGGGTTTTATTTGCCTTCTGGTTTCTAAGCCTCTTCTCAAGCTTTTCTTCCCAACCATGGGGGCTGGAAACTTTGTTTTAAAATGAAATCAAAGATTCTCATGTAATCACATGAATCTGGGTGCCTTGTCTCTAAGAAACACACCAAATACTTGAAATTAAATCACAAGAATTGGCAACTCTGGAAACAGTACTAGTTTGCTCTAAAGGAAATAGTGGTAATTATTTTCCTTGAATAAAAACAGTTCCTGGCATCTAGCTATATTATTTGAAGTCAGAGAGTATGCAAACTTGAAGGCAATATTTTATTAATTACTATTGTCCTTGAACCAAAGTGGTGTCAAGATAAATAAACTGTTGGTCTGCTTTTTCAAAGGATCTTAGCATGCTCAGCTCTCCTTGATTTTGGTATTCAGTAGCTCTGAAAATCAAATCCTCTGTCTATCTTTATCTACCCTCAACATGTATGTGCATCACTATGCAATGTGGCTGCTCAAGACCTGACTACCCTCTACTGGCTGTGATATTTATGTGATATAAGGCCTGAAAAAGCCCCTGAAATCAATGGCAGTCTTTCTGTTGACTACATTTTGCTCTGAAGTAGGCCCATAAACCTTAATACAGGGTAGTCAATTATTTTTGCTCAAGGTCCACATTTCTTGGTTAAGGTATAGTCAAGGTGCAGACTCCAAAGAAGAAAATAATAAAAAATAACAATAATGATAATATATAAATAAAAAGATTTCAGGATCCGCTCAAAAGCATCTAACCATCCAGATTTGGCCTGTGGTCCACCTGTTGATGACCCTGTACTAATACAACTCCACGAGTTTGGCTATTTAACAATAACGATTTGGGTGATTTGCAAATGGGATCTGACTGAGGATGCCCTAGCTGGGTTAATTAACTTGGAGATGAGAGAGGAAAGATAGGTAGGATAGTATCTTCTATTGGACCAACTTCTGTTGGTGAAAGAAGCATGCTTTGAGAATTGTTCTTCAGGTCTGGGCCAAAAAAAGAAGCTGGCCCAATAAAATATATTACCTTACCTAACCTACCTTGTGTCTCTCCTCTTCTAGGATCAACACAGCTACTACAACACTGCAGATAACTTGGAGACTGCAGTTCATATTTGTACATTTATAAAGTTATCACTAATGGAACTAAAAGGGGTTTCCATGAATAGTTCTGAACTTCTTATTGTATGTACATGATGGTAGCACTGGTTGTTTTCATCCCATTGTAAAGACTGTGATGGAGAGACACCCTCCAACATGTCTGCAAAGTATTATTTCTCATTTGTTGCAGCTCATGCCAGACACAATTCTTGACTGTATTTAAAGTCTGTCCTGTTTTAAGTCAATCCTGTCAAATTTGTATATTGGGTTTAAGGTCAAGTCTTCTAGAGAGGAAACACCGGCTTAATTAGTTCTCCAGACTCTCTTATTTTTTTGCCATTTAGGAGAATATTTCCTGGGTCATTATCCCTTGATGAATGAACTGATAAATGAACTGATAAATGACCTAAAAAGTGTTTTCCATAAGGACCCCAAGATCCTCAGCTATGCCGTGGTATATCATTTTATCCTTGATTACTTCAGTTTTTTAATTTGTTGAATACCAGTTCCAGAATTGTAACCCCAAATCATTGGTGAATAAACCAATCATTTATCATCCTGTCATAGATGTTAAAAATCAGTTTTCAGTTCATATTTGTTACATTGGTCCATGTAACCCTCAGTCAGTCTCCTGGTGTCCATTTCAAAAGGGTTTTGGCAAAGAGTAATCTTTCTGTATGTTTGCTGGTCTCAAGAGTGATTTGTAAACATTTGCTTTGTCCCATAGGCTGTTAGCAGAAGTCTTAAAGAGGATTTTTTTCAACACTAGTTCATGGTGAGCTGGATTAAAATCTTCTGACACTACAGTGGCTTTTTCTCCATCCTACAGAATTGATTTGCTTAGCTTGGACTTTGTTATGATCTTTTCTCATGGCATGTTGCTGGATCCCATGGCTTATATAAAAACCCTATTTATCTGATCTGTGATTACTTGAAGCAGGTCATGCCTCCCAGTATCAATGCTCAGTTGCTTATCCTAAACCCATTTTGGATGTTTCTAAAAATATGCAACAAAATACAGTTCTGTTGTGGAAGCAAAATCTTGTCGTTCCATAACGGGCCATGATCAGCCTTGCTCAACTTCTACTACTTAGCTTGCTTTTAGCACCTTTGTCCTGTTTATTTCACTCTAGTATGTGTGTTTCATTAGATGGTTTATATGTGCACCAAAACCCCCATAAATGCTTGATATAAAGTGACAATTTGCTAACAAACTATACTGACAGATGCTTACTGAATTACAGTTACTCATCGAGAACCACCCTGAATCAGCATCAGTTAATTACAGAATAGCTCGATTTCACTTTTATGATATTCCGACAATCAGAAAAGTAATCATTTTCCATTTTTTTCAATTAATACATTTTCCTGACTTGTTTATAACAGTGGAGCTATTTTAGTCAAGTGAATTAAGTAAATGTTCTCTTTCTCAGTGGGTAATAAACAGAAAGTAAATAGGCATTCCAGCCAGGCCAGCATTTTCATTAGAACTGGTGCACTCTGTTGGAGGCTTCATGCTCAGAGATGACATGGCCATTTTTTGATAATTGTATATAACTGCCTGAGGATGTATATGGGGAATGAGGGGAAAAAATCATAACCTTTGGAAGCAAAAACTCACACCTCCATGCTGTGAGCAAAAGAATTACTCCACCAGTTCAGCCAGTATGAAGAGATAAACAGGTTAATACTCTCATGTATTAATAGCGATAGGGGCCAGTTGTGCTAAACCCAGTACAAACATTTATTAAAAGACAGCCCTCCTCAAAAGTGCGTGCAGTCTGGGACCTCAATTCTCAAGACTAGTGTGCATGCTTAACTTGATGCACTATGAATCATGCCACTGACTTGAATGGGACTACTCACAGTACATAAAGTTAAGCACACTGTGACAGACCCAGACCAGTGGGGTACAGGAGTCTGGTAGAGGGCAAACTGGTCATTGGATGAGTAGTTTTCTGCTCCCTGAGTGACCAGAGCAGGGGCTGCACTAGAGTAATCAGGAACCTGCTAGAACCAATTAAGGCAGACAGGCTGTTTAGATCACCTGCAGCCAATCAAGGCAGGCTAATCAGGGCACCTGGGTTTAAAAAGGAACTCACTCCGGTCGGGCAGGGAGGAGCGAGAGGAGAGGAAGTGCTTGTGAGGAGCTGGGAGCAAGAGGTTCAAGGAGCTGAGAGTGAGAGGGTGTGCTGCTGGAGGACTAAGGAGTACAAGCGTTATCAGACACCAGGAGGAAGGTCCTGTGGTGAGGATAAAGAAGGTGTTTGGAGGAGGCCATAGGGAAGTAGCCCAGGGAGTTGTAGCTTGTCATGCAGCTGTTACAGGAGGCACTATAGACAGCTGCAATCCACAGGGCCCTGGGCTGGAACCCGGAGTAGAGGACGGGCCTAGGTTCCCCCCAAACCTCCCAACTCCTGATCAGACACAGGAGGAGTTGATCCAGACTGTGGGGAAGATCACTGAAGTGAGCAAATCTGCCAATAAATTCAGGACCCACCAAGGTAGAGGAGGAACTTTGTCAAACACATGTAAATCTTTGCGGGTTTGGGGCCTAGGTTATAACAGTATATAATGAGCTGAAGAATCAAACTGAGGAAGTGAGAGAACTGGAGGATGAATTGACAGTAAAGCAAACATATTTTAGCACAGTAAGCATTAGTCACAGCTTGCCACCTGCTTTACCATTATGCAGTGGGTGAAATTCACCCTTGTGCAGAGGGCCCAAATAATTTGTATGCATTGCTTAAGGCCCACTTACGCTTTATTGTGTTGTTTAGGTGGCATTTAAGTTGTGCATAGGCCTGGTCTGACTTAAAAATTCAGAGGTGTGTACTGTTTTTTAAATAATACATTTTGAATTCTTTTTGTTGCGTTGTCGTTTCTGAACCTTCGTTATACTTAGGTCACCTTCTCAAGCTAAATCAACTCTAAATCTAAACTGAAAGGGCTTTCATGCTCACGATTCAGCTTTGTTAACTACAGAATGAAATTCGGTGGGTGAAGTAATATTGAAGCTACCTGTGCCCATGCCTGAGATGAAAAATAATGGGTTATTTTATGCTCATACATGGTAGAATTTTTTAAAATTTTGAAATTTCAGTGAAAATTTGGAAATGTGTTGGGAAGCATTTTGACACAATTTCCACATCATTTTGGATTAGCTGTACAGCTGGTCAATTTTTTTGACATTTTGAAGCAGGAAAGGAAACAAGTAGAAAAAAAATAATTTTCCCCCAGTTTGGGCTGCCTGACCACTCTGGAGCCAGGCAGATGTGCCTCCTCGGTCGGGGCCCTTAGCCCCTTAAAGGATCCACCATTGACTCCCAGGAGTAGTAGGGGACCCAAACTTGTGGTGACATAAACGCCTTCCCAAGCTCCCCCAGCTCTGAGAGAGCAGAGGCCTCCGCAGGACATGGGAAAGGCTCCCTACAAGGACAAGCCAGTCACTAAGACCCATTAGGAGGCAGTGGAGTGCTACCGATTCCCTGAGCCAAGGCAGCACTCTCCATCTCTGTGCTGCAGATCTCCGACGTTGCATCCCAGATCCTCTGGGGTTCATTCTTGGTCATCGGCACCACGTTCACAGTTCCTGCCATCTCAATGCGGGTCACCTAGCAGGAGGTGCTGGTCTCCGTACCACCAGCACCATTCACCCTCCCACCCGTCCTCATATTGGCGCAGATCTCTGTCACCCGCCCCATCACAATTCCAGTTCTCCCAGGCCCCAGCGCCAGTTCCCTCAATACCAGCACCAGTCCTGCCACTCCAAGCTCTGGTCTCCGGTAATGATGGTCAGCAGGCTTACACAGGCGTCAACTGCCCTCCTGTGGTCACCGGAAGGGGATTCCTCCAGCACAGAAGGATGGTTTAGCCCTGTGCCAAGACTCCATTGGTTCAATTGGGCACCTGAAGCTGCGTCAATGTCTATGGCGCCGCCTTGGCAGAATGGTCAGTGGCCAGTGCAATGGCCTTACTGGAGTGCGTGGGGCAAGCCAGTGATTATGATGCCCCCTTTGCACCGCTCGTCTGCTGTCATCTCAGAGCAACAGCCAACAGCACTGGGATCAGTGAAACACACTTGGAGGCTGGGGTAGAGGAGACCGTGCCTACCCCAAAACTCCCTTCCCCCATGGGGGATGATGCCCTGAGTCCTCCCCTGGTAGTACAGTACTAATCTTTATTCCCAGATGAGACAGTCATGAGGCCCTCCATGGCCAGCCTGCTGGAGATTTTAAAGAACAACAGGCCCTGCTTCAATGGGTGGCCAAGAATTTGGGCCTAGAGGTGGAGAAGATGGCTGAGTAGGCGGTCATGTTGTTCAGTGTGTTCTCTGCCTCTACCCTGTCTATGTTGCACTACTAGTGCATGACAAGGTCCTGAAAATTGCCCAAGACCCTCTGGCAAAGCCTGTCATTCATCTCTCCCACCTCCAAAAGGGTCAAAAAGAAGTTCTTTGTCCCAGCCTAAAGCTTTAAGCTACATACCCACCTCTGGGCTCACTGCACCAATCAGAAGGACAAGTGGGGCACACCAGTTCAACACCCAAAAATAAAGAGGCCAAAAGACGGTGCCTTTTTGGGAGAAAAAAATTATTTGACAGCCAGCCTGCAATTCCGGGTGGCAAACCACCAGGACCTCTTGGGCAGGTACAATTTTAACTTATGGGGGCTCCCACCGAAAGTTCAGGGAGTCCTTCCCGCAGGGTTTTGCCCAGGAATTTGGAAACCTGGTGGAGGAGGGTACTGTGGCAGACTTGGCAGCTAGGGTGCTTCTGTTGGCAGTGGTCATAAGGAACAGCTCCTGGCTCAAGACCGCCAGCCTCTCCCAAGAGATGCATACCTCTGTCCATTCAATGGGAACCTCCCATTCAATGGGAATTGACTGTTTTCAGAGTAGACAGATGTGAGGCTGCATGCATTAAAGAACATTCGGACCACCCTTCGCTCGCTAGGCATGCATATGCTGCAGTCTGCACGGAAGCAGTTCCAGCTGCTCCCGCCACCAAGACCTTGGCAGCCTCATCAGTAGTCTGCAAAGAGAAGGAATAGAGACACGAGCTTTAGTCATCGCTGCCCTCCCTCCTCCCCCTCACCTGCACAGCCATGTCTGGCAAAGCATCCTGGGGTCCAGAAGTTCTCATTTTTAAGGTACGCTTGAGAGTGATGTCCCAGTCAATTCTCCGAATACTCCTTTGTCTTTCCTCAAACACCTTCAGTCCTACCGTTTGGCCTGGTTGTGGGTCACCTCGGATGGCTGGGTGCTGGATATAGTATCTCAGGGCTATACTCTGCAATTTTTGGATGCCCCTCCCTCCCAACTCCCTCCTCCCCATCCTTCTTCAGGCACCCTTATCATGACCAACTCCTCATTCAAAAGGTCGAGAGCCTCCTGCATCTGTGATCGGTGGAGGAGGTCCCTCGGGACATGAAGGCAAAAGGGTTCTATTCCCGCTGCTTCCTAATCCCGAAAGCAAAAGGGGACCTTAGATCCACTCTGGATCTGCGCCACCTCAACAAGTCTCTCAGAAAGTTGACTTTTTTCATAGTCTCCTTGGTCTCCATCATCCACTCCCCAGATCTGGCAGACTGGTACACCATCCTTGACTTGAAAGACGCTTATTTCCATATTCTAAGATCACAGACATTTCTTCTTTGCTTCAGTCTTCATGGCTGAGGATGTTAGAGAGATTCCCAAACTTGAGCTGTCCTTTGTAGGTGACAAATCTGAGGAATTGTCACAGATTGAAGTGTCATTAGAATCATAGAATATCAGGGATGGAAGGGACCTCAGGAGGTCATCTAGTCCAACCCCTTGCTCAAAGCAGGACCAATCCTCAACTAAATCATCCCACCAAGAGTTCTGAAAGAACTCAAATGTGAAATTGCAGAACTATTAACTATGATTTGTAACCTATCCTTTAAATCAGCTTCTGAACTCAATGACTGGAAGTAGCTAATGTAACGCCAATATTTAAAAAGGGCTCTAGAGGTGATCCCGGCAATTACAGACTGGTAAGTCTAACGTCAGTACTGGGCAAATTAGTTGAAACAATAGTAAAGAAAATTGTCAGACACATAGAAGAACATAAATTGTTGGGCAAAAGTCAACATGGTTTCTGTTCTTTGAAGGGTCAACAAACATGTGGACAAGGGGGATCCAGTGGACCTAATGTACTTAGATTTCCAGAACGCTTTTGACAAGGTCCCTCACCAAGGACTCTTACGTAAATTAAGTTGTCATGGAATAAGAGGGAAGATCCTTTCATGGACTGAGAACTGGTTAAAAGACAAGGAACAAAGGGTAGGAATAAATGGTAAATTTTCAGAATGGAGAGGGGTAACTAATGGTGTTCCCCAAGGACCAGTCCTAGGACCAGTCCTATTCAACTTATTCATAAATGATCTGGAGAAGGGGTTAAACAATGAGGTGGCAAAGTTTGCAGATGATACTAAACTGCTCAAGATAGTTAAGACCAAAGCCAACTGTGAAGAACTTCAAAAAGATATCACTAAATTAAGTGATTGGGCAACAAAATGAGAACTGAGGGGAGGGATAGCTCAGTGGTTTGTGCATTGGCCTGCTAAATCCAGGGTTGTGAGTTCAATCCTTGAGGGGGCCGTTTAGGAGTCCGGGGCAAAAATCTGTCTGGGGATTGGGCCTGCTTTGAGCGGGGGATTGGACTAGATGACCTCCTGAGGTCCCTTCCAACTCTGATATTGTGTGTGTAATGTAAAGTAATGCACATTGGAAAAAATAACCCCAACTATACATACAATATGATGGAGGCTAATTTAGCTACAAATAATTAGGAAAGAGATCTTCGAATCATCGTGGATAGTTCTCTGAAGACGTCCACTCGTGCACAGTGTGTAGCGGCAGTCAAAAAAGCAAACAGGATGTTAGGAATCATTAAAAAAGGGGTAGAGAATAAGATGGAGACTATCTTACTGCCTTATATAAATCCACATCTTGAATACTGCGTACAGATGTGGTCTCCTCATCTCAAAAAGAGGTTTAAAACAAATAAAAGGAAGTTCTTCTTCCACAGGTTGACTGTGGACTGTGTGAACTCCTTGCCTGAGGAGGTTGTGAAGACTAGGACTATAACGGAGTGTAAAAGAGAACTAGATAAATTCATGGAGGTTAAGTCCATTAATGGCTATTAGCCAGGATGGGTAAGGAATGGCATCCCTAGCCTCTGTCAGAAGGTGGAGATGAATAGCAGGAGAGAGCTCACTTGATCATTACCTGTTAGGTTCGCTCCCTCTGGGGCACCTGGCATTGGCCACTGTTGGCAGACAGGATATGGGGCTGGATGGATCTTTGGTCTGACCCAGCATGGCTATTCTTATGTTCTCTGCTTCATAGTGGGCGGGCACCATTTTAAATTCACGGCACTTCCCTTTGGCCTTTCTTGGGCCCCAAGGGTGTTCACAAAGTTTATGCCGCCAGTGGCTGCTTACCTGAGACATTGAGAAGTCCAGGTCTTCCCGTATCTTGACAACTGGCTCATCAAGGGTGGGTCTCGGGAGCAAATGCAGAGGAGCCTCGATCTGGTGTGTTCCACTTTGTCAAGGTATTATTCCCACTTTGAACTTTAGCGTCCAAAAAGTGGGGACCTGCATGTACCCTTCTAAGCTTAATTCCTAGCTTAGATCTGATAGCGCTGCCACCAAGCAGAAATTCCAGTGTCTGGTACACTCCCTGTCCCTGAAAACCATCCCTGGAGAGCCCAAGACCCAAACCCCTTGGGTCTTAAACCAAAGAGAAATAAACCATTCCCGCTCCCAGATTTTCCCCTCCCTGGGTTACCCTGAGAGATCACTGTGATCTGAACGCCTTGAATCTTAAAACAGAGAGGAATTAACCTTTCCCCCTTCTTTCTTTCCCCCCACTACTCCCTGGTGAGTTCAAACCCAATCCCCTTGGGTATTACACAAGGAATAAAATCAATCAGGTTCTTAAAAAGGAAATCTTTTAATTAAAGAAAGAAAAAATAAAAATTATCTCTGTAAAACCAGGATGGAAAATGTTTACAGGGTCTTTAGCTTATATAGACTAGAGGGACTCTCTCCCCCTAGCCTATGATACAAGTTACAGCAAACAGAGGTAAAATACCCATCCAGCAAAATACACATTTGCAAATTAAGAAAACAAACATAAAACTAATCCGCCTTTTCTAGCTAGTACTTACTGTTATGAACACGAGAGACTGTTTTAGAAAGAATGGAGACAGATCTGGTTGCACTTCTGGTCCCTCTTAGCCCCAAGAGCGAACAGAGAACAAAACAAACAGCACAAACAAAGACTTCCTTCCACCAAGATTTGAAAGTATCTTGTTCCCCGATTGGTCCTTTGGTCAGGTGTCAGCCAGGTTCACTGAGCTTGTTAACCCTTTACAGGTAAAAGAGACATTAACCCTTAACTATGTTTGACACACCTACCATGACTTGGGCCTGTGAATAAATGAGAAAAAATCCACCTTAACGCTGGTCCAGCAAATAGAATTCATTGGGGGCAGTTCTTGACTCCAGGCAAGCCAAATCCTTCCTTCCAGAAGACTATTTTTTTATGCCAGGTCAGACTTGATCTCCCATGTAAAGAGCCATCCACTCATCACAGCTCATACCTGTCTATGGTTGTTGGGCTATATGGCCACCTGTACATACCTGGTCAGTCAAGCCCGGCTCCATCTCTAGCATCTGCAAGCGTGGCTGGCATTTGTCTACATCCTTAACAAGTACAACCTATACTGGGTAGTCATGGTGTCGGATCACATCTGGTCATCCCTGGATTGGTGGTTGGACCCCAGGTTGGTATTCGAGGGAGTTCTCTTCACAACCCCATCCCCACCATTGACCCTGATCTCTGATGCTTCAGACCTGGGCTGCGGAGCCCACCTGAGTGAGCTAAGCACCCAGTGCTTCTGGTTGTTTAACAACTTGGCCCTCCAGGTCAATATCATGGAGCTCAAAGCAATTCATCTGGCCTGCCAGGCTTTCTTGCTCCACTGGAAGGGCAAGGTGGTGCAGATCCTGAGGTATAATACCACCACAATGTATACATCAACAGGCAGGGTGAACCAGGTTGTCGGCTGTGATACAGCATGGCCAGAGGGCAGCAGGAGAGTGTTAGAAGGGAGCCTATAGATTAACTAGAGCACCTGAAGCCAATTAGAGCACCTGCAGTCAGTCACATGATAAAAACCCCTGCTTCAATCAGACAGTGTGGGAGTTGGAGCAGAAAGGAGTTGGAGCAGAGAACAGTTTGAAGAGAAGCAGAGGAAAGTTTGGAGAAGTGCTGCGGTGGGCTAAGAAGTCCAAGACCCTAGGTAAGGGGCACTTGGCTTGTGCAGAGGGAGAGCAGGAAGCCTCCCCACAAGCTGAAGGGCTGGAGAGGGAAGTAGCCATGGGGAAGGAACCGCCAGTTCAAGTGGTTCACCACTATCCTCAGGGCCCCTGGGCTGGGACCTGGAGTAGAGGGCGGGCCCAGGTCCCTCCCTCTCCACTCCCCGCCTCAAGGACACTAGTGGGGCAATTAATATTCCAATTCAGGGGCAAGAAATGGTGTCCTGAACTCCCCCCACCCAAAGAAGAGAAAGCGTGAGACTCATCATAATAGTGCCGGCAATTTGCCACACGGCCCTTTGTCAAGAAGCTCTCCTCCTTAGGGATTTTTGTGTGCGGTAGTATGCCATTCATCTGATTGCCGCACACCTGCCCAGAACCAGGAGCATCTTAGCAGATCACCTCAGCAGAACTTTCTCATCTTGCCACGAGTGGTCGCTCCATCTGGAGGTGGTCAGCATAATTTTCCAGAGGTGGGAAACTCCCCAGGTGGATCTGTTCACTTCTAGGCAGAACACGAAATGCCACGTGTTCTGATAAATTTGGGAGATGGACAGGGGCCCCCATCACAGCCTTTCTCATTCCATGGTCGGGGATGCTGATGTATGTCTTTCCACCAGTGCCATTAATTCATAGCATCCTTGTGAAGATTAAGAATGACAGGGTGAAAATTATCCTAATAGCCCTTGTATGGCCTTGCCAGCATTGGTTTGGCATGTTGCTGAACCTTTTGGTAGCTGTCCCACTGCAGCTGCCCCTCTGGCCAGATCTGCTGTTCCAGAACCACAGCAGCCTCCCAGAACCATTGAAACCCTCCATCAGAGTGACTTATCTGGCCAAATGGAAAAGGTTCACATGCTGGGCCTTGGAATGGTGTATCTGGGCCTCACAGGCCTCTCTGCAGGAGATCCTGGATTTTCTGCTGCACCTCAAGCTCTAAAGTTTGTCCCTGTCATCGATTAAGGTCCACCTAGTTGACATCTCTGCTTTCCACTTTCCATTCTAAGGCAGGTCGATCTTCGCTCACAACATGATGGCCTGGTTTTTGAAAGGTCTGGATCGTCTCTATCTGCATATCTGGGTTCCCATCCCTCCCTGGGACCTGAATCTCATGCTGTTGAGGCTCATGAAGCCTCCGTTCAAGCATCTGGCTTCCTGCTCTCTCCTGGAAGGTTTCATTCCTGGTTGCGATAACATCTGCCCACAGGGTGTCCGAAATCAGGGCACTTACTTCAGAACCGGCCTATATGGTCTTCTATAAGAATAAGGTCCAGTTGTGACCTGCACCCAGCATTTCTGCCCAAGGTCATTTCCCAGTTTCATGCTAACCTCGACATATACTTACCCATCCTTTTTCTGAAACTTCATAGATCAGATGAGGAGCACAGGCTGCACACCCTGGACATCAGGAGGGCACTGGACTTCTACAAAGATAGAGCAAAACCGTTCCATAAGTCAATGCAGTTGTTCATTGCGATGGCAGACTAAATGAAAGGTTATCCAGTGTCTGCTCAGAGGATTTCATCCTGGATCATGGCCTACATCCACTACTGCTATGAGCTGGCGAAGGTGCCTCCACCGGCAATCACGATGACACACTCCATTAGAGCACAAGCATTGTCAGTGGCCTTCCTGGCACAGGTACCAATCTAAGAGAACTGTAGGGCTGCTACCTGGTCGACTGTCCACCTGTTTGTGTCTCATTATGCGCTTACCCAGTGAGCTCGAGACAATGCTGGCTTTGGCAGAGCTGTGCTGCAAGCTGCAAGGCCATGAACTCTGAGCCCACCTCTATGGACACTGCTTGTGAGTCATCTAGAATGGAGTTGACATGAGCAAGCACTCGAAGAAAAATTGATTACCTATCTTTTCCTAACTGTTGTTCTTCGAGATGTGTTGCTCATGTCCATTTCATTACCCACTCTCCTGCCCTTCTGTCAGAATTGCCAGCAAGAAAGAACTGAGAGGGTATAGAGCCACTGGCACGATATACTGATTCATGAGTGTGGCACTCACAGCCGGCCTTATGGATATCGCTAAGGCAAAAATCTCCGACAACTGTGCACCTGGGCGTGTGCACACCTAGAATGGAAAAAGCAACACATCTTGAAGAATAACAGTTACAAAAAGGTAGGTAACCATTTTTTTACTTTGGGCTAGGTCATAATGTCACAATCTAGCCCTATGTGATTAAAGCTAGTCATTGATAGAGGTGGAACTAGAATGTGGGAGATGGAACAGCTAGATTCTCATCAGTGAGTTTAATCCACTAGCTGTATGATGTTTAGAAACCATCTCCTCTTCCTCCAGCGACATTTTCTGAATTCACATGCACTTTTTTTTTTGAGTGAGAGAAACTTTCTGAGTTTTTTACAAGTGTCCAAAGAGAGAGAAATAGTTTAATGAAAAGGTTTGTAAAATTTCTCCAATTTGATCAAATTTTGCAAACTCAAAATCAGGCAAATTTTGTCATAAATGTCTCCCCGTTCAACCGGCTTCAGATCCAGGCCTGAAGACCTCCCTTGTATAGTAGCCTCCGACCATAGTGTCCTAGCAGCCTTCAGCAGACTTGCAAGTGACATGAGAAAAACTTATACCAAGAAGAATATGAAATCTCCTCAGAAAGAACATAGCTCTAAGAGATCTGCCTTATTGGAGGCTTTGCACCCCTTAAAGACTTCCAGGGAAGCTTCAAGAGATCTCAACACCAAGAACTCTAAATTGAAGTTCTTGAGTTCTTCAGAATCACATAGTACCCACAGTACTGTTGCCTCCAGTACCATTGAAGCATGACTGAGGTGATGCAGACTCTAGGGACTAATCCAAAGAAGTTGGTACCTCCTGCAGCATCTGCTGTGTCTTCGGTACCTCAACCACCAGTCCAGCAAATGTCAGAACTGCCTGTACCACTGTTGTTACTGCAGGGCACTACGCCCACAAAGTTCCCGTGCAACCTCACCTGTAGCTCAGGAGTTCAGATTTTCCAGGGATGTGTTTGTCTCCAATAAACCTGAGTCTCCTTTATTGAGTTCAGTTAGACTCGTGATGCAACAACCTCATATTAATAAAACTCATAACAAAATGGATTTTCAGATTATGACTTTAAAGCTCAGTGTTCCCATTGTGTTTAAGAGAAGAATGAAAGCACATATGCCCATGGGACTAAGTGAAACCAGAAATTTTGTGTCTGTTCCTGTACAGACAGCCTTTTTACTGATACTCTGCTCCTGGGTTTGGCATTCCTTGGGGAGAGAAGAGTGGAATGTAAAAGGGAGAAATTTTCAGTTAACATTTGGTTTGAATTTACATATAACTAAAAGTTACATATTATGATTCCAATGCTCTTCCATTTTATCCACATAAACATTAGCTATTTTTTAAACTTCACATAAGCTTTTCATTTCTTATGTTGCATCAGTGTTGCTGCATCATTAGTTTATCATGGTAACAAGGGTATAAACAAAGAAAACTTTGAGTCAAAAGATGTGCAAAATAAATTATATAATAGGGCTACTTCCTTATTTTTTTAATCAGATAGCTTCCAGAATGCCTTGACAAGATGAAACTGATGTCCTATTTTTATAGCTTATCTTTCCTCTAGTAGATAACTGTGTGATAGACTGTCACTCTAGTTGCTAGTTAGCCATGACACAAAGATATGGTGAGAGAATAAGGCCTTTAATTTGAACACAGATCGTTTCCTTGTGTAAGAAATCTTGCAGCTAGGATCAACTAGCTTCAGATATAGATATCAATCTCTTTTTCAAGCAGTAATGTATTAAAAGGTGACATTGCTCCATCTCATGTAGCAAATTGGGTCACAGCTATGAGAGAATTGTTAGCCCTTGAGAGAATATATATTTTTTTATACTTATAATTAAATGATAATTTGGAGAGATCCATCTTCACTCATAATTAATAATTAAAATGTTATATTCAACTACATGCATTCAGTCCAGGAATAAATAACTTAAAAATTCATGATTGACATTCCAAGTTGTCAGTGTAGCTAAAATCATTAATGTTTTCCATTTTGTATATATCCTTTATTCTGCCCTCATCTTAGTATATAAAAGGTTATATTAAGAACATTGGCTCTGATTCAGCTAGGCACTTAAGCTTAGAATTAAGTATGTGTTGAAGCATCATGCTGAATTGGGGCCTAACAAATTTCAATCTTCTTCACAAAACATATTTCAGATGGGGAACTCTGAAATTGAAACTTCCTGATGCTTCAGAGTTCATGCTAGGACAAAGAACATCTAATATTTCAGATCACAGGCTGCGTGAATGAGCCAAAGATACCAAGCCACATGCTTTGGCATTTTTTACTGCAGTGTTTTCAGAAATATCACAGTCCTGAGCTTGAGGATATGTTTGAGATGCTATACTGCTTCCTTCCTCCTCTGTAACCGCATACAGGTAGTGTTCCAGGACTGCATCATGTCAAATGACTTTGACCATTATCACTTAGAGTATCGTGTCATATCCGAAATACTGTCTCCGTTATTTCAGTAAAACTCTTCTGCTACATTTTCAAATGGGAGACTGGAGTGTTGGATCTAGTGCTCATTTGAAGACATCCTAACATAGCATTAATCTTGTCTGGTTTGTTTTAAACATTCTTTATTATATCCTTTTGGATCACTCTCCACAGTTGGAGCTAAATTTTCAAATATCGGTGAGCTGCTCCTGCAAACTATGCATGTGGCCCTTTGCTTGCCCAAAACAAGGTAATGTGAATAGATGTGTATGTAATTACCCATTTGGGTTGCACACTTAACTGTTTGAAGATGCCTGAAAATATTATACAGACACAACATGTGTGCCAATACCTGATAACTTGGAGGCCCAATTTTCCAACCCTTTAATTGCGTGAGTAGCTCCCTGCATTTTAAGAGGACTACCATTGTGAGTAAGGGCTTTCTAGATCATTGCCTCTTGTGTGCCTCAGGTTAATGTCATAGTATTGATGATCTTTAGTTTTTATAAGAATCTGAAATGAAAAGACGTATTTTACAGTAACTGGCAAGGAGCTTATAGGGAACAAGTCCAATCCTTCAGAAAAAGTTTCCCACAAAGCCTTTTTATCAAAGTCATGCTGCAGGAATGAAGTTTGAGATATCATTGACCAAAAGGACATTTTTTCCTGAATGAGCCGAGAACCCAAGGAAATGACTCCAGGGTTTAAAATTGTTTTATTTCCTCTGTGGAAGATGTCTGTGCAGCTGAAATGAACCATTCCAGCTGGCTCCCAGCCAAACTTTATGGGAACTAAGATAAGGAAATGGTATGGTCAAAATAGCCATTGAACAAATTGCTTCCAGTTTAAAGTCTCAAATTTCCTGATAACGCTATGACTGCGAACCCTTATTTTTTCACATGGATGACTGATTTGTCAGACATTAAGCATGCACTGTTCATCCTATTGTGGTCTCTGTAGTGTAATGTTTTTGTTAACATTTGGTCTTGAGATGAGAGCAAGATCTTGAGAAATGCAATTCAGTACAGGTTCACTTTGCAACTAAACTGATACTTTCCACTTTTTACTGTATGCTCTTCTGCAAACAAACAACCCCACTACTTCTGTGGGTTATTTTACATTGCAATCCTTCTTCAGAAATCTTTTTTGTTTTATAGTGGGGATAGCTGATTTGCATGACTTTTATTAACTGAAGTTAGGATGCAGCACAACAGTGGTCCTCTCAGATGACCGGTCATTTATTCCAGGAACTTCTATTTAAAAAGAGTACTGTAGTAACCCAGACATTTACATTAACATACATGTGAGTGTATGCTCTGGAGCCATTTATCTTACTTCCAAGATCACTAACTAACTTAATTATAATTAAGAGTATAAGAAAATAACAGGTCACAGTTTTGTTGTGGAAACTACAACTTTTGACACACACCAAAACTGCCTCCAATTTGAATGGCATTGTGACTCTGTGCACCAACATTGTGACCCAGGACACTCAAATTTGGCCCCGCAACAAAATTGAGACTTCAACAAACTGTGGCTGCAACTTTTGAACCAAACAAAATCATGACTTTCTTATAGCCTTCATTATAATAATAGTTGCCACAAGCTAGCTGGTCCTTTAAGGGACATTAGGCTCAGCCTGGCCTGTGACTTAGCAATTTAACCCCCAGCTGATCCTGATATGGACTCCATTACAATAGTGATCTGGTCCCAGGTGTGGAAGTGTAAGGGAGAACTACCGAGAGAGAGAAGACAGAGAGAGAGAGGAACAGAGGGGTTCCCTCTCTCTGGGAAGAGCCTGGTGAAGGCTGAAGAGCTCCACAGGAAGCAAGTCAAGCTCCTGTGGGAGGCCCAGAGGTAGGTCCTGTAAGAAGTAGGGAGATCCCAGAGGGAAGCTGCCAGAGCCCTTGGGGAGTGGAGGCACGGGAGGAGAAACAGTTCTTTTATAGAACTCTTCAGGGCCTGGAAATAGGCAAAGAGCAGAGGATGTCCGTCCCAGAGGGTCAGAAGAATAATTGGTTTGGATATTTATTCAGATTTATAGTTTGACTTTGATTATCCTGGAAGGGGACTGAACTGATGGGCTACAGAAGACCCACAAAGAGACTCATAGACTTTAAGGTCAGAAGGTACCAATATGATCATCTAGTCTGACCTCCTGCATAAAGCAGGCCACAGAATCCTACCCATCCCCTTCTATAAAAAACTCCTAACCTATGTCTGAGTTATTGAAGTCTTCAAAGTGTGGTTTGAAGACCTCAAGCTGCAGAGAATCCACCAGCAAGTGACCCATGCCCCATGCTGCAGAGGAAGGCGAAAAACCTCCAGGGCCTCTGTCAATCTGCCCCGGAGGAAAATTCCCTCCCGACCCCAAATATGGCAATCAGCTAAACCCTGAGCATGTGGGCAAGACTCACTAGACAGCACCCAGGAAAGAATTCTCTGCAGTAACTCAGATTCCTATCCCATCCAACATCCCCTCACAGACCATTGAGCAGACTTATCTGCTGATAATCCAAGATCAGTTGCCCAAATTAAACTATCCCATCATATCATCCCCTCCATATACTTATCAAGCTTAGTCTTAAAGCCAGATAA